>NW_006159764.1:982166-1155888 GCF_000334495.1 Tupaia belangeri chinensis
CTCTTTCCTCAGAATATTTGTTCATACCATTCTTTAATGCCGTTCAATTGATGTAGGCCATGAAACATGACAAAAGAATAGAATCATTCCATCAAAATTTTCACTTTGCATTGTGATTTGATGAGTTTAATTAAATCCTAAAGTCCCTTCAGTATAAATAGCACTAATATTCTACAGAATCAAAAATGTACCCAAGTCAGATCTTCTTTGCTTATTTTTGTGCCCTAGGAGAAATGGGAAATAGCCATATAATATAACTTCTTTGCTTAAACTTTATTTTTTACCCAAAATATTGCACATAATGGGAATACTATAAAGAAATTTTGGCATGATGGTTTGGGGATAAAAGAAATAAAAGAATAACGGGAAAAAAAGTATAATTATACTCATTTCTGTAACTTTGAGATATTTTGAGTAGAATAAAGTCAGACATCTTTACGGGGTGGCATTGGAGGAAAGGAAAAAAATAAGAGAAAGGGAGAAAGACAGTTTACAAAAATACGAGGGTACAGAAAAATTGTAAACTAGTTTTAAATTCTAGAACACTTGGTGCTTAAATATTCAAATTCTTGTAAGTAATGCCAGTGCTCTGAAAAGAGTTATGCCAGCTATGTTTTCCTGCAAAGGCAATCAACACATCATCATTCAAAGTGCTGAGGATTTAAAAAGTACTTCAGTGTCATCATAGTTCTAACTAATTAGTAATGCTAAGGAGACTGATTAGAAGACTTCAGATTGGATTATGAGCCAGTTCAGATACACTCAATAATTAGCACAAAAACTATGAAAAAGTAGTCATGAGCTTAGGTGAATATGGGATACAATTGTGAACAAAAATAAAATGAAATGTGTAGCAATTCTATGAACAGACACACACATTCATATCCAACTAGAACCAGCTAAAGGATACCAAGATAAAAAATAGTTATCCATGCAACCATAGACATAAATTACCATAATCTTGATTTACCCCAGACCTTCAATATTAAAGCAAGTCTCCTTTTATATAATCATGACATTGCTCTGCTAATTAGGTTTTTCGAACTTAGAGACCTATATACATACTCATTGAACTGGTTATGAATTTTAAAGGGTCCTTGTTTCATGATCTATCTTAAGATAAATATCTGAACCAAGGATGACAAACAGATTTTATCTTAGAGGCCAAATCCAACCCCTTCACAGTGGATTGCCTAGAACGATGCTTTCAGTGGGTTTTGAAGAGGGAGAGCTGAACCTGGTCAGTATTGTCTACCATCATGTTAGGCGGGAAACTTCTTTGCTCAAATTGTTCAGTCCCAGGAATAAAAGAGTCGACATAAACTGGAGTGGAAGCTGGTTTAAGTGCCATACGTTTGTGCTTCTCAGTTTACACTATTTAGGTTCAAGAAAGGTATAATACAGTTGGGTCCGTAAGTACACTCGGGTATAATTACAAAGTACAGACGCTTAACTTGGATTTCTTTCACCAAAAATTGTCTATTCTCTATTAGAAGATTTTGTAGTAGGTTTTTATATCCTAAAGAAATCTAAGAGCTTTCATGATACGATCTCCTTGCTCTTTATTCATTTATGTTTGGGGAGCTCTAAAAATAAAGATGGAGATGGGACAGAGAGCAAGAGGCATGCTCTGTAAGTGGATTAGCAGATTGTATGTCGTGTCCATGGCTGCTCTTCACCCCATGCTCTTGTCACTTAGATGGCAACAACAGCCTAAGGTCTTTGTCGAGTTCATTACTTTTTCTTTTAGTAACTCCAGCAAATGCTTGGTTGAGCCGTGTAACCATAATGGTAATTAGCTATTTGTCCTAATTGCAAACTATTAATATCTATTATTCATGCAGCATAGTAAGAATGGTTTCTATTAAAGGTGTGTCAAGTTCTCTTTGTGGTATGCTTTATATGATCATAACTGTCAGCTGTTTATTCTAGTTCCCTTTCATACGGGCTCACCTCTTTGGCACATTCTCTTGTCACCATGTAAAGCAATCAGAGAGCCCTACAACCCTGCCTTGAATCCCTTGATCCTAAGAATTCTTGCGCTTTTTCAATAGCCTGTTCACACTTTGCCTGTACCCTTTGTTCTTTCTCTTTCCTCTCCCCTAATGGATTTATTCATAAATGCAGAAGGCATTCCTCACTAATTACCTTTAACCAGTTAACCAATACTTGCCACATGATGTAGTAGGCACTTTTTGTATTTTCTCTTGGTTCTTCACAGAAATCAGAAAGAGCTCAACATTATTGTCCTTATTTTATGATTGAAGGAATTGAGGATCAGAGATGTTGTGTAACTTACTAAAATATCACATAGCCAGGAAACACTTGGGTTGATATTAGAGTCGGTTCACTTTCTAGAGATCTTTTCCACTTGCAAATCACAGCTTAATATTGTGACTTTTTAATGATAATAAGATATCCAAAATTTTATGGGTCTTGAAAATTAGAAAAATACTTAGTTCATTACCTGCCTTTTTCATGTCCTATATCTACTAAGTCAGAATGTCCTGTCCTGTTCACTATCACCTTTGCCAATAACCTAGTTCTGCCCTTGTAACCTCTACTTGAGACAAAAGCCTCTTCACTAACATCCTAGACTCCAAAGTATTCTTCTTTACATGTAATCTGCATGAAGATTTTTCTATCTGCTTAAAGACCATAGTGCTACTTCCACTGATTTGAAAAAAAAAATTAAGGTACAAAGACAAATATGTGAGTTGTTGCTTATTCTAATTATTTGCTAGTTTATAACACACTCATTCATTCAAAAAATCATCTTTAAATGTACAACCATTATTTGGTTCTGTAGAGTTATATAGACGAGCCATACTTGATCCTTTTGGCCAAAGCACTTTTGGAGAAAAATGAGAACCTTAGACCTAAACACCAAGAGCTATAATTTAAAGTAAAAAAATAATCCTGCAATAAGAGAAGTACAGACTAGGAGTCCATCTGCTGGATCAATCCTGAATCATCAAAGAAGATGCAGCATTTGAGGCAGAACTTGGAGAAACTCATTTCAGGCTTGTGGAAATGTAAACAGGTTGAAAGCGCATTGCAAAGATGGCCAGTGAACTGGATGAGGTGTTGTGT
This sequence comes from Tupaia belangeri chinensis, assembly GCF_000334495.1. Taxonomy (NCBI): domain Eukaryota; kingdom Metazoa; phylum Chordata; class Mammalia; order Scandentia; family Tupaiidae; genus Tupaia; species Tupaia belangeri. The sequence goes on from NW_006159764.1 coordinate 985,260, forward strand.
TGGTGAATGTGGTCTAGGCCACCATCTCTGGAGTTCTGGGCCATGAAGTATCTTGTGCTTCAACAGCTGTGACAGTTAATTTGGGGTGTCAACTTCACTGGATTGAGGGATACCTTGGTGTCTAGAGAAGCATTGTTGCTGGGTACGTATGTGGACCTATTGCCAGACAAGATTGTTGGTGTGTGACTCAGTGGACTCAGAGGAAAGCCCACCTTTACTGTAGGCAGGTGCCATGCAATAATCTAGGGGTTTGGGAGAGATGGAAGAAGTAGGGAATTCTGCTTTCTCTATTGAGTTTTCCTTTCAGACTGTACTGAGTATTCCATTTCTGCTGCCTGCACAACTGCTCATTTCATCCTCACTGGGTGACTTGGTCTATGACTGTACTTGGTTCCTATAGACTTGTGGATTCTCTAACCTTCTACCCATAAAGACTGCAAGTTCTGTAACTTTTTGAGTCTGGATTTGTATCATCAACCTCTCTGAGAGTGCTCAGGCCTTTGGCTAGCAGGGAGCTGCTGTACCACTGGCTTCGCCGAATCACAGTGCAGCATTTGATTGCTCTAACCCTGGTTTAATCAGCCCCAAAGACGGCTGGAGCTGACAATTCAGAGGGCACAGGATGTAGATCTTTGCGGCGGCAGCAGAAGCAGCAGCATCTGTGTCTATGTGGACTCCATGCAGTGCTACCTGTGCAGACACACAGAACACAAGGGCTCTGGGTCATGGGAGCCTCTACCTGGATTTCAAAGGATGTATGCAAAATTCTAAAGTTCAGGGAGAAACCCACAGGTGGAGCTGTCCGAGACCTCAGTATTTTAGAACCATTTGCAGCATGCCATGGGAATACAACAGGCATGAGACTCCAAATATAAGCAACCACGTGGGTTGTGACTGGCAAAACAAAAAAGAGGGATTTGCCAGACCTTGGAAATTCAACCCTTCCTACTGGGTATAGGTCATAGAGTTAAAGGAGATTGTTCTTAAACTTTCAGATCTAATGTATTTCTTGTGGGGTTTTATACTTACTTGAGGCCTGTACTTTCTTTTTGCGGCATGGAAATTTCTACCCAAGCCTGCCTACCATTTTACCTGCTTAGTGGCTAATGCATTCTTTTGATTTCACAGGCTCACAGCTAGAAGGAATTTGCCTTCAGTCTCAAATGAGACTTTGGATTTGGACTTTTGGGTTGATACTAAAACAAGTTGAGACTTTTGGGACTGAATGGAGCAATGGCATTTTTTTATGTGGGAAATGCATGAACTTTCGGGACCATAGGTTGAGTCTTATGGTTTGGATAATGGTTCATCCAATGAATGCTCATCTTTTGGAATTTGATTCTCAATGTAAGAGTACTGGGAGCTGGTGAGATCTTCAAGAAGTAAAGTCTAGTGCGTGGCATTTGGATTATGGAGGTATTGCCCTCATGAATGAATTAGTGTTGTGTCATGAGAGAGAGTAATGCTCACTCTTGCAGGTTGGGGTTATTTCCCACAAGAGTGGGTTGTTATGAAAGTAAGAGCTGCCTCCTGGTCTCTCTCTGCACATGCCTGCTGACGTTCCCATTTCTGTTGGCCGTGTTATGAAGTAGACCAGAGGCTATCCAGACACTGGCCCCATGCTCTTAGATCCTCCAGCCACTAGAATTACAAGCCAAATAAACCTGTTATTCATTCTTGACAATCACCCAGGCTCAGGAATTTCTGTTTAGAAAAACAGTAATAGACTAAGACAATGGCTTTGTGCCTCTGCCCTGGGACAATTTTGGTGAAGGTCAGTACTGCTCTTTGGCTTTGTAGCACTGTTACCTACTGGACTCTGCTTCTAGGGTTTCCTCAAAATGATGTTCTTTCTCATTTTTTAACCACCCCTGCAGTATTTTATACATTCTGAAAAGTTTAATTCTATTTGAACATATATGCTTGCCACCATATATGCGTGCCCATGTGTGCCAATTGTCTTCCCAATTGGATTATAGCTTCGTCAAAGTCAGAGATGCGTTCTTCCTAATCTCACATAAAGCAGACCCAAGAGCCAAGCACACAACAGGTACTCAATAAACACTGAATAATTTATTAGGTCTTCAGTTATGAATGAATGAAATGTCCACAGGAAATGTAGTTGAAAAATGTTAAATGACTATTTTAGATTGATCTCAAATTGTTAGCTATGAAAAAACAAAAAGTACACATCAATTTAAGAATACCACAGATAATAATTGGTACACTCTGCTTCTTTTAAAGATATTTTGTTCGATCAAAAACACTCATGTTGGATGCGTATTGTGACCTGGTCTGACTTTGAAGACTTTTCTTGGGAAAATACTAGGAAAAAAATTTAGTTACTTCACTTTTAAAGAAATATTATCAAGCTTACACATATCTCATTAACTGCTGAGATTGGATCGTGTGCTTTTTTTATCAGAATATTCTTCACAGTTATAAAGAAGCATATTGGTTTTTCTCTGTCAAAATTCAACTTTAATGATTAATTTAGTATTAGCACCAGATTAAAATTTAGAACCTAAACTACTGGGTACTCTAAACAAACAAATTCTGTTATTAAAAAGTTACCCATGGAATGACTGTGGCAGAATTAACTTCAACTTGTTAAAAATAATAACCTATAGGAGAACTGTCAGAAAATTTGAGAACCCCAATGATGTACGTGAAACATTAGTATACACTGTATTAGTTGACATTCCAACCAGCAAGTTTCATTAAGTCCAATCATACAACAACATTAAAGGAGAAACCGTCTATTATTTCTGGCTTCTACTTGGTGTGACATTGCTGACCTGCTATTGAACGTGTGTTCAATTCCCTCATAGAATGATTCCCTCTTGCTTCTCATCCTAATAATTTGCTTCATTTTTTTTTTTTATGTGAGAGAAAGTTTTACTACCAACCTGTTTAGTCTTCACTTTTTTCTTAGTTATTTATGGTTCCATGTATACTTTCTGCCTTCCCAGTTGCAAATTTGCTCATAGTTATACATGATATCTTTCTTTGTATTCTGACTCACAGTATTTTGAGTAAGGTTTTACTTTTTGAAAACAACAGTCAAAAATGACCTATAACATTTTAACCCACCATTTAAAATGTATTTCAAATGAAAGGAACAACTGCTGGTTGTTTACCTACCAAAATAGCTTATTGTCCATCTAGAAGCACAGTTCAGGACAAGATCAAACTCTATATACATACAATGAAATTTATATAACAGAACAAATTCTTAATCATCCTAGAAATATCTTCAGAATATACAAACTCCATTCAGCTGCTGAAGATACACATCCAGTTACTGGATTTAAGCTTGGATCAAAAATGCTCAATGAAGGGAACCAGCAGTTAGCGTAACGGCTATGTCGCTGGACTCCCACGTAGTCGACTGCGGTTCGTGTCCCGGACCCGGTGGCTTAAAACTCACGCCGGGCACGTGTGCGTGCGTGCCCAAGATCCCGAGAGGAGAATGGAGGAGAAGGGACTGTGGCGTGACCATCCCCCCTGGGGGGTGATTTCTCGCTTTCTGTCTCTATGTCTCTCTCTGTCTGTCTGGCGAGCGCACGCGCCCTACAGTGAAAATCTCTCCCCCCCCAAAAAAAAAAATGCTCAATGAATTAGGATTTTTTATTGTTAAAGAATACTGCTTTGATTGAATAAGTTGGGCTTCATTTCCTGAGAATTCTGCATATATGCTCTGAATGTTTTAGTGGGCTCCTGTTTCCATGGCATAACCACGTGGATCAAATTTGAAGTGTGGAACCCACTCAGAGTTTCCCCAAACACACACTGTGAACCACGAGCCGAAGCAATTTTGCAGAGCCATTGATTGAGGCTTCTGGCGCTGTTTTTCTATATTTTGTCTTTGACTTTGCAGTTCTGTGGTGGCTGCTTTTGACCTCAAACCTTTTCTACTAGAAGACAAATACTGGTGGGAATATTTCCTCACACATTCTGGTTTCTTCATTTAGTTAAAATTAATTAAACATGTACAGAATTTCACCTGGCCAAGGGCATCTTTATATAGGCTTGAGGATGGGAAAGACATATTTACATTATGATTCTACTTTCTACTTTCACATCACAAGCTTAGTGCCAAACAAGTCATGTCTTTGTAAAAAGCACTCTTGAGACATTCTAATGCGATAGTGTATTTTACAAGTAGAACCGTGAACTTGACTCTAAGTGGCGATTGGGAGGCTTCAGTGAATAAATGACACGAAAACTGACTGCTGAAGTCTGTGCAGCATTTTTCTGGGGTGAGGGGCAACTGAGGCATAGGAATGTGCATGAACAAAATGGGCGAAAGTTCAGAGTGGAAGCTCAGAAGTCTGAAGGATCTATTGATTACACTGCACCGATTGTGGACTAAGATTGTAGGAAAGCAATGGTAAATACAAAGTTGTTCCCACTGTCATCGTGGAAAGGTGGAAAAGGTGATAGAAAGAATTCCATAGTTAAAAATATAAATAGGATGAATAAACATCATGTAACAGAAGAGCAAACTGGTCCGGTCCATGGTCTGGTGGGTAAGGTGGCTGGATCCCACATGGCTGACTGAGTGGTTTGAGTCCTGGACCCCACAGCTTGAAAAACATACTGGATACACCTGAGTTCATGCTCAAAACCTCTAAAGAAGGAAGAGATGGAGGAGAAGGGGATGCTTTCTTGGTTTCCTAGTCTCTTTCTTTTTGTCTTTCTCTCTTTGGAAAGCACATGTGCCTTTTTTTTTTTGAGAAGAGCAAATTATTGTGAGACTATAGAGAAGGGAAAGAAAAATGGTAAGTGATACATAAAGGTTTCTCAGAAACAATGGGATTTGAGTTAGACATGGAATGATGAGTAAGAACATGATAGTGGACTGAAGAGGAAAGGACTTTTCTTGGAGAAGTAAGAGTGTGGCTGTGCATTGAAGCATGCATAGAATGCTCAGAGACTGGCTCATATGCCATTGTAACAAAAAAGTGGAGTTCTTTGATTGCAAGATGGGGAAGCAGGGGTTAAAGATAAGCGAAACCTGGAATGGTAGTTTGGAAGCAAGTGGCCAAAATCTTTTTTTTTTTTTTTTTTTTTTTGGTTTTCACTATAGGGCGCGTGCACTTGCCAGACAGATAGAGAGAGACATAGAGACAGAAAGTGAGAAATCACCCCCCAGGGGGGATGGTCACGCCGCAATCGGCATGAGTTTTAAGCCACCGGATCTGGTACTTGAACTATGGTTGGGCATGTGGGAGTCTAGTGACATACCATTATGCCATCTGTTGGTCCCTTTTTAAAACTTATCTTCTACATTCAATCACTGTATAGTTTTACAAAATTGAACATGAATTTTCTCAGCATGTATAGTAGTATCCCATATGTTAGTAAAGTCTGAGAAATTACATGCACATTTTCATCAACAGATAATTTTTTATCTTTTTTTTTTTTTTGAAGAGGTTTTCGCTATAGGACGCGTGCGCTCACCAGACAGACAGAGACATAGAGACAGAAAGCAATTAATCACCCCCCAGGGGGGATGGTCACGCCGCAATCCCTTCTCGTCCATTCTCCTCTCGGGATCTTGGGCACGCATGCACACGCGCCTGGCGTGAGATTTAAGTCACCGGGTCCGAGACGCGAACCGCAGTAGACTACATGGGAGTCCAGCGACATAGCCATTACGCTAACTGCTGGTTCCCTGGCCAAAATCTTTATATCATAGATCAAGGATCTAGGATATTGGCATGAGGAGAGTGTTGTGATTATTATTTTTTTTATGTTTAGCTGTTTATTTCACAAATAAGATAGAGCTAGAAAGAGAATGAGACAGAGAGACAGCATCCCCAGTAGGATCTTGGCACATCCATCCACCTCTACCCTCAGCCAAATCCAGATCAAGGGTATTCCTGGTATATTCAGGGAGGTCTCTGTACACAAACCCAGAATCTTTCCACATGGGTCAGCTTTGCAGAGTGAAATGATTTACCAGCCTACCAACATCCAGTTCTCATAGAGTGTTATAATTTGATTTCTGTCTTCCCGTTCGATAGAAAAGTCAATTTTAGAGATTTGGGGGAGTTGCCCATAAAAAATGGTTATCAGTGTAGTCAAGGACACAGAAAAAGATTATGTTTCATGTGAGGAGATATGGCTGAAGGCGAAGCTTAGAAAAGTCTTTCATACTAACAGAGGGAAGAAATAGAGAAATCAGGAAAGAGGACTAAGAAAGGGACTGCAGGGAGACAGGGAAGAAAGGGACTGCAGGGAGACAGGGAAGAAATGTCCTTGTGCACCAAAGCTTTTGTTCTTTTCTTTGTGAAAGCATTCAGACACACAACGGGGAGTGTGTGGCACTTTGGCCTGTTGGCCCTCACTGAAAATCTGGTACATTGCTAAAACCACTTTGAGGTGTTGGGATAAAGCAGGACCTATCCTATAAGGTACGGGATCCTCGACTTTACTCTTCTTTATTCTCTTTCAGTAGGTCATCCAATCCAAAGTTTGCTTGTTCTATGAGTTTGTGTTGACATCCTTAAAAAACTCCCTATATATAGTTTTTAGACAAAAACCACAGGATGATTCTATACTATGGCTATTAAAGACTTTCTTAATGACATCTAATAGACACCAGTATGAGACCAGGAGAGGACTGGTGTAGCATTTCTAAATAGTACTAAAAGAGATATTTCTGAAATTGCCATAAAATATTAATACAAACTATATCCTTCAGTGTACTTTAATGTTAGCTTTAATGTTAGGCTAATAATTTATGACACTATTATGTAAAGTTTTTCCTAAACATATACCCATTCCTTGGCATAAAATAGTTCACAATATTATCTTTTTTTTTTTTTTTTTTTTTTTTTTTAAGACAGACTTTTTGCTATAGGGTGCTTGTGCTCACCTGAGAGACAGAGCGAAAGAAAGCGAGAAATCACCCCCTAGGGGGGATGACCATGCTTCAGTCTCTTCTCCATTCTCATCTAGGGATTTTGGGCATGCTCACACATGTGCCTGGTGTGAGATTCAAGCTGCCAGGTCCAGGACTTCCAACTGCAGTCAACTAGGTAGGAGTCCAGTGGTGTAAGCATTATGCCATCTGCTGGTCTCATACAATATTACCTTTTTTTCAAATTGTTTGTTTGTTTTTGTCATAGAACTCATGCACTGGCTAGAGAGAGATGGAGAGACAGAGAGAGGGAAAGTGAGAAATCACCCTCACTCCACCTTCAGTGGATGGCCATGGCATAGTTCCTTCTCAGGATTTTGGACATTCGTGCACATGTGCCCAGTGTGATTTTCAAGTAGTGTAATCCAGGACTCGAAACGTGGTCAGCCATATGGGATTCCAGCACTCTAACCACCACACCATTTGCTGGCCCTTATTTTTATTTTTAGTAAACGTAGGATAACAGTGCCATAAGTACTACTTTTATCCCTGATCGTGACAATAGTGACAACTAATGACCTCCTTTCTCTCTTTATTGATCAGTGTTGCCTTCTTGTTATTAATTCTGTAGTTTTTATTTTTAATACAATTAATTTTTATTCACTTCTCTATTAATATGTTTGTTTTCTATTTCTTTAATCCCTCCTGTCCTATTGTGATTTCTTCTGCTTTCTTTGGTTTTCCTTTTCTGTTTGTTTGTTTTTCCTTAGTTTCTTGAGAAATTGATAAACACAAGTAAAGAAGAGAAAGAAAAAGGGGCAATAGAAGGTAGAGTTGAGACAACAACGTATCTACAGGTAGGTTTCAGCTGAGGCTCCATCTCTGTCCATCTGCTTTTTTACATCCTGTATCTTTCCTGTACTTTCAGTCCTTGTCACTTCAAACAACTCGAGAAGCCCATGGCCAGATCAGTTCACTGGAGGCAAACCATTCTTTTCCTTGTAGACTCTGTTGGACTGAGGATCTAAGGCATAGACTGCCTGCAATCTTGTGTGTACTGCAGCTTGGACTGAGACTGAATTTCTCCATTTTTACCTCCTCCACCTATGACCCTCTTTCAGGCCTGTCTTGGTTCTCCTGGCCACCTGCCTGACATCCAGATTTTCCTGCATTTTGACAAAACAGAATGGCTCACCTTGCTTCGGAATAACATCGTCAGTGCCAACACAAAGTAGACCAGATACAGCATCCAAAATACCCCTCCAAGGTTACGCCAAGCCCAGGACTAAGCCAGGAGCTGTTCCAAAAATACATCACTATATTCTGTCTTGGGTGTCACTTCCCCACTTGGCAAGCTAGGGCAAGAGAAATTGGAACAAAGATTTCCTGTTAGCCTCTCTACCTTCTCGCCTTTCAGCTACTCATCTTTGACTTGTCCTGTCTTAGTGTGACAGATTTGCCCCAGTTCTTACAGTTAATTATGTTGTCAGAAAGTAGTGAGAGCTCTTCATTTTATATCCCAACTTCTCCAGAAGTGTTTCAGCCAAACTGTTCTCTTCATACTAAATAAATATATTTGGGTAAATAAATGACTATTTCTTTTACATTTATACTTTTAGTTGTGGTTCATAGAACTCCCTAATTCTATGCAGTATTTTTTTCTTGTTCTTGGTCTAGTGCAATTGTACTGTCCTTAGAGTGCTTTGCTCTCAAATCTCAAAGCCTCTGCTCACCATCACAACTTGCCTAATATCTTTTGCTATTAATTACTAAAAGTTCCTCTTTTTTTTTCTATTTACTGTGATTAATCAAAAACTTATTTTAACTATTGCTAAAACTACTTAATGTAAAGATACCTGCTTTCAGAAATGGATGGAAAACTTCCTTGTAGTAGGAAAGATCCTTTTAAGAATTATGTTAGCTCTGGGTGTATAGTTACAAAGGATTTTTAACTAGTTAGCATTGGCTCCCTTAATTCTCGAAGACCAGAGTAAAACAGGAGAGTGTCTTTATCTCAGTTTTAAAGATGATGACGTTCATATGGAGGGAAGATAAGAGCTTTCTTCAAGGTCATACTCTGACTAGGTAAAAAAATGCCAATAACACTTTTCACAAGTCATAAGGACTCAATCACAATCATGAATAAACATATGCAATTTTTCCCACTCACCATTATATTTACCTAGAAATAATCCTATTTCGTATTTGCATCAGAGTAAATAAAGAATTCCACTATGATTAGGGAATACGTCTACAAAAACATGGGCATTAATCAATGTAAGAGATGACTAGCCATGAGGAAAATCAAAGCGTGTTACATGGACTCTGTGATCCGTGTATTTCTACGTGTATCTCTACGTGCTGAATCAAGCTGTTCTCCACACTTGAGTACATGGGTTACTTGCAAACAGGCCAACTTCTGATCACGTGCCTTAACTTACCTTACTCATTAAGATACATGAATAGACCCTGCCTTGTGCAGGAGCACACTTGGAGACACAACCATTTACAGATAACACAATCCAACCAAACCAATAGCAAGATCGTCCTCTCTACCGTAGTACTCTTGGACATGTGAGACATTTTGAGTTACTCCACATTGCAGGGAAAAAAATAAAATTCTTGCAAATGCAGACCAGATCTTCCGCAACTGGCTTCTCTGGTTCCTAGAAGGTTTGGAAAATGTTGGACTTGCTGTACATTGCCTTTCCATCATGTCAGTAGAGATTGCAAAGTATTATCACCACCAGTAATTTACGTTTCTGACCAAGAAAAGTATACTTTCCAAAAAAAGAGGAGAGAGAAATCTTAATGATAGGTTCTTGACTGTTATCAGCATTACCGTAAATTAGCTTTTGTGCTGGAATGGGCTATTCGGTGCCAGGAACAATTGAAAAGCCTTACAACACAAAAAGGTGAGGGTTTCACATAATATAGTCTAGACAGAAATTGTGTGACAATAGTCAATTCATTATTGCAAAATTAAAAAACAAAATAAAATGAGTGATGCCAAATTACTTTTAACTACTTTTGGGTGCCAGGTTCTGTCCTGTAAGCTAAGATATTTTGTACTGATATTTCCTCTGTCCCAGAAGATTTTTTTTTCAAGTAACGCTCTTGGCCACAGGCAGTGATTCAAAAGACGAGAGTTGAGGGTATAATTTTACTTGTGCCCAAATTCGGATTGGCTATCATCTCTTTAGCTCAGCTCTGCCAGGGCCCATTCGTCAATATACCTGTGTTGAGGAATGTAGTCCATTACACTGCCAAGACCAGGGCCAATTGTTTCATTAGTTGGCAAGTCTGGAGTGTGCTACAAGTCAGGATAGTGTCCTAGCAACCAAGTGACCCTCTGCTTAAATTATCTCATTATTCTGCTACCCTAAATTGGGAGAAAGCTCGTAATTTCCTTCCAATATATTTTCCTGCCACAATTCAGTTTCTCTTTTAATTATATGCAGGAAAAGAGGTTTTCATTGTGGTAGAGGGTTTCTTTTCCTTACCATTGAAGGCCTTTTAAATTAGAGTACATTCTTCATACATAGAATCTGTATATATACGTACACATGCACACACACACACACACACACACACACATACACATATACATGTATAAATTAAAACTTCATCTGTTGCTTCCTTTAATCTCCACGTTTTAAAAATATACATTTTTTTCTGTTAGCTTAGGACCAGTTCCAGCTTCCAATCCCCAATTTAGATTACATGCTCTGAAACTAACTCCAAACATTTACTGAGTTTGAAGGTCACAGTGCTATTGATTGATTTTTAGTTATAATGTATGTTGTCCTAACATGAGTCGTGTGTTTTTTCTTTTTTTCTATAACATTGGGCTTAGTCCAAAAATGCAAGGATCAAAGCTTCTGGACTTGTTGCTTTCATGTTTGGCATATAAAGGGGCTGGCAGTCACCAATGTGGTCTTGGCTGGGCCCTACTTGTTTTCATTCTCTGATGTGAAACAGTTGGGAATCACAGACCCTCCAACGCTAGAGTGGACTCAATAAAAATTGGCTTAATAATCTGCCAAGCATTTGGAAGTGCCAGTCTCCAAAGTTTTTCAGCAGTTATTGGCCATGACATGTTTCTTTCTTTCTTTTTAAGGAAAGAATTTGCTGTGAAATTAAGTTTTGAGATCAGTCTTTGAAATAGGTAGTCATCACAGTAGACTATCTTTATTATCTTGGATCTCATTTTATTCATTATTTTATAGTTCTCTTTTCTTATATGATGGCTCCTTTTATTTATTTGTATGTCTGTCCTTCTTGGAAATAAAAAATGATAGATAACAAGTAATTCAGAAGGTTCTAACATTTAATAGTTTTATACAAAGTTCGCTAATTAAGAAAAACTATCTAGTCATCTTAAACTTTCCAGTTACTTGGATGTCAAATGTTCACATGACATAACTGTTATTCTATTTTGGTTTTTAAAAACAGAACATGATTACAAAAGACTATCTTATATGTGAATGTCTATTTTCACTAGAGTGAAAAATTCTTTAAATCAATTTTTTGCATTAAAAGCCAAAGAAATGCTATTCTTTACAGTGAATTGTATTGTAATGAATATTATTTAGAAAGGTGAAATTGTTTGTTAAGGCTTGTAAATATTTTTGTGATTTAGAAATTTCATTTAGTTTGGATTTAGTTTTATATTTAGCACCTGTTTTGCTTTTCTTTTCTACCTTGTTGTCCACCAAAAAAATTACTTACAGTTAGCGTATATCTTCTATGGATTATTAAGATTTCCAAGAGAAGACCATACTAAGGTAAGTTTAGTAGTTTTGGGAATAGAGATAGGAACCAAATTGAAATAATGTATTAATATTTTTGCAGTTAAAATAGAGCCTTAATTTGAATTTGAACTCGTACTCTAACCATTGCAATGAAATGTTTAAAAATTAGCTTAAAAATTGGGAAGAATTGCTAATGTTAAATCGTTTACTTCTAAAATTTAAGAAAATTAATTAAAAGGCTTCATAAAAATTAAATGAATTTAGTAAGTCTCCTGGGGATATATCAATATACCAAAATCACCTACCATGAAGTATAAAATCTATGTAAGCCAGCTACTCAGGAGAGTGAGGTAGGAGAAACGCGAGTTCGAGGTCAACTTTAACAATATTTGGAGACTCTGTCTTTTTTTTTTTCTCTTTTTTTAATAGCAAATTGAGAGGTAAAATAGATACCTCTTTTATAATAACAACAGGTTGAATTTTGAAGAATAAATGAACAAGAAATGCATAAGATCTATGTGAACAAAATCCAAAGAAGCAAGTAAAGAAACAAAATAAAACTGGATAGGCTGTTTCTAAAGTTCATGTGGAAAAATAACCCAGTAGAACAAGAACAACTCTGAAAAATGAACGTAGTAAGGAGGGGAAAAGCCCACTGTTAAACCACATTACAAAGCTATGATAATTAGAACATTATGGTGCTGGCCATGACTAGACAGACGGGTTAATGTAGTAGAAAAAAAAGGCTATAAATAGACTCACACATAAACAGGGATTTTGTATATGATAAAGATAGCATTACGAATTGTTGAAGAAAGGGTTTGTTCAGTAAATATGTTGGGAACAACTGAGTGAACATCTAGTAAAGAATGAAGTAGAATCCCCACATCACATGCTACACCAAAATAAATCCAAAATGGATCAAACATTTAAACACTCAGGATCATGTTTTTATAATCTGAGTAGAGAAAGCCTGTGCAAGCCAAACGTGAATCTAAAAGCCATTATGGCTAAAACCATAAAAAAAAAAAAAAGTGAAGTTGTTGTATACATGTGGTAGAATTCTGAATGGATGAAAAAACAAGTAGGGGATCAGTAGTGGCATGGTGGTTAAGTTGCTGAACTCCCACATGGCCAACACTACAGTTCATGACCGGGACCTGGGAACTTGAAAGTCATGCCGGGTGTGTTCACTGAGTGCTTAGAATCCTGGGAGGAGAATGAAGGAGAAGGGATTACAGCATGGCCATCCTCCTGGGGGGAAGAGGGTTCTCACTTTCCCTCTCACTGTCTCTCTCTCTTTTATGACAAAAACCTAAAGGAATAAAAAAGTAAAAGATAAATGAAAAGGTAGGAAATCTATAATGGTATACAAATAAATTTAAAAATTAGGCAAAAATTAATTCAATGATATTTGAGCAACAAATTCCAAAAGCCTGTAGAAAAAAGAAAATAAGTGGTTCTATAACAAATTAAAATTATTCCAACCTTATTTACAATAAAGAAATTTAAAGTGAAGCTATATTGAGATACAATTTTTACATTTGAGTTCAGATAAAAAACCCTATAACTTTGAAATATTATATTAAGAGTGTGGAGAAACCTGCTTAAAAAAAATTAATGCCAATATATGGAAACTTTCTGTAACCAATGTACTAGAACTTTCTATAATAAAATTAGGCAACTCCTAAACTTATGTTTGTTTTCCTAGAGAGCATATGCAGAAAAAAAGAGAGAGAAAAAGTGAGAAAGCCCTTCTTCCCCCATGAGGCATGGCCACACCATAATCACCTCTCCTCCATCGCTCTTCTTGGGGTGTTGGGCACACATGCTCACGTGCCTGGCATGGCCCAGTAGTGGAACCATTCCACCGGCCATATGGTATCCAGCTGCCTTAACCACCACACCACTGGCTGGTCCCACTCAAACTTTTTAAAATGAATGTACCTTTGATTAAGTATTTCTATTTGTAGGAATTTATTGTGCAGATATCTTTCCTTATTGATAGAATGCTATGTACTTGCATATTTGTTGCAGGATTGCTTTTAATGAGAACGTTAAAACAACCTAACTAAACTTTAATGGGAGTTCTAGAAATAAATTATATTATATCCATAATGTAGAACATTATGCTGCTGTTAAGAGGAGAAAGCATAACTTAGAAACTTTGTTTTTCTAACATAAAAGTAGTCTGGTGCTACCACAGAGACATTATTATAACAACGAGGACCCAGGCTTCTTTTGACTTCCTCTCATGAAGTCCCAGCATGTGGTTTACCAACTACGTATTTCAAGATAGTCATTCCTTTCCTGACATGCTGTTGATATTTCAGCCAGAGAGAAATAGAATTGTACATCCTACCAAAAAGAAAAATTCACTGGTGGCCTCAACAATCAATTTCTGCGTTCCTCTCACTAGTCCAAACTGCTCAACAGCTACCACATGGCAAGTTATCTTGGAAATACTGGATTTTAGCTGGGCAGATTTTTATCCAAAACAAAATGAATTTCCATTACACAAAAGGGAAGAAGTTGGGGAGTAGGCAAGGAAAGACAGATATGTTCGTGTGTCTGTGTACATGTCTCTCCATGTGTTTGAGTGTGTGCTTTGACATGTACAGGACCTCTGCAAGGAGAAATAAGAAGCTGATGACCTTAGTTTTCCCTTAGGAGGAGAGCCAAGGTCATAAAGGAATGTAGACAGGTATTTACAGTTATCATCTTACAGCTTTTGAATTTTATGCTTTATGGATGTATTACTTATTTCAAAGTATATTTTTAGTTAAGCAACTGTAACATCTTTTAAAATTATGTTAAGGAAATTCTTCAAAATTTCTAATTCACATCATTTCTTTACCCAAAGAGTCTGATATGAAGAGATAAATATTACCATGCAATTTGCACCACTATAAAAATTAATGAACTTATCTTTTACAGACAGAAAGATTTGTTTTAAAGCTTGTTTTACCACCTATGGTTTCAAAGTTACTCTATGGTTTGGGGTAACATACTTTTACCTTCTCTAAGCATGAGCTTTTGCATTTTCAACGTGAGTATTAATTATTGGCATTAAACATGATAATAATGAATATATAATGAATTTAACATAGCACTAGGCACAGAGTAGGTGTTTTGTACAAGGTGCCGACTATTGCTATCAGTGTTGCAATAATCATTATGCCCGAGAACATTCACATGAGGCTTCCTACTCTCTAAATAGTGTGGAAATGAATCACAACATGAGGAGTGGCAGTTCAGAATTAGTAGTCACAAAGAAGTGTGGAAGGAAAGCCGCCTTCACTAATTCTGGCCACAGTCGGAGAGCATCACAGGGTCCGTAAACTTTACATACAGTGACAGTAGCAGTTAAGTCACTGAGCTCAGTTCTGTAAAATGAATATATCCCTTTGGTTGAATACTATTAATGTTAAGTTTTGGATGTGGCAAATGAACCATCTTTTTTTTTTTTTGAAGAGTTTTTTGCTATAAGGTATGTGTGTGCTTGCCAGAAAGAAAGAGAGAGACAGAGAGGCAGAAAGCAAGAAATCAATTCCCAGGGGGAATGGTCATGCCACAATCCCTTCTCCTCCGTCCTCCTCTCAGGATCTTGGGCATGCACGCATATGTGCTTGGTGTGAGTTTAAGCCACGGGTCTGGAGCTCAAACCGTGGTTGACTACATGGGAGTCCAGTGACATAGCCATCATGCCAACTGCTGGTCCCATGAACCATCATTTTTAAACACAGTTTTGCCAGGTAAGAAGAACCTGGGATTTCTGACTCAATTCTAAGTTTGTATTCCTCTGCCTTGCATTGGTAATTAGTTGTCCTGAGTTGTTGGAAAAGCCACGCCACAATTTTGGATAGAAAAACATAGAAAAAATATGCCCTGACTTTTCCAACAACCCAAAAAAATGTGACTATTTAAGTAGTCAAAAGAAGGCAAACTTAGAAAAATGGTCATTAACTCACATAACTGTATTTGAAAAATGAAATGGTCAGAAATCTAACATAGTAAAACACATCTGCATTTTGATGCTTGCATCTGGCCCAAATCCTAAATAACACTATCGATAGGTGGTCTACGATGCCACTGCCATATGCCATCACGACGAGCGAGCAGAAAGTAAACCTAGTGACCTCTTCAGATGGTTGATGATTTCAGAAATGAGAGACTAACGCCATTTGTTAAACCATTAGAATATTTTGTTATATTTATTTATTTATTTATTTTGTGGTCTAGTTGCCACAGAGAAAAAAAAAAAAAGATTTCTGTCTCCTACGAAGACCTGTGTGCATATCCGGTGAGAGAAGGAAACCCATTGGGCGAGGAGGTACAGCAAGATCAACAAAACTACACTTTTCTACCCGATGAGCTGCCTCGGGTACCTGCCCAATTTGGACCTCACAAAGCAAGTGACACCTACCACATGTGCTGGTTCTTTTTTTTTTTTTTGGAGAGATTTTCGCTATAGGGCGCGTGCGCTCGCCAGACAGACAGAGAGAGACATAGAGACAGAAAGCAAGAAATCACCCCCCCAGGGGGGATGGTCATGCCGCAATCCCTTCTCCTCCATTCTCCTCTCAGGATCTTGGGCACGCACGCACATGCGCCCGGTGTGAGTTCTAAGCCACCGGGTCTGGGATGCGAACCGCAGTCGACTACGTGGGAATCCAGCGCCATAGCCATTACGCTAACTGCTATGATGTATTTTTGAAAGCCGGAGTCATCTTTACTGTTCTGGCATTCAGGAGTTTACATCAAATATTTAATATACCTTCACCTTTAATACAGTTGATTATTTCAGGCTCTTACTGCTTTTCATTTTAAATGAAATACATTGACCTGTGGGGCTAGCAGGTGGCATGATGGTTAAAGTGTTGGACTCTCACATGGCCGACCACAGTTCAAGTCTTGGACCTGGTGACTTGCTCTCTTACTCTCTATCTCTCTCCTTCTCTTGCCAAATGAAATAATACTAATAATTAATAACATTAAATAAAGGAATACTTTTAAAAATTAAATTAAAAATAGAATCATATTGAAGAAGAACATCTTATATTGACTGTTGCCTGAGAACATGAAGTTTCAGAAATCTCTGTACATGAGCAATATATTCAAAGTCCCTACTTTCTTTAGAAGGCGTCTATAACAGTTCCAATATATAGGCAAGGAAATTGAAAGAAAGGAAGATTTGTTTTATCCAAAGATGCTTAAAATGCTAGAGAAACTGTCTTAAAAGTATCCCAGTTGTATTTGGTTGTTCAGAAAGGTTGTCTTTAACCCTGGGGCAGGTCTTACTGTTTTTCACGCCATTAACTGGATCAGCAACACAGATACACGGAGAATGCTGAAGCCAAAGGGGCTGAATGTGTCCTTCGTACTCCCTTATCCTGTCCTGCACTGGCATGGGGCATCCGAAACACTTCAGCTTAAGATGTTCGCTCAGCTTCCCCCTCCCTTCACCCTAAAGCTGCTGAGGACGGCCTTAAGGAAAACGACTGCGGCAACTCCATCCTGGCACCAGGCTGGAAAAGGGAGCAGCTAAAGCATATCTTCTGGATTTGCATACTGATACTGTTATTTCGAGGGTAAATATTTTGACGTTCATTTCAGAATCACTCCTCAGGTAAAAATTTTAGAGTTGAAATCATTTCCTTCATCATTTCTTCAAGCCATCAGCAAACGTTCAGGCTTTGACTGTTAGCATACATGATCATCTTTAAAACGAACACAGGCACCTTTATGAAGAAGCATATGTGAGACATGGTGGACAGCTGGGGACGGAATAGGAAAGAAAACAACGTGAGGTTATACAACCCTTGCATCCTTAAAGACAGCTCCGAGACATGGAAACCATATGTGAACTTTTAGCTAATAAAATAAAATGCCGAAATGTGGTGGCTAAAGCTATTGCACCCAAAATGTAATTGGACATATGCTCATTTACTTGCTTATAATCAAAACATTAAAAAACTGTTTTGAACTCAGGCTAGGTGTAAGTATTGGACTAACTTAATTTATGTAATTATCTCACATGGAAAGAATGCATTGGTGGCATGGTGTTATTATTACAGAAAGAAAAGTAAACAATGTATAAGCTGGAATAGATAATACTTAAGCAAAACCAAAAAGTTCCTATTGCCCGTGTTGAAAAAAGGAAAACAACTTATTAATTTCACACTGGAGCTATTTTCCAATGAATGTGCTATTTGGCTCGTCTGCTTGCTTGAGATGTATCATGTTCACACAAATGAATGTCAGTCTGTTTAGGTAATCAATGCAAATTTCATTTCTTCAATCAAAAATAACAGCTTTTACTAGTCTGCTGAAATTGCCAGAATTTCGGCACTGGTTGCTAAAGTTGGTTTATGCACACATGGATCTGGGTTTTCCATGTGACTTCATTCAGGAATATCAAACTAGTACTGGACTCTCTGCTCAAAGTCTCTCTTCAGTTAGTTCATCTATTTTTCTTCTCTTATTGATTTGTGATTGTTCATTGGTTGGTTTATTGGACACCAGGATAAAAGCAACAACCACAATTAGTATATTAAAAAAGAGAGAGAGAGATCCTGAAATAGCTCCTATACACCAGAACTAATAAAAGTTCAAATATAGAATAGCACAAATAAATCAGAAATTTGTTTATCTTAATGTAACTTAACATAATCAGTTACATTAAGAAAATTACTTAATCAGAAATAAAAAAACTACTGATATTTTTTATCTCAAAAAACATTTGAGTAGAAACTCGAAAGGAGACCACATCACAGAATTCAACAGGAAAAACTAAAATCACTTTTTTTTTTTTTTTTTGTCCAAACAAGTAGCATAAAAAACTCAATAAATAAAGACTGGGCCAACAGCTAGCATGGTGGTTAAGGCACTGGATCCCACATGATGAACTCTGCAGTTTGAGTCCCGGACTGTGCAACTTGAAAAGCATACTGGGCCAATGTGCTATATGCCCAAAAATCCCAAGAGGAGAAGTGATTGCAGCCTGGCCATCTCCCCCACAGGGTGAATTCTCACTTGTTTTCTCTCTCTGTCTCTCTCCAGCGAGCACATGTGCCCTATGGCAAAAAAATTCTTAAAACTAAAACTAAAACAGAGAGAATGCATAGAATGATTTGTAAATGTGAACTAAGTGACAATGGCCTGACTTGACAGTGCACATGTTCTTGCAGATTGATTAGCACAAGTCAATGCACTGAAATATGCTTAGGAGAGCAGGGGCTTCCCAACTGGGGCTGGTCTGTGGCCTGTTGCCCCATCCCATACGCTCCCTCCAGGCAGTGAGAGGTGAGCCTCTGGCAGCCAGGGAGTCTTTGGCTGTGTTTGCAGCTGCTCCCATCACTCCCACTGCTGCTGGGGCTCCACTTCCTGTCATATCAGTGGTGGCATTGGATTATCATAAGAGCACAAGTCCTATTGTTCTGTAATTGTTTCACCTCATGTGGTCGGAGTGGAGATGGGGTGCGCAGTGCATGTGGCGTGCTTGGGGAAACTCAAGAACAAGAACAACTCCCCAACTCCGACCATGGAGGGGTTGTCTTCTACAAGGCTGGCTCTGTTACTAAGAAGGTTAGGGACCACTGTATTCAAGAATCCACAGCCACCTCTCTGTTCACAATCAATTATTCATTGAAAACTTACATACTTCAGAATCTAAGAAAAAAATTCGTCAGCAAAATTATTTGTAGATAAAGTAAATTTGAAGGTAGATTAATAAAACTGTGTCAGTGAGGAAGACATATCCCAGAAATGACTGATATAAGCCGAATCATACAAAAGTGGGAAAGCAAAGTGAAAATAGAAAGAGGGACACTAGTAGTGTTGGAAAGAGCTGATCACACAGGGAAATAAGTAGAAAATGTTTACTCAAACATTAGCATTTTTTAAGGGAAGACTAGTCTTAATCTAATGGTTAAGAGTGCCAAGTCCCGGGAACCAGCAGTTAGTGTAATGGCTATGTCACTGGACTCCCTCCCACGTAGTCCACCGCGGTTCGCCTTCCCGTCCCAGTGGCTTAAAAATCACGCCAGGCACGTGTGCATGTGAGCCCAAAATCTTGAGAGGAGAAGGGAGTGTGGTGTGGCCATCCCCCCTGGGAGATGACTTTTCATTTTCCCTCTCTCTGAATCTCAATCTCCCTCCTTTCCAGCAAGCACAGGTGCCCTACAACTAAAATCTAAAGAAGAAAAAAAAAAGAAGAGAGAAGAGAGTAAGAGAAAAAAAAAAAAAAAAAAAAAAAAAAAAAAAGAGTGGTGTCAAGTCCCATAAGGCTAATCACAGTTCAAATCCTAGTCCTGTTGGTTTGAAAAACATGTGGAGCTTGTATGTATTTGTGTATGTATTTGTGTATGTGAGTGTCCCCAATCCTGTCAAGATAGAAAAATGAAGAAGAAGGGATTGTGGCATTCACCGTTGGGGGTGCTTTCTCTCCTTCTTTCTCTTTGTCTCCCTCTGTCTCTCTAATGAGCACAATTTCCCTCTGGTAATTAAGAAATTAAAATTAAAATGGTTTTTGTTTTCTTTTGTTTTTAGTTTTTTTACCATAGGGTACATGCACTTGCCTGAGAGAGACAGAGATATAGTGAAAGGGAAAGTGAGAAATCACCTACCAGAGAGAATGGTCACACCATAATCCCTTCTCTCCCATTCTCCTCCTGGGATTTTGGTACAATCACACATGTGCCCAGAGTGATTTTCAAGCCAACAGGTCAAGAACTGTTGGCCCTCCTTAAGAAGTTTGTATTTATCTTAAAAATATTCTAAGGTGCTCAAAAGAAAAGACTTGGTTCAACTGTATTGAAATCTGAATCTATGGCTCATTGATTCAATAGTTTGATTTCTGCATTAAAGTTTCTAAGTTAATCAATTATTATTATTGTTATATTTTAGGTAGCTCTGGGGACATAAGTGTAACAAAGCTTACAGATGGCATTTAGAAGGTCTGGTTAATTTTGGAGTTTTATATTCAAGATGGAGTAGAGCTGGGATTCCCCATGAAGTGAGGAAGACGTGGTATTGGTAATGGGTGAAGCAATGGAAGAAAGGACTATGCCTACCAGTGTGTAAGCACTGAGTCAGGATCGTGCCCTCACAGCATCCACAGCATAGACATTTTCTACTAGAAGATTGATTTACTGATTGAACCCCCCAAAATTAGAGAAAAATAATCATCAGCTCATTGGTATCAGAACAAATTATGACAATAATACCAAAAATTAAAAGAAGATATTCTTTTTTTTTTTTTTGAGAGAGAGAGTTTTGCTAGAGGGCTTGTGCACTCACCAGAGAGACAGAGAGAGTCAGAAAGTGAGAAATCACTTCCCCTGTGGGGTGATGGCCATGTGGCAATCTCCTCTCCTCCATTTTCCTCTTAGGATCTTGGGCATGCATGCACACACACTCTGTGTGAGTTTTAAGCCGTTGGGTCCAGAACTTGAACTGTGCTCCACTATGTGGGAGTCCAGCGACGTTTGTCCAAAGAGAAGATATTCTTACCTAACATCTACACTAATTCTAGAGCAGTTCTCTAATTTCCCTAAATTTATGCTCATTATTTGGAAAAGATGAAATCTTCTTTCATCAATGACCAGTGTAGTTACCAACTCTAACCAGCAAATTCTCAAAGCTTCTTCAATTTTTTTTTTAGCAGAGTAAAGGTTGGTGATTCCAGCTCAAATTTCCAGAAACAAATCTTAAGAAGATTATATATATATAGAAAGAGAGAGACAGACAGACAGACACATACACACACACACACACACACACACACACACACACACATATATAAATGCACGCAGTTTAAAATCACAGCTCTCCCTCCTAGGAATTGGTGGGATAAACTTAGATGGAGTTCTTAAATCTATGAACTTCAATTTCCGCATCGCTGTGGCATTGTGAGGACTAACACTTACTGAGTATTTATTCTGTGCTGGTCACTCTTCTAAGCATGTTGCTATATATATCTATATAGTGCTATAACCCAGCAGTTAAGGAAGCAATATCACATTTGGCTAATCGCAGCCTGAATTCTGGACCCAGCAGCTTGAAAAACACACCAGATATGTGAGTGTGCATACCCAAAAACCCAACAGGGTAAAGAAATAGAAGAGAAAGTATTGCAGCTTGACCCCATCCCATTGGGAGGTGCTTTATTCCTCTCTCTCTGTCCTTCCTCTTTCTCTCTCTCTCTGACAAGAGTGTGTTTATATATTTTATTTATTTGTATATAATATACACATTATATAATATAGCATACATAGGTATAATGTATTATAAATATGTAATAATATACATATTATAAGTATATACTGAAATCTTCCATTTACTAAATGCCAATTATTCTTCAGGCAATACATCAAGTGACTTAGTAATACCATAGTGGTTAAACATACACATTTGGGGGCCAAACAGCTTACACTCAAACGCTGACAATACCAACTGTGGTACCTTTGACCAGGTGTCCTTTCTCTTAGTTTCTTCATCTTTATACAATCCAAATAATAATATTTATTTTATATTGGATAGGATTGTGCAAATTAAATGGGATATTACAAGCAACATGCTTAGAAGAGTGGCCAGCACAGAATAAATACTCAGTAAGTGTTAGTCCTCACAACGCCACAGCGATGCGGAAATTGAAGTTCATAGATTTAAGAACTCTGTCTAAGTTTATCCCACCAATTCCTGGGAGGGAGAGCTGGGATTTTAAACTGTGTGCGTCCGGCCAGCCCGCCTTCACCGTACTTCATTACTTACTGTTCACAAGTTGGGCCTCTGCCTTACCCGTCAATGGCCTACCAGGTGTTGGTTCACCAAAATGGGCCAGCTGTACAAAGCTCCATTTCTCTCCTGCCCAAAGACTGTCAAACATTCCTCCTTCTACTCTGACCTCTGCAGAATTCAGTGAACCTAAGCTACAGATCCAAAAACTTAACTCATTAAAAAAAAAAAAGTTTCAATTTCTTCAGAAAAGCCAGAATGACTCTTCAGTTTGTTTGTTTGCTTAGGATCATGTAACCCTCCTAGGAAAACATTGAAAATTTTGGAGAGTAGTTGATTTTTTGGTGTTGAAAAAAATGACATGATAACTGGACAGAGTTGAATCCAGAGGGGGCAACAGCATATAAAATCAAGAGACACTTCAACCATCCTGTTAAAGTTAGAAAAATCCATTACCAAGTTGCAGAAGGAAAACAACTTGCGGAAATATCATCGAGGGCCGACCGTTTCCAATCACTGGTACTCCATCCATTATATGCTTGAGTGGTTCCAGGAACAACAGAAGACCGTGCACTGTTACAATGCCAAGGACAAGAAAGGCAACTCGCCTGTCGGGCTGACTTCCCCTCACTGCAATCTGAACGTTTCAGGCTTTGCTTCCCTTGCCCAGATGAGTTAGTCACTTGGGAAGTGAAGTCGTAGCCAAGGACTCCTTTCCTTTCTCAAACAATTCTCCCTGCTCTCTCCTGGATCATATGCTGCTGCCAGGCCCAGCAGGCATGTGCTCAAAATTTGAAAGGGGAGAGAATAACATGCTAATCCATCCTCATCCTACCTTCCCTGAGGTCCTTAGTTCAAGAGCTACCATCAGTTGAACACCATGTCTGTATGGTATTCCTTTTTTTTTTTTTTCCTCCATAGAGCACATGCATTATTAACCAGAGAGAGAAACACACAAAGGGGAAGTCGGAAATCACCGCCCACCCCCTCCCCCCATACACACCCAGGGAGGATGTCCATACCGCAATCCCTTCTCCATTCTCTTTTCAGGATTTGGGGCACACATAGAAATCACCTCCCGCCCCCTCCCCCCATACACACCCAGGAAGGATGTCCACATCGCAATCCCTTCTCCATTCTCTTTTCAGGATTTGGGGCACACATACATGCATATGCCCCAGGCCAATATTCAAGCTGCTAGGTCTGCGACTCAAACTGCTATCAGCCACATGGAAACAAGTATCCCAACCACCATGCCACCTCCTGGCCCCATCCCTACTTTTTATAGCACTCTACAAGGTGATTTCTCTGACGAGGAAAAGAACACTTATGATATCAAATTTAAAAGCCCAAACTAACAAATGACCAAAGAGAAGATTGTACTCAGGTTGGTCGAGTTCCAAAAATCCATAACTTTTATGTGGTAGTTTAGGGAGATTTAGAAGGATGAAAAATGGAAGCAGTAACATGGAACCTATTCCAGAGTCGAAGGAAAAAGAAATAAATTTATGTGAGCCAATCTGTAAAACTGGTATCATCAGAAGAAATTGAAAATTTGCGTGAAGAAAACACTTAGATATAACAGAAGAAAATGAGTTTGTCTAAAAATGTTTTGTCATAAACAAATGGATAGGGCAAGAGAAAATAGAATTGTAGCTTGTTTGGAGTTCCCACATATTAGTTTGAAACAAACATATTATCAATGACTAAAATGAATATATTATGCAGTCGTACAAAAACATTACTTAAAAATGTCTTTGACATGCTTAGTCATTTACATTTTGCTCAAATTCCTATAGTGAAATCAATTCTTCCTGAGCCTAGGAACAAATCCTAAACCTGCTTTGTAAATGTAGTTAGCAATATGTTGATGAGTTAAATATTAAACGAGGCCTTAAATTTGGGAAGAATCTCTAGATATTAAGTTTTTATACTAAGACCTTGATATTGAGACTATATTGAGTCTAGCTTTTAAAACCATACTTATATAAAAAAAGAGAGACACAGCTGATTAGTCCTAAGATGGTATTTTGATTAGAATATCTGATGTTTGCTAAGAAAATGTTGGCGATGCCTGTAAAGAGAATTAGCTACTGGGAATTATTTCAGGGAAGACTTGGAAGCTCTCTTGCCAAGGCATAGTCTAGTTTGTTGTTGTTGTTGTTGGTTTGTTTGTTTGTTTGTTTTTAGATACCTGTGTTTTTATCAGAAGTTCTGGATTAAACTTTTTCCCTTAGCCTTTTTGTTCTCTTCTAAAAAATATGTACCTTACAGTAGTAGTAAGATTGACTTTATTGATTCACTTTCTACTTCCTACATTATAAACAATGTTGTCCTAATGTGCCCAGCTCAGGAAAGAATAAATATAAGCAGAGCTTTGGTTAGAGAACAGCTGGTCCTGAAAAATGTGTCTCCTCTTTAAGCCCTCTCCCCTCCTTACCCAGAGAAAAGACAGATCTGTTTTCCCCGACTCAAAAGGAGTGGAGCGAGATCCAAGTCCTTCAAAGAAAGAGATGGGATGCTGTCCCACCTCACTATTCACGCCCACTGCTAGCTCTCACTTTTGGACTCTCATTTTCAGAATGTTTATCCATTTTTCAAAGACATTAGCCTACCAAGAGGTAGGTGAAGATGAATTCCAGTTTAGGCAACATTTAAAGATAAAATTGAAAAAAAACAAACTAAGCAAAACAAACAGGCTGGACATCAGTCTTTCTCTTCTTGGTTAAACGATAAAGTTACGACATTAAAACAACCAAGCGTGTTTGCAACATCTCAGACTGCATTCCCTGAACCCTCCCGACCTCCAAAAAAGAAGTCTGGGAAGACATGAGCGGGTTGAGAAGTTGCCAGTTAAGGAGTCAGTTTGGAAGCCTCTTTAAACCAAAGTTGTGTAATCAGAACTGTTGGTCTTAAGTGTGTGTTTGAGTAATGTATTAAATGGCATTAACATGGACAGTAAAACCCTTGCATTATTTTCTTCCCTCGGGGCATATAATGCAAAACTTCATTGACTGGAGCCAGTTTGGTAAATGGGGCAGAAAATGCCTGTAGAACTGATGTAATGTTATGAAGAAAGTGGAGCATAAGATGGCATATAAATTCTTAATAGCATTGTTTCCTAGATCTCCGTGGGCAGCAACAGGGATATGGTTGCTGCTTTAGAGGGAGGGAACAGCCCCAATACAATGAAAACACCCGCGTGTTCATTCCCTGGCCCACATGTAAGTGTGGGGCGCAGATTAGAATTTATTTCATCAAGCTTTAATTTCATTTTCAGCCTTTTAAAAGTTCCATATCTGTTAAATACGCTGCCAGCAACCTGTTATCTGGCATAATGAAAAGCAGTGTAACCACTCACCAAATAAAACCCCATATAAAACCAAAACCTCAGTTTCACTTTTCAGGCGCTGGTTTCATTGCGTCTTTCACCCACCCTGCTTCTCTGCCAGGCCCTCTAATGAGCAGCAACTCATGCCAAACCCTGCCAAGTGTGAGCAGGTGGGTTTAATGGGATGTGAGATGCAGTTTGCCTATAACCAGACAACCCTTTACTGGCAAGATCACATGGATATTGGCGAGAGAGAAAGAGAAATTTTAAGCAAGGGGTTTACAAAAGAAAAAAGAAAATAAATCAAGTTTTGGAAAATTTTCCTTTGTTTTCTTTGTCTTTTGTTAGGCAAAATCCACCTAAGTTCATTTCTTTCTAGCAGAGAGGAACAAATCCTTTAATATTTTCAGAAAGTCTAGGGAAACAGAAGAGATTTATATTTTAATTATTCATTCATTCTTTTACTCACTCAATTGCCTATTTTCAGAAAGTCTAGGGAAACAAGAGATTTATATTTTTATTATTCATTCATTCTTTTACTCACTCAATTGTTCTTCAAAAAAATGAAGTAGCTTATGAAAGGATTCTTTTTTTTTTTTTGCTTATTTCTTTGACAAATCAGTGAATACAACCATGGGGTTTAAGAAACAAAAAGAAGATGTTTTACTGCTACTTTTATTTGATTAGTGAGTTTTTTAACCGAAATATCTGATATGTTGATAGCTAATACTATGCTTAGTTTAAATAATGCACCATGGATGTTATGAGAAGGAAAACTTATGCAAAAGGAACTCGAGGATAAATGTGAGAATCCAAACAGATGATGTTATAAGGAAGGCATTTTGAAAGTGGTGAAATATTTTATAGCCTTACAGACATACTGTTGTCTTTAGAGGTAAAATAGAGCAGGGAAAACAGCAGACAAGGAGTCTGAAGTCAAGGCAAACTATGCATCTAGCTGGTCGTGTAGACCTGTGTAGGCGACGTAGTTTCTGTTTGTTTAAACAGTTCCTGTGATAACTTATCTGTCCACTGCTCAGGCTTACTGTGAGAGTTAAATGTAAATATAAGCACTTTTTAAAACTTTACAGCACAATACATAATTTTGAAATTGATCAATTATGTTCTTGGTTGTAAGTCATCGTTGAGGAGCACTGCAACTCAATTTCGGCAAGGAAATTTCAGAAGTCTGTTTCATACATGAGCAGGAATTGAAGTACTTCTGAAACTTTCATTTATAAATGGGATTTTAAAAAATCCATTTACTTCCTCTCTGAGTGGGAGAGACAGAGACAGAGCAACAGAGAGAGAGAGAGAGAAAGAGGGATAGCATCCCCAACAGGGGTCTTGATGCCATGATCCACCCTCAGTCCCAACCAGCCCTGGATCACAGGCTTGTCCTTGCCTGAGGTATGAAGGAAAGGCTTCAAATGAGATGAGAGATTCTTTCTCTCTTTTTTTCTGTTTTTTTTTTTTTTTTTTTTTTTTTGCACAGAAGTTTTTAACTTAATCTTATTAATCAATCTTATTTTGTGAATTTATGCTCTTTATGTATTGTCTTAGAATGGTCTCCTCCTTTTTTTTGTTTTTGTATTTTGCAGTAGGGAGCCAGAGAGAGAGTGAGAGTGAGAAATCACCTGTCATGGGGGGGTTGTGTCGAAATCCCGTCTCCTCCATTCTCTTTTTGGGAATTTGAGCATGCACACACACGTGTCCAGTGTGATTTTCAAGCTGCTGGGTCCAGAGCTAAAACCATGGGTGGCCATGTGGAAATCCAATGCCTTAACCACCATTCCACCTGCTGGCCCAGAAAGATCTCCTTTGTAGTAATTAATTAATTAAAGAAATGTCTCATTGTGTCATGATCATCCTGCCTCTGCCTCCCAGCAGGGATTACAGGCATTCTTCCACCATAGTTAGTTCTGATTTTAGACCAGGTCTTGCTTAGGGCAACTTCAGGCTTACAATGGTCCTGCCTCCGCCTTGAGTCAATAGAATTACAGGTGTACAGTACTGTGCCTCGCCTTAGGCTAGTCCAGGAATGGGATCTGGTCCTCCCATGCGCTGTCAGCCTGAGAAGCACAGCATCTTAGCAGCTAGAGAACCCACAGCTTGGCCCAAGAAAGTCTTCTATACTCTATTTGTCAAGGAATGTCTTTTATACTTTCTTCAAACATTTTTAGTTTTCTGCTTCACATAGAAATCTTTAAATCATTAGCAACTGGTTTTAATATTGTGAGAGAAAAGGGCCAATTTAATTTTTTATAGGAATTGCTTTATTTTTTTCTAGCTGCATTTATAGAAAGCTTTTCATTTCCCCTGTCATCAGTCCTGCCACTTCTGTCTTTATCAGTTTTTCCTATGCCTGAGGTCATATTCTGTTGGCCACTCTGGGTATCCATGTGCCAGTACCATGCTTTCTCGATCACTGTGGCTCTATCCTCATTCTCAATATTTAATAGTATAAATAATCTCTCCCTATTCTTCTTTCTCATGACTCTTTTACTTAATTTTGGCTCTTTTATCTTCTATTGAATATTAGAATCTGATTTTTAAAACTGTAAAAAACTCTGAGTTTTGACTAGAATTACTTTAGAACTGGTATCTTTATAATATTGGCTATATTTACATATAAATGATCACTCCAAGACTTTGGTCTTGGCTAAATTATTAGGATAAGGTTTTAAAACATTGATTTGTCTTGCACATCTTCTGTTAGATATCCAGGCCAGCCTGTGGCATAGTGATTAAGGTAGCAGCATCCCACATGGGCAATTGCATGGTTTGAGTCCTGAACCTGGCAGCCTGAAAAAACACACTGGGCACATTTGTGTGTGTGTGTGTGTGTGTGTGTGTGTGTGTGTGCATGCGTGCGCTCTAAATCCCAAAAGGAGAAACTGAAGAGAAGAGATTGTGGCATGGGGCTTTTTCGTCCCCACCCCCTCGCTCTCTGTCTCTCTCTCTGATGAGCACACATACACTTCTAGCAAGTTAAAAACAAACAGAATGTTTTCCCCTACTATACTGGGTTGTCTATTGCTATTACAAATGACGTTTTTAAAATGTATGTTTTCTTTCATTTCTTTCTACTCTACAGAAATGCAATTGACTATTGCATATGAATCTACTTTTCTGCCAACTTGATATGTATCTTTATATTATACTCAACTACTTGTATTTAGTTCTTTGGTGTTATGTCTTCCTTCCTGATGTCTTTAATTTCTTTTTCTTATTTTAGGTCACTAATTAGGGTGATTGAGGCTTGACTATGGCATAATATACATGTAATCAATTTTTTTTTTAGAGGTTTTCACTATAGGGCGTGTGCGCTCACCAGACAGACAGAGAGAGACCTAGAGACAGAAAGCGAGAAATCACTCCCCAGGGGGGATGGTCATGCAGCAATCCCTTCTCCATTCTCCTCTTGGGATCTTGGGAACGCATGCACACACACCCGGCGTGAGTTTTAAACCACCGGGACCGGGATGTGAACCACGGTCGACTATGTGGGAGTCCAGCGACATAGCCATTACGCTAACTGCTGGTTCCCATCAATTTTGTAATATTATAGACGTTCTGGAGAAAAATGTACAATCTGTAATTTGAATATAAAATATAATTAGGTCAAGTTTGTTAAAATGTTATTATGTCTATATAAACTTTTTATCTGCTTAACCTATCAATAATAAAAGTAGATCACAATGCCCCTTCAGGAGATGGGTTTATCAGTTTCGTTGCCTCTTCTATTCATTTTTTTCTTTATGTATTATGAGGTCATTTTATGAGGTTCATGTAAATGATATATTCTACATGAATTTAACTTCCGTGATTAGGTACTGATCCTCTCTATACGTAATATAGCTTCTTAATTTGTTTAAATTTTTATTTATTTATTTCATATATTCAATTACTGTATATCATTATAACTTGTAAAATGAATTTTCCCAGCACGAACACCTGTATATGAGTCCAGTTAAAGGCATTATCATTAACAGATAATTTTCCATCTTTGTGTCTCTTAAATATTTTGTTTCTTCTTCCCCTTGATCCCCTTTTAAGAACCTTAGTATCCATGTCCTTTTTAAAACCATTTTTATCATTCTCAAGCGTATAATTCAGTGACATTAGTACATTTAGAAGGTTGTGCTACCATCACCACTGTCTTAGTCATTTCAGACTGCTCTAATAAGATGCTGTTCACAGGCTGACTTAAGTAACAGAATGAACTTTCTCACAGTTCTGGAATCTGAGAAGTCCAAGACTGAGGTGCATTCAGATTTGCTGTCTGGAGAAAATCCTCTTCCTGCTTTGCAAATGGCTATCTTCTCATGGTGTCTTCATGTGGTGGAGAGAGTGAGACAGAGAGAAAGCATGTACCACAGCCTAATCCCATCATGGGGCCTCCACTCTCTGTTACCTCTTCTAGACCTAAATACCTACCAAAAGCCTCCCTCTCATATCATTCCATTGTGAGAGTTTTTCCAGAACTTTTTCATCATGTACTCATTGTAAAGTAACTGTTCACCCTCTCCTATCCCCAGCCTGTGGGAACCCCTGTTCTAGCCGTCCTTTTGCATCTGGCTTATCTCAATTAGCATAATGTTTTCCAGTTTTGTTCATGTCGTGGCATGTAACCTAATGTAGCTTTTTGTGATAAAGTCTATTTTTACTGATGTTATATTAGTTGCCAGTGTTTTTTAGATAACGTTTATCTGGTATATCATTTCAAATCAATTTTGTATCTTTATGCATTAGGAGTGTCTCTTATAAATTACGTATAGGTTTATTTCCTCAATTCAGTATGAAAATAAGACTTTTAACTGACAAATGAAAATTAGGATTATTAATGTCAGTCAGCACAATTTTTTACTTTCATATTCAGATGTTACATTATTTTTTTGTTCTTTCTTGTCTTATTGATAGAGGTTGAGAACTTCATACGGTATGCAATATCTTATTATAGCAGCCTGAAATGACAGGACAGTGGTGATGGTAGCACAACCTCGAGGGTAAGATTTTGTTAGTGGCTTTTTTTGCTACTGCTTTGGACTTTGTAACCCCTATTTTAATAAGTTTCAACTTAACAACTTTTAAAGCTAAAAAGTGTATTAACTGCCATTCCTCAACTTGATAGTCTTAAGAATGTGTGTTGAGAATGGCTTAGTTATTCTTGTAATCCATAGAGTACCATTATTTTGCTATAGGGTGTATGTGCTCACCAGAGAGAGACAGAGAGAGGGGAAATAAGGAACCATCCACACAAAGGGGATGGCCATGCTACAATCACTTCTCTTCCATTATCCTCTCGAAATTTAGGAGACACACACACACACACACACACACACACACATGTTGGTGTGATTTTCAAGCTGTCTGGTCTGGAATTCAAACCATAGTCGGCCATGTGGGAATTCTGCACCTTAGCCATGACACTCTTTGGTGCTCCCCACATTATTCTTTAGAAACATTTATTTAAGTATTGAATATCAACCAACATACATTATATCACGTTTTGAAGAATAAATGAGTAAAACCATCTTGCTGGTTTTTAAGAACACAGTCTATAGTGTATAACTGGAGGGGGAAAAGTGAGTTCAGGTTCTGGTTCCACATTTCCTTGACCTGGGGCAACTTTCTTGCAGCTTCTAAGACTAAGATATTTCTGTAAATGAGTATAATATCTCCCATATAATCTTCATTTATTTACTCTTTTATTCACTATTGAATATTTGTTTGAACTAGTATGTGACTGATGGTGTACCAAGTGCTGGTTATGTAAAAAGAAATAAAATAAATTTATATCTTGTTCTTATGGAATTTACAGTCTTGGAAAGATAATATTTTTAAAAAATCATACCAATAACATTTTCAGAAGAAAGAAATGAGCACACTGGGACCAGCAGTTAGTGTAATGGCTATGTCACTGGACTCCCACGTAGTCGACCACGGTTCGCGTCCTGGACCCAGTGGCTTAAACTCACACCAGACGTGTGTGCGTGTGTGCCCAAGATCCAGAGATGAGAATGGAGGAGAAGGGATTGCGGCGTGGCCATCCCCTCTGGGGGGTGATTTCTCGCTTTCTGTCTCTCTGTCTCTCTGTCTGTCTGGTGAGTGCACGCGCCCTATAGCAAAAACCTCTCCAAAAAAAAAAAAAAAAAAAGAAAGAAAGAAAGAAAAAAATAAGCACACTAATTTGGAATTTGGTATAAGTACTTGAAATGTAAGCACTGAATAAATAATGCTAGTCTTATGAATAATAATTGTTAATAACTTGGGATTTTCAAATTTATCATATATAAATAATAAGTGAACAATTAATATTTAATAAAATATTAAACATGTATTATAAAAGTCATATTTTTCTTAATGATGCCCAAAATTTGAGATTTAAATAATGATCCATTTATTTTTAAAAGTAAAACTCTGCATTCTAAATTGATTAAATACATTCATTGATGTATTTTATTTATTTTTAAAATTTTATTTATTATTATTATTTTTCTAACTTGACTAGAGAGAAACAGAGAGAGAGAGAGAGAGAAGGAAATTAAGAAAGCAAGCTGTAAATGATGCCCAAAATTTGAGATTTAAATAATGATCCATTTATTTTTAAAAGTAAAACTCTGCATTCTAAATTGATTAAATACATTCATTGATGTATTTTATTTATTTTTAAAATTTTATTTATTATTATTATTTTTCTAACTTGACTAGAGAGAAACAGAGAGAGAGAGAGAGAGAAGGAAATTAAGAAAGCAAGCTGTAGGTCTGGGACTCGAACCATAGTTGTCCATGTGGGAGTCCAGAGCTTTAACCACCATGCCTCCAGCCAGCCCCCTCATCGATGTATTTTAATCATTTCTATTAATCATATAAAATTGTACTTACATGATCATCATACCATTCTTTCCAAAAGATTGTTTTCTTGTCTAAGCTCTATTCACAAATTTGCATAATTTGTTACTTTGTTTTTTTATTGAACATCACCATTTGTCCCTTCAATCATTTATGAATACATGTTAGTTAATGTTTGTTATGTACCATGTGTGCGTTATACTAGGAGTCATGTCCTGATATTTCAAAACAAAATATAAAACTGGACAGTTGGGAATTGAGGGTAGTTAAAAAGAAACATGAGCTATTTTATTTATCAGAAAGAAATGTGATAAGAAATGAATTAATTCATTTATTATCAAACATTTATCATGAATCCACTATGTGTTAGGCATTATCCAAGGTTCTGGTAATATAAAAATGAATAAACTAGTCTCTTTGTCTTGAAAACTATTTAACTAATTGAGAATTACTGATGAATATAATTCAATGTGATATTTAGAAGAAAATAGGTGATATAGGTATATATTTAGCTTTTTTTTTCAGGTTTGTTATAGGATCTGTGCACTCATCAGAGACAGGCAGAGACAGCAAAACTGAGATATTGCCCCCCTCCTCCCCAGAGGGGATGGACACACCAGCTCCAGTCTCCTTTCAGGATTGTGGCATACATACGTGCCTGGTGGATTTTCAGTCTACTGGGTCAGGGACTCCAAACACCCAGTCAGCTGTGTGGTATCCAGTACTTTAATCTCCATACCACCTGTTGGCCCATATTTTGAATTTTTTTATTACAAGTATTCTAAAATAATCCTTAGTCTGGAATAAATGAATCTTATCACATTCTACACTGCTTTAGTCTTAGTATTTATTTAATTTTTATTTTGCCATAAAGTACATATGCTCACTACAGAAATGGTCAGAGCACCATCCTTTAGCCTTCATTTCTTCCTCCGTTCAGAAATTTGGGCACACATGCATGAGCGCCTGGCATGTGGTGGAGACTCAAATGGTGCAGTCAGTCATGTGGGACACATTTGCCTCAACAATCACAGCTTGGGGTGGTCTGACTGCTTCTGTTCTTGTCTACTCTAATACCAGTGATTCTTAAATTTACTCAAAAAAATATCGCAATGAGGGAGCCAGCAGTTAGCGTAATGGCTATGTCGCTGGACTCCCACGTAGTCGACCGCGGTTCGTGTCCCGGACCCAGTGGCTTAAAACTCACGCCGGGTGCGTGTGCGTGCGTGCCCAAGATCCCGAGAGGAGAGTGGAGGAGAAGGGATTGCAGCGTGACCATCCCCCCTGGGGGGTGATTTCTCGCTTTCTGTCTCTATGTCTCTCTCTGTCTGTCTGGCTAGCGCACGCGCCCTACAGTGAAAATTTCTCCAAAAAAAAAATATATATATATTGCAGTGAGACTGTTGGCACCATGTTACAGAAAACCGTCTTCACATAGTATTCAAGAAATTTCATTGTGCTTACTATTTGAAGAAAGAAACAAAAGATGTTTCTCAAGATGTTTGTTGTATTCAGTATTTTGTATCCAACTCAATCTGTATAATCTCAAATTTATTATGACTTCAGCTCTCTCTCTCTCTCTCTCTCTTTTTTTTTTTTTTTTTTTTTTTTTTTGCCATAGGGTGCATAATATCTCCAGAAAGAGACAGACAGAGGGAACGTGAGAAATCACTCCATAGAGGGTCAGTCATGCCGCAATCCTTTCTCCTCCATTCTCCCCCTTGGGTTTTGGCCACACATGCACATTTGCCCTCTGTAATTTTCAAGCCTCTAGGTCTGAGCCTTAAACTCTGGTCAACCACGTGGGAATCCAGTGCCTTAACCACCACACTATCTCCTGACCCTCAGCTCACTTATTTTTAACAAAAAAGAATAAATTAGTATTTAGCAAGACAACAGAAATCTCTGTGAATATCAAATGGAGGGGGGTTAGAGTTTTCAAATGTGTTAAGAGCTTTCAAACTCCACTAGTGTGTTGCTAACAAAAATACCTGAGAATGGGTGAATTACAAAGAAAAGAAGTTTATTTGACTGTTGATCCCAGTGGCTTGAAAGTCCAAAGGTGTGAGACTGGCCTCCAGTGAGCTTCAACATGGCTGACAAACTCACTTTTGCAAAAACTTCCTACAAGAGCTAGAACTCATCCCATTCATGAGAGTGATGTTCCATGATCCAGTCTCCACCCACTAGTCCTCAACTCTTAAAAGTCTTACCACCTCCCATTATCATGAGGATGGATACCAAATTCCAAAACATGAAACTTTTGGAGACAAACCATCAACCAAACAATAACAGGAGCTAAATCTAGTTCAGCAAAAGCTTTGTTGTTTAAGGAATTAAAACTCACTGGAATATTTGACACTTACTATTTATCAGACTCACCTCTTAAAATGAAAATGACTGGTTGCACCAAAAAAAAAAAAAGGAAGAAAGAAAGAAAAGTCACACAGATGTTTATAATAGTTTCATTCATAGTTGCCAACACTTGGAAGAAACCCAGATGTCCTTAGGTAGGTGAACAGATAAACCAACCTTGGTACTTATTGATAATAAAATATTTAGTGCTGAAAATAAACGAGCTATAAAACCATGAGAAAAAAATAAAAAGAATATTACTAATTAAGGGAACGTAATCTGAAAAGGCTATATACACATGATTAAACTATAGTATCGTACATCCCAGAAAAAAACAAAATTGCATCAATGATTGCCACGGGAAAGGGTGAGATGAATGGGGTTGCAGAAAGGCGTTTTAGATTGGAACTATTCTGTATGATGATATAAAGACAGATCCATGTCATTATAAATTGTTTAAACCCTCAGAATATAAAACTCCGAGCATGAACCTTCACATAGACTACGGACTTTGATTTATAATGCTGTCTCCATGGAGATTTATCAGTTGTTAACAAATCTACCACTACAGTAGGGATGTTGATAATGGAAAGAACTAGGCGTGTGTAGAGTCTGAAGGGTATTTGGGAAACCTAATACTTTGTGCTCACTTTTTATGGGAACATAATAGCTGTAAAAAACAAATTCCATAAAAAATTTGGACTACTATAAACTCTACATTCTAAAACATACAAAAAACATTTTGCAAAAGAATAATGATCTATCTGTGGTACATCCATATGAATAAATACTATGCAACAATAAGATATAAATTCCTGATTTGTGCTGCAATGTGACTAAATCTGCAAAACATGGCAAATAGTATCAGAAGCAGACTTCTTACTCTGTTCATGTTCATTTTGTATGAGACTCTAATACGTAGTGATGGAGATCATACTAGTAGCAGCCTAGGTTTATGAGTAGGGTGGAGGTTGACTAAGAAGGGCACAAGGAAGGCTGGCCTCATAGCTCAGCAGTTAAAAAAACTGGATCACACATGGTGGACTATATTTTGAATCCCAGCTCTGGTGATTTGATAAACATGCTGGTCGCAAATACATGTGTGTCCAAAATCCCGACAGAAAGGAGGAATAGAGGATGATAGGACTGGGGAGTGACTATGTCCCATTGAGGGGTTTTGGCAACTGAAAAACAAGGAAGGACACAAAAAATATTTCTGAGTAATAAAAAATGTTCTAAATCGTTATTGCGCTGTAGTTTCAGAGGTATATAGAGGACCTTCAGAAAATTCATGGAAAATGTATATTATTTTTTTTAAAAATCGGTATGGATTTTAATTTTTTACACTGAAATAACTTTGTACACTATTTTCCACAAACTTTTTGAAGCTCCTGACTATATTTATAATAATAGTTAATTGTGTGAGCACATTTTGTTGTATCTAAAGTATATTCCAATAAAGTTGGCTTTTAAAATAGTTCTTAGGAGACCAGTAGATGGTGTAATGGTTATGTCACTGGACTTCCACATAGTTGAGCATAGTTCAAGTCCTGGACCCAGGGGCTTAAAACTCACACCATGCTCATGTGGATGTGTGCCCAAAATCCCAAGAGGAAAATAGAGGAGAAAGGACTGTGGTGTGGCCATCCCTCCGGGGGTGATTTCTCACTTTCTGTCTGTCTCTGTCGCTCTGGTGAGCATATGTGCTCTATAGCAAAACCCACTCTCTTAAAAAAATTAATAAAATAAAATAAAATATTTCTCAGTTCAGTGAAAAAGATATAAACAAAAATAATGATACACTAAATCCTACTATATTGCAACGTACTTCTAAAACCATAGCAATATCATTTATAAATATAAGCAATTATGACCTTTGATTCTCTGGTTTTATAATTATTCTTTTTGAAACTGTCTCAAAAATTTATATTTAAGGGAACCAGCAGTTAGCGTAATGGCTATGTTGCTGGATTCCCACGTAGTCGACTGTGGTTCGCATCCCAGACTCGGGGGCTTAGAACTCACACATAACACTTATAAATATCTATGCACCCAACTCAGGAGCACTTAAATATGTGAAGGAGACTGCTGGAACTAAGAGGAACGATAGGGTGCAACACTGTAATTGTTGGGGATCTCAACACCCCATTATCTCCTTTAGACAGATCTTCTAGACAAAAAATAAATAGAGAGATGTAAGAACTAAATGATACTATAAATCAAATGGGCTTGACAGACATCTATAGAACTTTCCAACCTAAGACCACAAAATATACATTTTTCTCTCCCGGGCATAGAATCTTTTTAAAGATTGACCATATGATAGGACACAATCAAGCCTTTACCAATTCAAAAGCATAGAAACTATATCCAGCAGGGCATAGAATCTTTTTAAAGATTGACCATATGATAGGACACAATCAAGCCTTTACCAATTCAAAAGCATAGAAACTATATCCAGCATCTTTTCTGACCATGATGGAATTAAACTCGAAATTAATTTCAAGAAACACCCTCAAAAATATACAAACACATGGAAACTAAACAACCTAGTCCTGAATGACTTCTTAACTACTGAAGAAATTAAGTCAGAAATTAAAAAAAAATTATGGAAAAAATGATAATGAGCACATGAGCTTCCATCATCTATGGGACACAGCAAAAGCACTCCTAAGAGGGAAATTCATAGCAATTAGTGTGCATAAGAAAAAGATGGAAAAATGACAAAACCAACCCCCAAAAAATGCCACACAAGAAGAAATCATAAATATTTGAGTAGAAATAAATGAAATAGAAAATAAACGAACTATACAGAAACTAAATGAAAGCAAAAGCTGGTTCTTTGAAAAGATTAACAAGATCAGTCTTATTAATCTAGACTGATTTAGACTTTATCTAGACTGGTAAAGAAGAAAGAAAGAAACCAGATAAATCAAAGATGTAATGAAACATGCAACATTATAACAGACACAATAGAAATACAAAACATCATTAGAGGATATTAT
Source organism: Tupaia belangeri chinensis (assembly GCF_000334495.1). Taxonomy (NCBI): domain Eukaryota; kingdom Metazoa; phylum Chordata; class Mammalia; order Scandentia; family Tupaiidae; genus Tupaia; species Tupaia belangeri. Next base: position 1,023,168 of record NW_006159764.1, read on the forward strand.
GAGTGACTATGTACTGACAAACAAGAGAACATGGAGGAGATGGACAAATTCCTGGATGCATATAATCTACCAAGATTGAATCAGGAGAACATAGAAAACCTGAATAGACCCATAACACGCCATGAGATTGAATCAATAATAACTAACCTCTCAATGAAGAAAAGCTCAGGTCCAGATGGCTTTACCTTTGAATTCCACAAAACTTTTAAGGAAGCGTTAACTCCTATCCTACTCAAATTATTTCTAAAGACCCAAAAGGAAGGAAACCTTCCAAATTCATTTTATGAAGCCTCTATTATCCTCATTCCCAAAACAGATAAGGTCATGACAAAAAGGAAAACTATAGACCAATATCTCTGATGAATACAGATGAAAAAATTCTCAACAAGATACTTGCAAATTGTATCCAACAACACATAACAAAGGTTATTCATCACGACCAGATAGGCTTTATCTCAGGGCTGCAAGGGTGGTTCAACATACACAAGACCATAAATATAATACACCATGTTAACAGAAAGAAAGATAAAAACCCTATGATCATTTCAATTGATGCAGAGAAAGCATTTGATAAAATACAACATCCTTTCATGATTAAGACTCTCAGTAATATTGGTATAGAAGGGTCATTTCTCAACACAAAAGCCTTCTATGAAAAACCTATAGCTAACATTATACTGAATGGGGAAAAATCTAAAAGCTTTTCCACTAAAAACTGGTACTAGACAAGGCTGCCCACTTTCTCCACTACTTTTTAATATAGTGTTGGGAGTCTTAGCCAATACAATCAGAAAAGAGAACAATATAAAAGCCATTCAAATAGGCAAAGAAGAGTTAAAAATACCTTTATTTGCAGATGACATGATGATATACTTGGAAGACTCAAAGGCTTCCATGAAAACAGCTTCTCAAAGTAATATATGAATATAGTGAAGTGGCAGGATACAAAATCAACATCCAAATATCTATACCATTTCTATATACGATCAACAAGTTGAACAAAATAGAGCTGAAGAAAGCAATCCCTTTTACCATAGCCACAAAATGTATAAGATACCTAGGGATAAACCTAGCTAAGGAAGTCAAAGACCTTTACAAAGAAAACTATGGAAATCTTAAAAAATATATTGAAAATGATGTAAAAAAGTGGAACAACATCCTATGTTCCTGGATTGGAGAATTAACATAATCAAAATGGCAGTTCTACCCAAAGTAATCTATGTATTTAATGCAATTCCAATCAAAATACCAGAGACATCCTTCACAGATCTAGAAAAGACAATCATTGAATTTGTCTGGAATCATAAAAGACCTCATATTGCCAAAGCAATCCTTCTCAAGAAGAGTGGAGTGGGTGGCATATCACTCCTTGACCCCAAAATATACTTTAAAGCTGTGATAATCAAAACAGCATGGTACTGGTACCAAAAGAGGCAGGTGGAACAATGGACTAGAATAGAGACCTCAGAAATAAACTCCAAAACTTACAGCCAACTAATTTTTGACAAAGGATACCAGTCAATCCATGGGGAAAAGGAAAAGCATTATAGCAAATGGTGCTGGAAAAACTGTGTATCCATTTGCGGAAAGATGGGGATTCCCAATTAACAAAAAAATCAACTCTAAATGGGTCAAAGGTCAGAAACTAAGACCCCAAACTATAAAACTACTGGTAGAAAATACCAGGGAAACTCTGGCAGACATTGGGGTAGGCAAAGACTGCTTAAATAAGGCTCCCAAAGCACAGGCAAAAGTCCCTAGAACAGACAAGTGGGACTATATTAGACTAAGAAGTTTCTGCACAGCAAAGGACACAGTAACAAGTATTAATCTACAACCCTCAGAATGGGAGAATATTTCTGTAAAATATGCCTCAGACAAGGGATTGATAACCAGAATACACAAGGAACTCAAACTGTTTACCCAAAGAAAAATAATTAAATCAATTAAAATATGGGAGAATGAGCTGAACAAAAATTTCTCCAAGGAAGACATATGCCAAAAAAGCCAAAAAGCAGGAAGTGCTCAACATCCCTCATCGTAAGAGAGATGCAGATTAAAACCACAATGAGTTACCACCTAACCCCTGTCAGAATGGCAAAGATTAAAAATACAAAAAGTACTAAGTTTTGGCAGGGATTTGGTGAAAGGAGAACTCGCCTACACTGTTGGTGAGAATGTAAACTGCTTCAGCCAATGTGGAAAACAATATGGAGATTCCTCGAAGATCTACAGATAGAACTACCATTTGATCCAGCAATCCCACCTCTGGGTATCTACCCAAAGGACAGGAGAATGCTGTCGGAAAAGCACTTGAAAATCAATGTTTATTGCAGCATTATTAATGATTGCTAAGACATGGAACCAGCCTTAATGTCCACAAACATGAATGGATGGAAAAAGTGTGGCACTTATAATCTATGGAACACTATACAGCCATAAAAGAAAGACCCTGGCATTCAATAGGAACTGGTCAAATATGGAGGATCTACTGCTGAGTGAAGCAAGTCAGAATATGAAAAAAGATATTGTATGTATCTACTTAATATATACTGACTCCATACTTTATGGTAGAGACAGAAATATTTGAGTGCATAAAAGCAATGAAAATAGTTACAGATGCTGAAGACAGTGTGGAACAGGGCAGTAAAAGGGGAGAGTATTGCGAAGGGTAGCAAGAGAAGAAATAGCCAGGCATGACATTAGTGGGACACAGAATTGGTTTATTACCTGTTGATGATAACATACATAGGATTCTCAACTGGACTGGTCTGAGAAGTATTTCATGTTGGGTAGTCTTTATACAAGCCAAATAATATATAGTGATTGGATGTTTAAAAAAATAATAAGAATAAATAATAATAATCTGAAAAAAATGATGAAAAGCTATTTGATGATGTGGATAGTAACGTCTTTGTCTTGACTGATATGCATGGTAATTGTGCTGGAAAAAAAGCAATGGAATACACTGTAAAGATATATGAGATTCAATGTAATATAAAAAAGATTATGATAATAAATAAAGTTACATGTAAAAGAAAAGACTTTATTCAGGTGGGGCTTTGTCTTCCTCTCACATGACTCTTTCAGCATTGAGGGGCATATGGTAGATAGGATCATGGGAAGACACATTTAGAACATTATTAGACAGCCTTCTATGACTTCATTACGATACATGCATGTATTTTCAAGGAGGAGCGCAACACAGGACAAAGTTCTTCAGTGAACCAGAAATCGTCTTCGGGTCAATCTCATTTTACAAACTAGTTCTCGCAGCCTGGTTCTCATAGAGTCGCTGTGATGGACAACTCTGTTAGGGATGTGTGATACAGCTTTTCTCTCATAGCTGTATTTGTAAGAATCAAAAGAAAGAAAAAATTTGTCAGAAAAAGTCAACAATGCTACTTCTAATGGCTGCTATAACCAAAGCATTAGCGTTGCAGACACTGAAAAGTAAGTGGTTGCACCCCAAATTAGGTAGGGAATTAGGCGCTTTTGTTCCCTGGCTTCCCTGTTTTCTCATGCTCTGATCTTTGAAGCCTATTTCTTCATCTTTCCAGTGAGGGTTCTAGCATCTACCTGCGGTAGATGGTAAGGAGTGTAAGCACTGGCCACAGTCCCTGGGACACTGTTCAATGTAGTACAGAGTAGCTTTGATGACTATGATGGAGTTGGGATCCCTGACTTCCATTATTCACAGACAGCTCCAAAATTGAACAAACCTTAATCTTTGTGCCAAGGCTTCCACCTCTCCCAAGTGGGAGGCAACACTATTCCTATCTATCTAATGGGATTATTTAAAATCTCTGATGCAAGGAAACTCTGAAAATTGCCATGAATTGATGAACAGTGTGCCGATTGTTTTGTGTTTCTGGTAGAAGTGAAGAGAAATTTTACTTTCAGGGGACAGTAAAATTTTAACAAAAGTAAAATTTTTAACATAACCATTTAAGTGGATGAGAGGGCATTTCAGAGAACAGGAATTTATCATTACATATAGAATTACAAATTGGCGCAGGGCAAGGAAGGTGAGAGAGATAATTCTAATAAAATCAGAATTGAAAGTCATGGATTATCCTGAAAGTATAAACAAGCGGGGAGAATCCTGGACTCCAGGAAATTACTGCTTAAGAGTGTTAGGAAGCACGACTCAGCTTGGGTCTTTTTTTGGCCTACTTTAATACACACACACACACACACACACACACACAATTCCTTGTGATTAAGAGCTTTGTTCCTTGTCATTTTCAACATGTCACTGCTTCTCATAACTTGGGGAGGCTTTGTGGGCTCGAGCTTCCTAGTTCTGAAGTTTTCCTCCTTGCATAACACTGGTTTCTAAAGAGGTGTGCCAGAGGCGAAGTGCACACTGCATCATTTCCAGGATTTATGGGGAACCAAACGCTTGAGTGAGAAGTTTCCAAGTACACATTTCATTTTGATTTAAAAGACAGCTAATGTCTAAAATGGAAAAGAACACAAGCGATTATTCGTAAAATGGGTAACAAGAACTGACCATCGGGAAGCAGAACTCTTTCATACATAGCAGAAGACACTGATTTGCAACTAGGTAGCTAAAACAGGCTCTTAATAAAATGAGAACGCATCCTCAGAATGACGCGTGACCAAGATATTGCATCCTCTTGGATAATGAAGAGGCAGACGGGGAATTTTGATATGTTGCTGGAAAGCTCATTTTCTCCAGCTGTATCACAACGTTTTGTTCATACCCCTGATTTCAATGCCACAATAACTTGGCAAGAAGTTCCAATGGCTCACAAATAGATGCTTATAGAGGCATTAAAGGGCCCAGTCTTAGTTGCAGCCTGGAGAAAATGAAGGGGTTGATGGTGGTTGTAACTGTGGACATTTCCATTGAATGGCGATATATAAGGCCGATGACTAATAAACGTCCCCTACATGGGAAACACTGGAGTGATGACATCTTTCTTCTTTCACCCTTTTAACTAGCCACACTAGCTGGGATTTTACTTAAGGAGAATATGGGAAACAGACTAAGCCCCAAGGCAGAGAACCCTGGCAGCTGTAGAAAGAGAAGGCTCCACTTTCCCATGGATGTTATCTGTATTTTTCTATCGTTTTAACATCTGCCAGGGAGATCAGTTTGGTTCCCTGCATGCTGCATATTCAACACCCAAGTCTGGCAGACTGTAGCTCCCTACCCTACCGAGAGATAAAAACAGGCTATTAGCCTGTAGAAGTGAGACCCTGACTCCAGCCATCATCACGATGTCTGAGTTTTTGGACAAGTATTCCCACAAGGATTTTGTATAATCTTGGGCTTATTCATGTTTATTATTATTATTATTTTAATTTAATGTGCCAGAGGGTGCCTGCCAGAGAGAGAGACAGAGAGATAAAAGGGGACACACACCCCATGAGGAAAGGTCGTGCTGCAATTCTCCATCATCGCTCCTTCCTTTGGGATTTTGGGCACTCACACACACACTCCCAGTGTGTCTTTCAGGCTGATAGGTCTGGGCTTGAACCAAGCAGGCAGCCATGTGGGGCCCAGCTGCCTTCACTCTGTGCCATGGCCTGTCCAGAACACAACTCATTTCTAACTCTCCTCTTTTCTGGTGTCCCCAGTGAGCACATACTTGTACTTCAATGACCCTCAGGAATAACATGATGAACAAATGACAAAATTATTGGACTTTGGCAAAGCGTAAAGGCATAAAATATCATACTATCGGATGATGCCATTTGAAACAAATGAAGATCTCTACAGCTTTCCCCAATGATTTATTACATCCAGTTACCTAATTTTTGCAAATACCAATTTTTGGCTGTGAAATTAGCCTGGTAGCCTTTAGGTTCTATCATATCACAGAGCATATTCCTACTCTTATCTACTCTGTTTTTTCTTATGATGCTGAAATTTTCTATTAATAAAACGAGTTTGCAGAATCTTAATTCCTACCACTAGTGAATCACAGTTAGATTAATTTAAGCACACAAGCAGATTACTCTAATTTGGGGGGTATTTTTAGCATCTTGCTTTGCTCTTAGAATGAATCTCTTTATTATTACTTTTTAAAAGAGGTTTTACCTTAGGGCTTGCATGCTCACTGGAGAGAGAGACAGAGAGCAAGAGAGAGAGACAGGAGGAAAGTGAAAAGTCACCCCCCCACACACAGGAAAAGGCCATGCTACAATCCCTTCTCTTCCATTCTCCTCCTGGGATCTTGGGCATGCATGCACATGTGCCTGGCATGACTGTCAAGCCATCAGGTCTGGGATTTGAACTGTGGTAGGCCATATGGGAGTCCAGTGGCATAACTGCTATGCCTCTAGAATCATTCACTTTAGAATGAAAGAAGGGGAAGTGAGAACTGAGAATTGAAGGAGGGCGGGGGACTTATTTGCTCAGATAACTGGTTCCCCATATCAACATAAATGTTAACCATCCCTGATTTTGGGGTTATCTCCAACTCTACGGGCCTTTTTATTTTACTTTCATCATATTCTCCCCAAAGCAGATCCAGGAGGGGTCCAGCTTCTGTTTCGGAATGGATGAAAGAAGAGGATGAGGTCTGCATGAACTAACAAGACTAGCAAGTCAGCGACGTACCATGCTCAGGAGTAAAGACTAACCCTGTGCTCAGTTCGCAGGATAAAACTGTCCCCTCGATTCTTCCTTTTATTACATTTGTTGCCAAGACAAAACACTATAGAGACGAGATTGCAGGTTGAGATGATGTGGAAAAGGAAATGAAGAGGTATTTAATAAGGCCTTCCTCCCTCCTCTCCGCTCATCCTCCCCTCCGTCCAACTACACAAATAGGAAGATACTATCTGGCCTCGTTGTGAGCCTGAGGAAGGCATGTTTCTATTGGCAACCAACTTCGCTGCCATCACTGCACACCAACGCAGAAAGCATCAGGACTGATGAAAACACAAAGGTAAGATTTGTTCTACATGATTTATTCTGCTGTAATTTCTTCCAAGAGCTCCCTACCCCCAAAACACACACACACCCCTTTTTTCTTCCCCCTTAAATAAATAATGAGCTTTGGAAGTCTTTTAACCTGTTTTTCTTATAGACATCTTTCTAAAAGAAAATAGAGACAGTGTATTTCTGGAAGTTTATGTAAGTTCCAACGAAGGAGTCACTCTGGTACAGTTTCAGCCCTCCCTGGAGCAGGTTTCTTTATGGTGAGTGTGACAAAGGGCAGGCTGTGCAGCAAAAATGCCAGCCATCTCTGTGTTCTAACCCTCGATCACTCTCCTTGATTTGACATGAAATATTAAACACCAGTTACCAGCAAAAAGTTATTGAACACAGATGTCCACTATCACTTTCAAATTGCTAAAGTCAATTTAGGTTTATATATTTTCTTTGCTTAAGCATTTGCATGCAGCACAAATGTTCTGTGACAGTAATGATTTCACAATATACCCTTTCAATTAGGAAAACACATCGTATATGTGTTTTCATTTTTTAAATGCCCATTTTTTTTTTCATTCAAAAGTTTCGTGTCCTTCACTAAAAGAAAAAAAAAAAAAAGAAGAGATCTTGGATTGAAAAATAAATAAAAAGAAAGAGCTCCACCTACTGATTCATTTTAAAAAAACTTTTTTTTTTTCTTCTCTTTTTTCGAATTAAAAATGGTCTTTGGCACAACAGAGACCTTGTGAATATGTAACTCAAACTGTTTGGTTAAAAATTTTAAAAAAAGATACAGGAGTTGCCCCTATGGAAAGAAACTGGTTAGAATGGAGCTCTGTCTCTGTAACTGAGAAAGCCCCCCTCTTCTCTGTGGCCCTCAGAAGCCCTAATTAATAAGTCTGCTTCGGGTTTAGTGCTCCCCAGGGGTACGGGTTAACGATGGCATTCCCTTTCGCGGGGTTTAACAGAATCCTGACGGGTCACACATTTTGCTTGGTTACAATAATCGTATTCATGTCCCTGGCTACCCCTTCCTTCTGAAGGGCTTGGTGGGCGTCCTTTGAGAGGATTTACGGGGCCATTTCTCCCACTGGTGAAGCTGGAATTATTCAGCACCTACCATCCTACACCTCCCCCTACCACTGCCTCGACACAAGTGATTCTGTAGGAAAGTGAAGAAAAACATCCACCGGGAACCTGGGGTAACTCAAAGAGGCCAAGAGTAATGACTAGAGAAGGGCAGCCTGGGCAGTCCCCTGGGGGTGAGGCTGGGCGCAGTAGCATGGACGTGGCTGTGACGCCTGAGCTGTCTCCCTGCCGTCTCTGTCACTGACAAGCTTCCAGGTCACTTTAATTCCCTCCTTGGAGCTGCGTTAAGAAGGGAGTGCTCTCAGGCCTCTCACCATGTCCCAGCCCATGCAGTTCCTGGTATGCAGATAGATGTGACTTACTGGGGACTCTGCTGACCTCCTGAGGGGTCACGGCAGGACGTCCTGGATCTCCCAGCCGTGGACCCTGCTTCCTTTGTCACAGAATTGCCTTTATGATAAATTAACACTTCACAGTATTCATCTCATTTGAAAGTTGCATAGAAAATGTCCCTGCTCGGCAACAAGATGGTATCTACACACACACACAATGGAGTCATTTAGGTTAAACCCACTACCTTTGAACCTGTCTGCTCAGTCATGCAATTCTGCAGACATGATTAACTAACCATAGGACCCAGGTATTCAAAGTCTGAATAGAAAATGTTTATTCTTCCCCCAAATGAATCACACATCACCTATCACGGCAGAGTTGCCAAACTCTATGGTTTTCTTGTCACACATAAATTCAATAGCTGACCACAGCCAGGGACAAAATTTCATATAAATCAAATAACTACATCCATTCAAGTGAGAGGGAGGGGACCCACTGCCACATTTCAGTCAATCAAAAATATGTGTAATGAGGGTCTACTGTGTTCAAGGTTCTGCGCTTAGGGCTGTGGGGATAGTTCATGAAATACGACCTGGCCCACACCCTCTAGGAAGGAAACACCTACCTCTCATTGCTCCTGTGAGGACTATGTGCAATTACCTAGCATGGTGCTAGGGACATATTTGTTGGTGGTAGGTGAAGGGCCACTACTATCATTGCTAGGCCTGTGATGCAGAGTCTAGGCAATATTTAAGACAAAAGTGGACAACACGCAAAAAATGGAAGTGATGCCAGATAATCAGATTGTGGACCCAGGCACTAATTGCTCTGAGAGAGAAGAAAGGGAAATTGCTGGTATCTGAAGTCGGTTAGATAGCTTCTTGCAGATCATTTTAGCCTTTGTTATCTTTTCCCATTTTGGAAACTCACTAAGTTTGGGGCACCAGGGGTTTTTTTTTCTAACTTCCATGATCAAATGGTGTAGATACCCTTCCTCGCATTTTGCTGATGAGGAATCTAGGCTTGTGGAACGTAATGTATTTTAACACTGATATTCAGGGGTTTCCACTTCATCAAACTGTCTCCATCATAGAGTTATAGACTAGTAGAGCTGGAAGAAAATGCAGAGTCTGTCTTATTCTGTTTATTTAACAGGTAGATAAGCAAAAGTCCAGAGGAGAAAAGGGAATCGCAAAAGTGCGCACAGTTAACTAGTGACATAACTAAAATTAGAAATCAAGGTTTCTGGTTCCAAGTTGGTATCATTTCCAATATTTATTTCCCTCAGGGAATCTTAAGTCAATAGGACTTTTTTCCTTTTATTACTTTTTATTATGATTTGTGATTTACAGTAAATCATTGTGCACATTTGTGGGGTACAGTATAGTTTTTCAAAGCATGCATGCAATGTGTGATAATCAACTCAAGGATGGAAAAATATTCATCATCAATGAAAACCATTACATTAATTTTGTGCACCTTTGATAATCATGCTGCTAGCTTTTTTTTTTTTTTGGAGGTAGATGTTGGGTTGGCAATGTCCTCCACTCCCTTTTCATCATTTGGGAAAAACCATTTCATATGCTGTAAAGAAATATGGTGATTAAATATAAATCAATAGTACGTTTCAAATCCAAATGTAAAAAGATCATGCTAAAATAATCTTTGTATTCCACGTTCATCCTTTCTTTGTGTCATCTTCTTTGTATAAAAAATGTTTGTATCTCCTCCCTTCTTTGTGAAGAAGGTATTTCATGATTTTCCATTGCCGAGAACTCCTTTTCTAACTTCATTCCACTCCTTCACTAAAAACAAACCGCACTCACAATGTGCATATCCCTTCTTTTTATTCTTGGGTAAAAAGCCTTTATATCCCACCTGGGGAGCAGAAGTTCTGTGTAACTTCAGACTTACTCAAACTATTCTCTCCTCAAACTCAACTTTCACCTGGGTTTGGAGCTGATCTGTTGCTTGGGAACTCTGCAATTTAGGGCAAGAAGGACACATATCAACTAATAGATTTTTTTTTTTTTTGAGAGGTTTTTGCTATAGGGCGCATGCACTTGCCAGTAAGAGAGACAGATAGTAAGCGAGAAATCACCCCCCCCCCCCCGGGGGGGGGGGGGCCGTCCTCCATTCTCTTCTCGGGATCTTGGGCACACATGCACACGTGCCCAGTGTGAGTTTAAGCCACTGGGTCTGGAACTCGAACTGTAGTCGACTACATGGGAGTCCAGCAACATAGCCATTTATGCCAACTGCTAGTCCCATCTACTAATAGATATTAATTGTTGATCAATAATATTTTTTTCCTTGGCTCATGAATGATCCTAAACTCAATCAGCATCCTAATCAATCAGATTGTCAGTTGAAATGGAAGACTTTTGCTCTCCCTGATCCTTTTCCTTAGCTGGATTTGTCAGAAAGTGAACACTTGAGCTACTACCATCAGACACCAGAATCAAAAATCATCAGTGCCCAGGAGGCCTCTCCTTCATGAGTTACCATTACTTTCAATGCTAGGATAATAACTTCCTTGCTTTTCTTTATACCGTCTAAGCCTGCATTGTTACTCATTTAGTTCTTGCTTTTGAATTTTGTTTACGTTTTGTTTGAGTTACGTGTATAAGTACATATATTTATTCCTGGCTTCTTTCACTCAATATTACATCTATTCTTTCATAGACATGCCACAGATTATTTCACTATTCTACTGTGGAAGGATGTTGGGTTGTTTTTGGTTTTGACTATGCTAACTATGCTAAATAATGTTGTTATGAACATTTTTGTGAATGACTCCTGACATGCATGTTCTAAGTCATCTTGGGTATATATATAAGAGTGTAACATAAAGTCATAACACATATTTATCTTCAGCTGAAAAAAAAATTGTTTTTTACACGCAGTGCATGTGCTTGCCAGAGATAGAAAGATAGAGAGGAAGAAAGCAGACTACGGGGCTGGTCCTGTTTTCAAATTCAATAGACACATTTTTCTAAGGTGGTTCTAGCAATACACAATTCCATCATCCCCTCGTATTTATGATCAACATTTTCAAGTTCAGTTTTTCTTGTAGGTGGTTTCTATTTGTATTTTCTGCATTACTGAACAGGGTCAATGTATTTTGTAAGTTCCATATGTTTACTAGACATTCATCTACCTGTGTGTGTGTGTGTGTGTGTGTGTGTATGTGTGTATGTGCATGACTATTCCAGTTCTCTTACATTTTTCCTTCTGTAGCATTGTCTGCTTATTCCAATGCAGTTCTTTATATAATAAGGAAACAAGATTATTGCCAGCAATATGTGTTGGAAGTGTATTTCCCTCTTTGGTATTTTACCTTTTCACTTTCTTAATGATATACTTGGGTAAACAAAGATGTTCAATTTTATTAGATAACCCAATGTATCAATCTTTTGTAATGCTTTTGGTTCCCATTTTAGAACATTTCTTCTATCATGAGATTATGAATATAATGTACTATATTATTTTCTAGATGTTTTATTAATTTTACCTTACCCATTTAAATCTACAATATGTGTGGAATGGATGTTTGTGTACCATGTGAGGTAGCTATCAAGTTTCTTTTATTTTTTTCTATATGCAGCCAATTTCCTTTTCTTCTGTTGGAAAAGATCATTCTTTCTCAACTATTATAGAACCTACCATGGTTGTAAATTACATATCTATATGTCTACCTTTGGTTGATGAACTTTTCTTTATTTTTCAATGCAAGAGGTTGCATGTGTGCACATGAGAGACAGAGAGAGAGAGAGAAAGAGACCACTTACCCACAATGGTGCCTGGTCACACTAACCCTTTTTCTTCGAATTCTCCATTTTCCCAGGATTCTGAGCATGTGCATACACTCATAGAGTGGATATGCAGGACCCGAACTCTGGTCAGCCATGTGGAATCTGCCTTCGTGTGCATAGTGTTTAACTATTGTACTAGAAGGCTATCACTGTTGCTGGGCTGTGATCTTATCAACCTGATTTACTTATATCTTTATAAGCCAATGCCATTCTCTTTTAATTACTGCAGTGTTTTAAGTCTGACCTACAGTAGAGCAATGCCGACTATTAGCCTTATGTAAGAAGTTTTAAAAATCCCTGATGATTTTCCTCATTCCGAAGTCTCTTTAGTCTAGAATTAATGTACTTCCTCTAGTTTTTTCTTTTGTTTTTGTTGTTTTTTGTTTTTGTTTGCAGGATTATCATGGCAAATCTTTCTCAATCCCTTTACTTTTAAGCAATCTGGTCATTATATTCAAACTGACTTTTCTATCACAGCATAGGGTAGTGTCTTTTCAACTCTGATGATCTCTGTCTTTTAATTGGTATTTTCAGACCATTTATATTTAAAGTGGTTATTGATGTAATTGGATCAATATGAGGGAACATCAAGATGTGGAAAATGGAACTAAAAAATAAAAATATTTTTGTAAGTGATGATACCAGTCATTGAGGCCACCCCTAAAGAACTGGGAATTTAGGGAACCAGCAGTTAGCGTAATGGCTATGTCGCTGGACTCTCACGTAGTCGACCGCAGTTCACGTCCCGGAGCCGGTGGCTTAAAACTCATGCCCGGCGCGTGTGCGTGTGTGCCCAAGATCCCGAGAGGAGAATGGAGGAGAAGGGATTGTGGCGTGACCATCGCCCCTGGGGGGTGATTTCTCGCTTTCTGTCTCTATGTCTCTCTCTGTCTGTTTGGCGAGCGCACGTGCCCTATAGAAAAAAACCTCTCAAAATAAAAAAAAGAACTGGGAATTTAACCATTTATTAATAAATTTAGTCTGCTTCTAATACTAACTGAGAAAAAAAATGGGTGTTCTTTAAATATTTTTTAAGATTAGGAATTAATGGGACCAGCAGATGGTTACATCACTAGACTCCCGTGTAGACTACTGTTGTTTGAGTCCTGTATCTGTCAGCTTAAAATTCATGCCAGGTGTGTGTTTGCATGAACAAAATTCCAAGAGGAGAGTGGAGGAGAAGAGTGGTGTGGCCATCACCCTGGGAGGTGATTTCTCATTTTCTGTCTCTCCAGCAAGTGTACATGCCACATACCAAAAAATCTCTAAGGACAAGAAAAAAAAAAAAAAAGATTAGGAATTAAAAGGAGTCAGGAGGATCTAAATCAGGACTGTAAGAATGATGCCTAGTAAATTTTCATTGAAACTCTCCAAAAATGTCTATCATTTGATGATAGGATTGAGCGGGTACATTGCCATGGTAGAGGACTCTCTGGTGAAGCTTTCTCAGGAGTTTTTTTGCTAAAAGTTTAGCTAATTTTCTCAAAACATTCTCACAGGAAGCAGATATCAGTACTCTTTGGCTCTCTAGAAAGTCAATAAGCAAAATATCTTGATCATGCCAAAAAAAAGACCTCTGTCCTGGATCGTTCTGCTTTTGCCTTGATGGGCCACTTCGACCTCTTGGTAGCCATTGCTCTGTGCTTTGTCTTCAGGGCTGGACTGGTAAAGCCATGTATCATCTCCTGTTATAGTTATTTGAAAAAATGCTTCAGGACCTTGATCCTGCTTGTTTAAAATTTTGATTGAAAGTTCTATTTTTGTCTGCAGCTGTTCTGGGTGCAAGAGTTTTGGCATTCATTAAATAGAAAGCTTTGTTCAATTTTAATTTTTGAGTTGGAATTGTATAAAAAAGCCAAACCAGTTAAAATGTTGATGGTGTTGGTTATTATTTTTGCAGTTAATCTTTGGTTCTCTTCAATTAGGGTGTGATGAGACCAATGTTTTCCTTGCAAGTTGATGTGGATGGTCTACTGCTGTGGATGTCATCTTTACATCTTCTTACCCCTTCTTAAAATGCGTTACCTGCTTGCAACTGCAAATTGGGGGTGGAAGGCTTTGTCCCTATAATCTGTCAACAATTTCATCTTTTTTACTCAAATTTCAATACAATGTTTGGTCTTGCTTTAATTTTAGCAAAATGAATACTGCTCTGACAGTTCTTTTCAAACTAGTGTCTTCACCTTTGTGGTACCTCAAAATAGCTTCTGCTCAGACATGTTATATGAAGCTAGTGTGAGCTTATTTTGGTGCAAAATTTTTTTTGAACTCTATAACTATTGCAAAATACATATTTTTCATTCACTTTTAAAAATTCCATGTGTGAGAGAGGCAGAGAGAGAAACAACACCTCCGATAGGACCTTGATGCCATGATCCATTCCCAGCTTCAGCCCAGAATATGACACACGAGTGCCTGGCATACACAGGGAGGTCTCTGGATGCCAACCAGTAACCTTCTTACATGCATTTGCCTTACAACGTGTCGTGTTTACCATTGTGGCACCCTTCAGCTTCTTCTATAACATTTTTGAAGACTCTGTATATCAGCTATATTGTAATTATTTTTTTTCCATTGGACTTATTATTTCTTCCTCCCCTGCCAGTTCTGTTTCACAGTTCTCTGGTTTAATTGAGAATTTTATATCATTGTGCTTTCTCCTCCTTTCTCTTGAAAAAATAGAAATGTAGAGATTGTCCTAGAGTTCATATATATATATATATATACACACACACACATATATATATATATATTGAACTAATCTGGGTTCACTTTAAATAGTACAGTATCACTTTATTTGGTGCTGGTACCTTATGAAAGATTATTCCCAATTTCTCTTCCTATTTCCAATGACATTGTTCTCATTCCTTTTACCTATTTATACATTAATTCAACATATTATTATAATTATTTTAAGTTATCTTTTAGGAAAATGAAAGATAAGAAACATTAAAAAATTTTGTCTTACCTTTACATATCTTCCAGTGTTTATTTCTTGTTTTAGTTCCAAGTTTGTGACCTGTATTTATTTTCTTCTCCTTGAAGAAAACCTTTTAATATTTCTTGCATAGCAAGTCTCCTTTCTATGAGTTCCCTTATTTTTTTGTTTATCTGAGGAAGTCTATATTTCTGTCACTTTTGAAGGATGATTTTGGTGGTTATAGAGTTCAAAGCTGGTGGTTTTATTCTTCCAGCATCTTCAATATTTCTCATAACTTTTTTTAGCATGGTTCCTTATGAAATATTCACTGTCATTCTTATTCTTGTTCTCCTGTAATAAGTTCAAAATTTCCACCTTGTCTGCAATTTCTACAGTTTAGATATGATACCCATAGTTAGATACTTGTTATTATTTATCCAAGCTATCTGAATCTATGGCTTTGTATCTGTCAATAATTTTGTAAAATTTTCAGTTGTTTTTTTTAGTTTCTTTTCTTTTTTTTTGGAGAGATTTTCACTGTAGGGCGCGTGCGCTCGCCAGACAGACAGAGAGAGACATAGAGACAGAAAGCGAGAAATCACCCCCCCAGCGGGGATGGTCATGCCGCAATCCCTTATCCTCCATTCTCCTCTCCGGATCTTGGGCCAGCATGCACACGTGTCCGGTGTGAGTCTAAGCCACCAGGTCTGGGACTTGAACCACAGTTGACTACATGGGAGTCCAGCCACATAGCCATTACACCAACTGCTAGTCCCAGACAGACTTTCTTTCCTTTTTTTTTCCTATAGGGAAATGTGCTCAATGGAGAAAGGGGGTGGAAGGGATAGTGAGAAATCATATCCCCCCCTAGGGGGATGGGCACATGACAATCCCTTTTGCTCCAGCCTCCTCTTGGGATTTTTCAGTATGTACACACATGTCTGCTGTGCTTTTCAAGTTTCTGACATAGCCATTAAGCTAACTGCTGGTTCCCAATTTTCAGTTGTTTTGATTCGGAATTTTTTTTTTTCTGCTTTGGTTTCTCTCTTTTTCTCTTTCTATTATTTTAATTACATGTATTTTACACCTTATGAAATTGTCCCACAGTTCTTAGATATTTCTTTCTGTCCTTTTTTCCATGCCTAGTCCCAATTCTTTCTCAGTTGGGAAGTTTCTATATATTTAGCCTATCTTGAAGTTCATGGATTCTTTCCTTAATGTGTCTGGTCTACTAATGAATTCACCAAACTTATTTTTCATTTCTATAATTATTTTCTTTTTTAGGATTTCCTTTTGGCTCTTCAGTAGAGTTTCATATCTCTGCTTACTTTACCCATGTGTTCCTGAACGTTGTCATCTTTTTCCAATAGAGCCCTTAACTCGTTTATAGTTATTGTAAACTTTCTCTGATAATTTTAAAATTTGTACCATACCTGAGTCTGATTCTGATACTTGCTGTGTCTCCTCAGAATGTATTTTTCCTGAATTTTAATATTAACTTTTTAAGAAAATAAATAAATGAACACATGCTGTGTCAGGTAATCAGAAGAAAGGTAAGTAATCCTAAGTATGAGGATTTATGTTAATCCGGCTAGGAGTGGGGTGTGTTTGATGTCTTCTATGCTATAGTTTCCAGAGACTTAAAATTCTTAATGTCCCTTTTTTGTCTCCCCTGTTTTCTTTAGGCTTCTCTAAGAGCTCATTCTTTTATGAAGTCCACATCTTGCAGTTCTTTCAGCTGTAATCCACTATTATTACACTGGAAACCTGTTGGTTTGGTTGTAAAATATTGGAGAGGGGAAGTTTTCTATGATCTTATGATAAAATTTCTGTTTTTTTCTGTTTGTTTGTTTAATAGACCTATATCCTGGGCTGCATTCTGCTCAAGTGTTTCCTAGCTTTTGTCATTTCCTATGTGATACAGGAAAAGCATGGAGATGAGGTAGAAATGGAGAAGACAATACCTTCTCCCAGACGGTTTTGGCAGAGACTATAGTAGACAGTTTTCACCTCCAGAGTCCCCTTTCCTTATGGAGAACACTTAAGGCATATTTTACAATGGTTACTTTTCTCCTCCAATTGCCAGAACCACAGGGGATCTTTCTTGGCTCTTTATCATGAGAACCTGGTAGTATTCTTAGAGGTGGAAGTCATAAACATGTGGGACTCCCTCCTGTAAGACTGTGACCCTCCAGACAGAGCAGCTAGCAGTTATAGTCTAAATATTCTGTGGGCCAAGGCCAGTGGAAAAACAAAAAATCACTCTGCACCAGGATTTCGACAAAGACCACAGCTTTGGTTTGTTCTAAAACTTGCATTTTTTAATTTGGGAACATAGTTGAGTTTTTGTTCTGTTTCGTGTTCTAGGTTTGGTGCACTATTCGAAGGTTATGTATCATTATTTTTAATATGCTGAAAACACAGTTATAATGATAACTTGTGAAAGGGAGTAGTAATTCATTCAAATTTTCTTTTCTTTTCTTTTTTTTTTTTTTTTTCCACTATTTTGCCATAGGGTGTGTGTTCTCGCTGGAGAGAGATAGAAAGGTAGGTAAAGTGAGAAATCATCCCCCAGGAAAGATGGCCACCCTGCAATCCCTTCTCTTCTCGTCTCCTCTGGGGATTTGGGGCACATATGCATGCACACACGCTGGTGTGTTTTTCAAGTCTCTGGGCTCAGAACTCAAATCACAGAGTTGGCAATGTGGGATCCAGCAAATTTTCATAAATCTTCACAAATAGTTACTCTATATTTGATGTTACTTCCTTCTCTACCTTTGAAATACAAATAAGGAATCAATGTAAATAAACATTTGTATCTTTTTTTGGGTAACTTCTTCAGTTCTTACCCTCCACTAATTAGGTTAACTCTCAGAGGCAATGATCTATTCTTTTTCTTCTTGAAACTCTCCTTCTCCTTGTTACTGAAAATAGATTTTTAAGAATAGATTGTCTACTCTAGAGCAGTTTTAGGTTTACAGAGACATTCAGTGGAAGATACAAAGAGCTCACATATGCTCCTGTGCACACAAATGGATGGCCTCCCCATCAACATCCCCTACCAGAAGGGTTCACTTGTTACAATCACTAGCCTACGCTGACACATCATCGTGGAAATTCCACAGTTTACATTTGAGTTCACTCTTGGTGTATGCTTTATGGGACTCTTGGTTTCTTCTCTTCATCCAAACATAATGCTTTTCTCAGAAGCTCACTGCCTAGAGAATATCTACGTCATTCACGGTATTGTGCCTTCTCCACTGGAACTTCTTTCTTAAGAACTCTACTGATAAATTGCCACGTTCAAAAGGCTGGAGTCCAAGTGGGGATTCCAGGAATCCCAGACCATACTCTCTGCATTTGATACATTTAACTTATACCTAATATTTAAAAAAAATCTACTCAAATAGCCAAGGGTATTTCTGATATAAAGCTAGACATTCAAACTATTATTAGGCATCCATGGCCAAGCGATGTACTTCATGGCTTTGAGTACTCAGTGGAAGAGTCTGAATTATGATTACCTGGAGTACCCATGTCAGTACTCTGAAATAGGGAAACTATGTGAAGGGGGTAATTTAACATTTTTAATACATAATTTCTCTTATAACAACAAAGTACTAATATTTCATCTATAATAAAGCAAAGGTCATTGTTCAGGCTACCAACCAGAAGTAGTAATATGTATTATTAAAAGGCTTTGGGGGCCAGCAGGTGGAGTGGGAGTTAAGGTGCCGGACTCCTACATGGCCACCTATGGTTTAGTCCCAGAACTGGTGGCTTATTTTCTTGCTTTCCTGCATGCTCTCTCTCTCTGGTGAGTTCACATGTCTTCTAGCAAATTAAAATAATAATAATAATAATAAATAAAATTAGGTAAATAATTTTTAAAAGTCTTTCTTGGATCATACAGCCTAAATTTCTCTACTAGTACACATATTATCAATTCTCAAGAGCATACAAATTGGTTCTTGGTGACAGGAAAAAGAACAATAGCATATTAGGTATTACAATGGCTTATGGCCTTGACCTTCTAAAGTTCTACACAACATAGACAGACATAGAGCATACCTGTGGGCTGTTAACAATTCCAGATGTGATTAGGAGAAAAATAATCGGAAGGGCTTTTTAGTGGAACAATACTGAAGAAAAACTTGAGAAAACCTAGCAGAAAATTATTCCAGATGCAAATTGCTATGGGTTGAATTTGGGGTTGAAATTTCTTTTTCTGCCAAAAATAAAGATTTCATTGAAGTCCTAACTCCTAGTACCTAATAATAATAAATAAAATTAGGTAAATAATTTTTAAAAGTCTTTCTTGGATCATACAGCCTAAATTTCTCTACTAGTACACATATTATCAATTCTCAAGAGCATACAAATTGGTTCTTGGTGACAGGAAAAAGAACAATTGCATATTAGGTATTACAATGGCTTATGGCCTTGACCTTCTAAAGTTCTACACAACATAGACAGACATAGAGCATACCTGTGGGCTGTTAACAATTCCAGATGTGATTAGGAGAAAAATAATCGGAAGGGCTTTTTAGTGGAACAATACTGAAGAAAAACTTGAGAAAACCTAGCAGAAAATTATTCCAGATGCAAATTGCTATGGGTTGAATTTGGGGTTGAAATTTCTTTTTCTGCCAAAAATAAAGATTTCATTGAAGTCCTAACTCCTAGTACCAAAAGCATAGAATGTGACATTGGAAATTAAGTCATTATAGATGTAACTAACTAAAATGAGATCATGCTCAAGTAATAGATGTGACCAATGTCTTTCTGAGAAGATATCAACATAAATAGACAAAGAGAAAATGCCATGTGAGGATGGAACATTGCAATATTCATCTACATATCAAGGAATAACAGATTACCTGGAAACCAGGAAAAGGCAATGGCAAATTCTCTTTTACGGGTTTTAGAGGGAGCATTAAATCATCCCTCGATTTGGGACTTTTAGCCTACGAAGTTGTACGACAATAAATTCCTGTTTTTCTGTATGGAATTTTCTTGACAGAAAATAAAAATAGAACTTCTTTATCATCCAGCAACTCTACTACTAGAAATACACCCAAAGGAGAGTAAATCAGCAAGTTGCAGAGATATTTGCATCCCAAGGTTTATTACAAGATATCCCAATAACCAAGATATAAAAGCAACCTAAGTATCTGTCAACTGACAAACGGATAAAGAAAATGTGATATAACACACACACACACACACACACACACACACACACACACTATGGATTACTACCGAGGCATTTAAAAAGACAAAATCCTGACTTTGGGTATTAAATGAGAAAGACCTTATGCTTAGTGAATAAGGCCCAGCACATAAAGAGAAATACTACGTGTTCACCTGCATATGTGGAAATTAAAAAAAAAAATAGTCTTATAGAGGTAGAGAGATGAAGAATAGCTGCTAGAGGTTGGGAAGGAAGGAAATTAGCTGGGTAGAGGGATTTACAGAAATAATGGACTCCCACATGGTCAACTATGGCTCAAGTCTCAGACCTGGCGACTTGCTTTCTCACTTTCTCTTTCTCTCTCTCTCTGTCTTTCTCTGGAGAGCACACATGCTCTATAGCAATTTAACACTAATCTAAATAAAAAAATAAATCTGTTTTAAAAATAGCAGACAGAGAGGAAACACAATTTCTTTTGTTATAAAATAGTGTGGAGAATATAGATGGTAACAATTGGCTGCGTATCTTAGAGTAAGTAAAAGGAAGGATTTTGAATGTACCCAACGTAAGTAATGAGAAATGGTGGGCATGTAAATTAACCTTAATGAAAGTGCACGTTGTACATACTGTAGAATTTATACTGCCCCTCACACATACGTACAATTATGATGCGATACTTTTTTAAAGACAGTTTTAGGGCCAGTACCATTGTGCAATGGGTAAGTGCTATGACAGAGAGCCCGCTCCTACATGGCTCACTGTGGTTTTGTTTTGTGGGTTTCTTTAAAGATTTTTTTTTCCACAAGGCACGTGCACTTGCTAGAGAGAGACAGAGAGAGAGACAGAGAGAGAGACAGAGAGAGGGAAAGTGAGAAATCACACATCCTCCCAGGGGGCATGGCCATGCCACAATCCCTTTTCCTCCATTCTCCTCTTAGGATTTTAGGCATGCACACACATGCGTCCAGCATAAGATTCAAGTCTCCAGGTCCAGGACTCCAACCATGGTCGGCCATTTGGGAGTTCAGTGCTTCAACTACCATGCACCTGCTGGTCCCAGTTGACTGCAGCTTGAATCCCAGACTTGGCAGTTTTAAAAGCATGCAGGCCTATATGTGCATGCCCTAAAATCTGATGGGATAGAGAAATGGAGAAAAAAGGACTTCAGTATAACTATCCCTATTATGATGCTTTCTCTCTCTCTCTTTCTGGTGAATGTATGTAATCTCTGGCAATAAAATAATAATAACAATAATAATAATTCTGCTTTTTTTAAAACTACCTTGTTTCAGGGTTAGCAGGTGGTATGGTGGTTAAAGGTGCTGGACTCCCACATGGCTGACCTTGATTCAAGTCCTGGACCTGGTGGCTGGCTTTGTCACTTTCCAACTCTTTCTTTGTCTCTCTCTGATCAAACTGGAAAATAATAATAATAATTAAAATAATAATACTAAATGAAGTTAAATAAAATAACTCTAAAAAAAAAACTAAGCTACCTAGTTTGTGGCATTTTATAGGCACCTTAGGAGCTGAATACACATGTGTGCCCTTGTTTACTTATAGGCTATTCTGCAAATGCTCTCCCCAGCATGGCATTCCCTGCAGTGTAGCTTTTCTCTTCTCACGAGGGAGGCAGTGTTAGCAGCACCCATGAAAACTCTTTGAGCATCTTGAGGATTTGGGGTCAAAAAACAATAAAGCTAGTAGGGATATTTAAGAACCCTTAATCTAAATGCTAGTTTTCACCTGTGAAGAAATTGAATCACAAACAGGTTAATGCACATGGTGATTTAGTGCAAATAGTTACACTAGAACTTGGGGACTCTTAGACGACAAGTTTGGTTTCCTCTCCAGCATGTTGGTTTTATAGGCAATCTGGATTTAATTAAGTTTGTCCACTTCAACAAAAGGCAATTTATTATTTGTATTGAAAGTATTTATTTTAGATTATGCCTTTAATATAAATACATTTCCAAATGTAAAAACAAATCTCTTGTCAGACTTTTCACACAGATTTCAAGGGGATCAAAATAGATGAGTATAATTATAATATTATTTCCTTCTGATCTTGTAAGTATACCCTGATTGTTGTGTTCAGGATCAAATCATTTTGGGCAGTACTGGGAATGAAGGGAAAGTATCTTCTATGAAATCTTATCTCCAGAATGTATTTACCCTCAATCTTCATTCATACATCTTCAGTTTTCATTATGAAATTTCTTTGTTTATCCTCAGAGGAAATAGTCAATCAACAAACTCTTCATAACCCTCTCTGTGGGGTGAAAACATTCTTCCCAATTACTAAGATTTACCATGGCGACACAAGATGTCTTAATCTCTTCTATGTCATATGGAGAACTCTGCCTCCTCGCTATGACCCAATGCCATCCTTACACTTCTCCAGAGGTAGAATGGGATGAGAATGAGAGGGAGAAAGGATTGCTTGAGCTTCCTCTAAAATGGTAGACTATGTCACTAGCCATGAGTATGTCTCAAGTTAGTCATTCTAGATTTTGCTTTCCAAAGGGTGAAATTACCTTCCTCATTTCCTATTTCAAAAAAATATTATAAATAGACATGGTGACATAACACATGCTCCAAGGAATCTAACACAATATAGTGAATGAATCAATATTAGTTATTCAGCAAACATTCATGAAAGGCCACCCATGTGCAAGTCACTATGTTTTATCCTCAGAAAACAATACTAGGAAAGCATGAAGTCCCTGTTTTGAGAAAGTTTTAAACTTGGTGGAGCAGATCAGACTGAGGAAGAATCAAAAGTGTACTGAAGCTTGGCCAGCTCCATAACTTGGTAATAAAGGAAGCTAAACCCCATGTGGCCAACCGTAGTCTTGCATTGACTGCTTGAAAGACAGGCTAGACCCACATGTTTCCAACAAGACAGAAACACGCAGAAGGGATTATGATGTGACCATGCCCCATTGAGGGTGATTTTTCTCTCTCTCTGTCTCTTTGTTTTGCTGTCTTCCTCTGGCAAATGCACACACCCTCTGTGAAGATAAAAACAAAAGTGTACTGGGTCCTTTAAAGACATTTGGAGTCTAGGAGGATATAAGATGTGATCAGGTTGTGGGGTCATTGACTAGTTAATTTATTGTAGAGAAACAGAAGGTTTCTCTGAGAAAATTATGTTTAAGCTAAAACTTGCAGCAGGCATAGGAATCGGGTAAGCAAATAAGGTCAAGTGGGGGAGGCTTATCATAATGAGTGGTATCTTCTTGCTTTGAGCAAGAGTGAAATATCTTTTTGATTGATAAAACAGAGGGAAATTTAGAAAGGATCTCCAGTATAGCTGATACCAGAGTTTAGAATGTATTTTGGAAAATCAATGAGAAACTCCTCTTATTCTGGAAATATAAATAGTAAGGAGCAACTCAAATTGGTATCCTCCCTTCAAAAAAGATCATGGAAATAACAGCAATACAATGCTTTTATAGGTAGATATAGTGGTTTACAATAACTAGCCTCTTAATGCAAATCATAAAATTGTGTGTTTTCCAGGATGTTTGCTACAAATAAAAAAAAAAAAAAAAGGAAAAGAAATCAGAAGCAACAGATTTTCCACATGTGGTGCCAGCCTAGTCATAAAAGAATATGCTACTTCATTGTTAGGAATATATGAATCATCCCAGTGATTTACTGTGAAATTTTTTATTATTTACAAGAAAACATTTGCTTCAACCAGATGAGTGAGATCAGTTGCAAAGTACATAACTATGTTATTTTTAGGGATTGTTTTTCAAAGTATCCCTATTTCACCTCATTCAAGCCCACAGATGAGAGTTCTTTCCAAATTTTTCTGGGTCAATAAGACAAAATTCTTAAACAAACTCATACAATTTTTTACTTCTATTGACATTTTATTATTGTATTAAGATTACTTCATCCCATTTTTAAAGATTTCAACATTCCTCCTTTACTCTCACTCCTTCCCCTAGGACGTCTTCAAGGTTAATGTTTAAGTGTTCATTAAGAGGGGCCATCTCTTAAGAGATAAGTAAGTAAACAGGCTAGCCATGATAACAAGGTTTCCAAGAGTGGACATAAAGGAATGTCAATGCATCTTTCATCACAGAAACAATATGTTTAGAATCTTAGACTTAAAGTAACTATGGTTACAAAGCCTTGTGCCATTTTACCTTCACTTGTTCCTTTCACTGGGATCCACCTCTGTCATCAGGAGAGTGTCTCTTTGTGCTAATGGCACTCAGTTTGTCATCATGAGAATACAAAGATTAAACACCTTATGAATAGAGAGCATACATTTCTTTATCTGCTTGAGAAGTGTCTTTTCAAAGAGGAAGACTTAGTCAACAAAAAGAGAGAAGTGTTCTTAGTTGAAACTAACTTTCTAAGTAAAAACATTGCCTTTCTATTGTACCTGAAGTGTTTTATCATCAATGATTACCTGGAAAGTGCTTCAAGTCTTTGCAGCCATCTTCCCAATGTTGAATGAAGTGCTTCAGAAAACCTCTGCAGATGCTTAGAGTGGAGAGGTTAAAAAAAGAAAAAGATATTACCTGGGTAGAATTTAGAATATTAGATTTAGGATGAACTTGATGAACTACAGGAGTCATCTGCTCAGAGTGCTAAAGATGCAGAAAACTGTTACAACTGCAACACTAGAAACAGGGCAGGGTTAGAATTATCTACTTAATACATTTAAAAAAATGATAGGTGAAGATGAAAGAAAGCACATGCAAATGTAAATGTCATAGGCTGGGTGAGTGCTGAGCTGTATTGTGTAAAATACTTGGTTCTTTAGTTCAGATCTCTAAAACTAGAGACCTGCCCCAAGGTGCAAAATAAAGCCACAACCATGATAAAAGTAGGTAGGAAAGAGTATCTAATAGGAAAGAAAGATTTTAGAAAAGAAATACAGCCCAAAGATCTTTGGGAGGGCAGGTTACTCGGTAACAACTATCTTGGAACTGGTTAGGTGTTATTTTTATTACTAGAGGTGATAATGAAAATTTAACAGTGGGAGGTCTGTCATAGTGTCTCTGTTCTTTATTTGAATTCATGGGCTTTCTCCGGGCTTGGGCATCTCTCTCACAGGTGAAGAATCGGAGGAATCTGATTACCTAATTGTGCATGCCTTGATGATAGAAGCATCTTCATTGTGATAAACTGCCCAATTAGTCCATTGCCCTAGTGGAAATCAGGATGTTGACCAAAATGCCCTGTTTTGTATTTGTGAGGAATGATAAGAGGGAAATTTACAACCATCCCCCTGTGTTTTCCTCAGGTACTAAAGAAGGAATTGGGATCTTCTTTGCCTTCCAATGCCAGGAGTTGGGTAGAAGGAAGGAGTTTCTGCAGATGGTCTGGCTGTAACTCCCATAAATTGTGATGGAAGTGACAGGTGTCATTCTGCTATTATCTTAGGGCTTCCTGCTCATTTCTAGCTGCGTATCACGTAAGCAGTTGTTATATCAGATGTGGGATTATGAATGATTTACCACAATAAACATTTGTCACTTAAATAATTGGGAGAAAAAACAATAATTCTTGTGTAATATGTAACCACAGCTACAGCTTTGGCAGTTACAAAAAGGACACCCCATTAATCGGGGATACCATCAGAGGAGGTTGGCAAACAGTATCAGTAGCCGTTAAAACTCTGATGATGTTTTACCAGGAGGAAAAAAAAAAAGTAATGAAACATGGAAGCTAGCTTCAATCATTTGAAGACTTGTCAAGTACAAGAGCATAGAGACTTATTTTCCAAAGACTAGAGGTTCTATTGAGACAGCACTTGTCTTAATTTAAGGAAGACATTTCTAGCAACAAAGGAACAGATCAATATTAAAAATTACTGAAGACATTCAAGAAGAAGTTTGGTGGATATCAGCTATGAGGTTATAAAAATGATTGCTTCTCTGAAAACTAAGATTGCAGGGTTTTTAAGATTCCATTTTAACCTTCGATTGAAATGAAATCTTAAAATCGTAGTTCAGTATTTTACACATGGTCAGCATTTCTGCCCTATACAATAGAGGTTGGAGGTCTTAGGTTTTCTTTCCTTCTCTTTTTTTCGCCCCACTGGACTCCCACCTCTCTCTTCTATTGGTAGAAAGTGCTGACTTTCAGGGTAAGGAGTCACTGGGGCAAACTGCCCTTAAGAACAATGCTGAAAGAGAAGCAAATTGCTCATGATAAATCCTCTCCTGTTAGTGGAATTAGAAGTGACAGAAACAAGTGACTTTTTAAATTTGCAACAATATACTAATTATGTACTGTTAAGTAGTAGGGTAGGTTCCCTTGGTTTGGGGCTCCTAGAAGTTGCAGACATATCCCAAAGAATAGAAGGGGCTCAGATTTCTAAAACTCCTTTGATCACACATTTAGACCTGAGCCATACTACCTATCTCTTCCTCCATTTCATCAATTTACATTCCATCTTTCTTGGACATTTCCAGAGACATTCTCTGAGCAGTCTTCCCAAACATCCCAGTCCCCTAACCCAGGGTGTTCCTTGTTTCATCTCCTTTGGGTGTAATCTGCCCCACTCCCTCACCCTAGGTAGGACGCAAATATTCATGTAATACCATTTCCTTAGTTTTTCAGGATCGAGCCAAATAGTATTAGAAAATTTTGTTCCCAGTACCAATGACCACATATCTTCTAATTAAAAAAATACGTATTTGGAATTTTAGGCATTTTATATATTTAGTAAACCTATGTACTCAAAAACAAAGTGTTAGAGGGATGATTCAACTACATGGCTATGTCTGATATTAAACTTGTGGAATTCTTTGACTTTGCTTCTCTTTATTTAAAAATTTTAATTTTTAAATTTACCTCATTCTTTTTCTTTAGAGATATTTTTGCTATACAGTACATGCACTTGCCGGAGAGACAGAGAGACAGAAAGTGAGAAGTCACCCCCTGGGGGATGGCCCTGCCATAACAGCACTTGTCTTAATTTAAGGAAGACATTTCTAGCAACAAAGGAACAGATCAATATTAAAAATTACTGAAGACATTCAAGAAGAAGTTTGGTGGATATCAGCTATGAGGTTATAAAAATGATTGCTTCTCTGAAAACTAAGATTGCAGGGTTTTTAAGATTCCATTTTAACCTTCGATTGAAATGAAATCTTAAAATCGTAGTTCAGTATTTTACACATGGTCAGCATTTCTGCCCTATACAATAGAGGTTGGAGGTCTTAGGTTTTCTTTCCTTCTCTTTTTTTCGCCCCACTGGACTCCCACCTCTCTCTTCTATTGGTAGAAAGTGCTGACTTTCAGGGTAAGGAGTCACTGGGGCAAACTGCCCTTAAGAACAATGCTGAAAGAGAAGCAAATTGCTCATGATAAATCCTCTCCTGTTAGTGGAATTAGAAGTGACAGAAACAAGTGACTTTTTAAATTTGCAACAATATACTAATTATGTACTGTTAAGTAGTAGGGTAGGTTCCCTTGGTTTGGGGCTCCTAGAAGTTGCAGACATATCCCAAAGAATAGAAGGGGCTCAGATTTCTAAAACTCCTTTGATCACACATTTAGACCTGAGCCATACTACCTATCTCTTCCTCCATTTCATCAATTTACATTCCATCTTTCTTGGACATTTCCAGAGACATTCTCTGAGCAGTCTTCCCAAACATCCCAGTCCCCTAACCCAGGGTGTTCCTTGTTTCATCTCCTTTGGGTGTAATCTGCCCCACTCCCTCACCCTAGGTAGGACGCAAATATTCATGTAATACCATTTCCTTAGTTTTTCAGGATCGAGCCAAATAGTATTAGAAAATTTTGTTCCCAGTACCAATGACCACATATCTTCTAATTAAAAAAATACGTATTTGGAATTTTAGGCATTTTATATATTTAGTAAACCTATGTACTCAAAAACAAAGTGTTAGAGGGATGATTCAACTACATGGCTATGTCTGATATTAAACTTGTGGAATTCTTTGACTTTGCTTCTCTTTATTTAAAAATTTTAATTTTTAAATTTACCTCATTCTTTTTCTTTAGAGATATTTTTGCTATACAGTACATGCACTTGCCGGAGAGACAGAGAGACAGAAAGTGAGAAGTCACCCCCTGGGGGATGGCCATGCCATAACCCATTCTCCTCAATTCTTCTCTTGGGATTTTAGGCACATATGCACACATGCCTAGAGTGAGTTTTAAACTATCAGGTCCAGGACTCAAACCATGGTTGACTACGTGGGAGTTCATTAACGTAACCATTATACCATCTATTGGTTCCCTCACTCTCTCTCTCTCTCTCTCTCTCTCTCTTTTTTTTTTTTTTTTTTTTTTAAGTTTTTTCTATAGGGTGCATGTGCTTGCTGGTGGAAAAAGAAAATGGGAGGGAAAGTGAGAAATCATCTTCCAGAGAGGATGGCCATGCTGCAATTCTTTCTCCTCCGTTCTCCTCCTGGGATTTTGGGGCACATACGCATATATACCCAGTAGAATTTTCAAGTTGTCAGGCCCAGGACTCAGTGACTAGCCTTGTGGAGTCCATGCTTTAACCACTACACCACCTGCTGGTTCCATCCAGTATGTTTTAAAATTAGCTATATGAGATCCGGCCACCTAAACCACCATGCCACATAAACCACCATGCCACCTGCTGGCCCTGTACATCTTAGTTCTGTATTTTCACAGAGGGCGAATTTCAAATATGCCATTCTAATTTTTGACTTGGAAAATACTTTCCTGCACAAGGTAGTATTTATAAGAGACTGATGAAAATGAAAGGGTGTAAAAGAGAACCACCTCCAGACATTACAGAGCTCAAGGAGCTACACGCATCCAGTGTGTACCCTCACTTTCTGTTCTGTTATGAAGGGGAGAAAGGGTACTATCTTTTCCTTACCCATTGCAAGACTGAGACCCCTGAAACCAAAACGTAAAGAGAAAAATCATACTAAATTAATATAATGAAGTTTTTAAAAACCATTTGTAAAAAAAATAATTATTATTTTTAATGTGGCCAGAAAAACAAACAAACAAACAAACAAACAGAAACAGAGAAAGAAGGGAAAGTGAGAAAGCAAGCCACCAGATCTGGAACTTGAACCATGGTCAGCCATGTGGGAGTCAAGGACCTTTTCCACCATATCACCTGCTGGCCTCCATGTAATGAAAGTTTTACATGACACTGAGGTCTTCAGAAATGAAGATCCAAAGTCCCAGAGAAAACTCCGTATTTTACAGAAGTCATGCAGAGGAAGCATGATTGGAGGCCAGAGTGACTGAGCCGATGGAAATAAACTGGAGGAAACTCAGCAAGGCCTATTTGCACAGATTCTTCTTAGAATCTATATGAGCTTTCTTCCCTCCAGAAATAGGGTGGGACACTTGTCACACAAGAATCTGAAAGGGGAAAAAGAGAGAGAAGTTTGGTAAGTGACCTAATTTAAGAAGTCCCCGCAAATTTCCTTTAGCTTAAAACACTCAACATGTCAAGGTGCCATATTTTGGGATATTACGTTCTTACCACCAACAGTAAGGATGCAAAATCTGTACCCTCTGTCTTATCATTGGTGATATTAACAGGTAGAACTTATATTCTATTATTCATATTCTACTTACAGAGTATCTATATGTTTCAGGTACTGAGTTCTTTGTTAAAATTTAAACCATTTGAAATTCTGAGTAAAGAACTTTGTCCCTCTTGGTTCAGATGAATAAAACGAAGTTCAAGAGTTGAGTATTGGGCCAGAAACACTCTGAGCGCAAGTACATGCCTGCTCAAAATATTGAGAGGTGAATGGAGAAGAAGGAATTGTGGCAAGGCCATTCCCCCAAGGAATGCTTTCTCACTTTCCTTTTTTTTCTCTGGCTCTCACTCTGTCTCTCTGTTGAATGCATAAACCCTATAGTAAATTTAAAAAAGAAAAAAAAAATGAAAGAATTGGATGTTTGCTTGGATCACACTACTAAGAACTAAAATGCAAATTAAGCTTTCTGAGGAGAAATTTCTGAAATGTTTTCACCTGATACATGTAGAATTACCAAAAAATCCTATACTGCTTAATAATAGATAATATGAAGAATTTCACATTCACCTATAAGGTAGATAGAAGTCAGTTGTTCTTTTCCTGAGACACTTGTTAAACTAGTAGCGAAGAGCCCTCACTTTATCCCAGATAAATACAATGTTTAAAGTCATGTTTCTGCTGAGTTACTCTTTTGTCCTGCGAAGGAAGGTGGTGTGAACTGTAAAGACCTTCAAGAACAACAATGGCTCTCAACAGGGATAAACCCCAAATAGCTCTGGTTGTTTGCAATATCTTGGGTTTATCTAACACTCATTATAATATCGATATAATATAGATAAGGGAAAAAATGAGTCATTCAAAGGGAAGTCCCAAAATGAAGCTGGAAGATGCTGGCCAAGGAAGAAGAAAGAGCAGGTGTTTGCCTTTATTTTTCTCTCCTTCAGATTGGAATATGTGAGACTAACACTTGGTATTGTGGATATGTGCTAAAGAAAACAGAAAAATCCAGCCAAGTTGTTCAGTGACTCTCATGAATATGTAGAGAAATGTTTATTGTCTTGAATTGGGAATGGAATTCTAGTCCCCTTAGACGGTGGGCCAGATTTCAGAAGAAGGCCAGCATAAGTCTTCTTGTATTGTCTAATCATTCTCTCTTCTGGGAATACTCTAATTTAGCTAAAACCAGGATCTGAATTTGGCCTAGCTATAAATTAAGGGAATACTACATGGCTAGGCAGCTCTGCTCAAAAGTTTATTTGCCCTTACATTAAAAAATAACTCAAGTTACTCTCAACGGATTCATTAAAAACCTGACTTTTCCACTTTATAGCTATTTTGCCTGGCAGATGGGATCTGTTTTTTTCCTTATGCTGCATTTTTTGAACTAAGTATATATGGTGGGATAGCAGTATACTCGCCCGCCAACAAAAAAGCCACATGCATATTTCAATAAAATTGCATTATTTGGCATCTACTGTCCACATATGTTCGTTTGGCTATTGCTAGACCAAGCCAATTATAGCCACGAGGGGAGTAGGTGTTTGAAATTTAAACAAGGACCTTTAATTCTGCAGGAGAGAAGAGGCCTTCTGACAGGTAGATCAGTCTCTAATTCATTTTTAATGCAGTTGACAATTTCATAAATCATTTGTTTCTCCTCTATTACATGCAAGCTTCTGTGTTATAGAAATCTGAAAAGAAAGTTCCTTTATACTTCTGAGTAAAGGTTTAGGACTAAGTAAGATTCTTTGAACGAGCCTTTTAGGATGAATAACTTCCCCGTACCGAGAATAAAGAGCATTTCAAGCAGAAGAGCATGCGGAGGTTTGGTGAGTTCAGGGGAAGGGCAAGTTCTCCTAGGTGGCTAAAGGGTAGTTTAGAAGTGGAATAGACACAGAAAGGTACTTCAGGAAGTTCATGGAAAAAATGGAATAATGGCAAGAGTTTATTGTGGTGCAAAAAAAATTAAAATCCTTGTTTACTTTTTTCATAATCGTCATTGTTCATAAGCTTTTTGAAGACCTCATAAAAATTAAGGTTGGAAGGCGAGTAGCAAAGAGAATGGTAGAGAAGGTGGATTTATTGCTAGAAAGGACCATTTTCAAAACTTTTCAAATTAAGAATGTAAGCTCTATACTTGTGAATAATGTGAAGCACGGCAGTATATTCTCAGAAATATGAAAGAAAACTTGATATCCCCTTCCAAGCAAAGAATGTTTTAATAAAGGTCTGAAATTAACTGAACAGGTAACTAGGGGTAAAATTGATCCGGAAATGTTATGAAGCTAAGAATCAAAATATGCAATATTATAGTCAGGTTACCCAATAATTATTCTGATTTTTAAGAATTTGGTTATGGTTTAGGATACAGATGGAATTACTGTGAATGGGTTTTGATCTAAAAATAAAGGTAGAGATACCATTTGTTTTATCATTGTTTTCACAGATGGGGAAAAAAATCAAACCAAAAAGTATGCACACAATTTTCTATACACCAGAGAAGATAAAGGCGGTTGAAATTCCATATGTCTTAATGAGTACCTAGAGAAAGAACTCATTCTAAATTGTGTTTATCAAAATGTTATTACTTTCTCAAAATTTCAGCTATAGTTGTTACTCTGATTCATAGTATTTTAGAACTGCATGTGTGATAAAACCAAGAACGCAGCTCCTGGAATCAGAAAAACCTGACCTCTGCTCCCCTAAGGAGGCATATGAACTGAGTAAGTTACTAGATTTATTGATATCTGGGTTTTCTTAACTGTTATAAAAAAAAAGAAAAATCAGACACCTATTCATATCTACAAAATAATTACTGTGAAGATTAAGTAAATGGGCCAGCAGGTGGCATAGTGGTGAAGGCACTGGACTCTCACATGGCGGACCACAGTTCAAGTCCTGGACCTGGTGACTTGAAACTCACTCTGGAGAAAACCTAAAGAAAAAAAAAAAAAAGGAAAAAAGATGAAGTAAAATGTTTGAAAAAGTACTTACTATAGTGGTTGGTCTGCACTAAGAATTTGATAAATGTTACTAGTCAATTATATAATTACTATTATCAACCAATGATAAATATTTACTATCAGTTTGAGAAAAATACCTCCAAAACTAACTTTATATGCTTGAGCCAATTGATCCACTGCCTTTAAATAATGATAAAAGGGGCAATAATATTTACATAGAAAAGTTTAGTATTTTAGAAATATTCCCTCATGAACGAATAATCCAGTTCTTACACCTATGACTAGGAAAAGACAATCCTGGTGACTTGAAACTCACTCTGGAGAAAACCTAAAGAAAAAAAAAAAAAAGGAAAAAAGATGAAGTAAAATGTTTGAAAAAGTACTTACTATAGTGGTTGGTCTGCACTAAGAATTTGATAAATGTTACTAGTCAATTATATAATTACTATTATCAACCAATGATAAATATTTACTATCAGTTTGAGAAAAATACCTCCAAAACTAACTTTATATGCTTGAGCCAATTGATCCACTGCCTTTAAATAATGATAAAAGGGGCAATAATATTTACATAGAAAAGTTTAGTATTTTAGAAATATTCCCTCATGAACGAATAATCCAGTTCTTACACCTATGACTAGGAAAAGACAATGCGTTCTTGCGGTTTACAAAGAAGAAAAAGAAGAAAGGCAGAAATCGGTTTAAAACAGCCGAGAGAATGATACTCAAATTTATGCCAGAATAGACCAAGGAAATGAAGAGGAAAAATTCTCAAAAAGATTATTTTGTCACAGCAAATATTTTCAAATAATGGGGTGAACAAACCATCATGTCAATTAGCAAACTGATATTGTCACATCTAATGACAGTGCGCTAACAAATACCAGAGGTCTTATTTTTTAATAGCTAGTTGTTGATTTTTTAAAAGCTTTTTAGATACTAGCTATTGACTTATCAATTAAAAAAATAATTCCCCAAATAATATTTCAATTATGCGACAGCTCCTTTTATTTCTTTTTAATTGCCCAAAGGTATATGTGCTCGCTCTCTCTCTCTTAAGAGAAAAAAGAGCCCTCAGTCAGACATGGTGGTGCGTAACCCTTTGGCCTCTTTTCTTCTATTCCATCAGGATTTTGGTCACACAAACACATGAGTCCTGCCTGTTTTTCAAGTCACTGGGTCAGGATCCTAACCACCATGGGCTAGCTCCACCAGGCCGGCCCTAAGCCTTTCTTTAAAAAGTTTTCTGAATTCATGATAGGGCTCCTGTATGCACATATGCACACATAGTGTATGTATGTGTGAGAAAGAGAGAGAAGGCCTGGTCACACAAATCCCCTTCCTCCATAGTCCAGTTCGTTGACTCCTGGGCACTCGAGTGCGTGCCCTGCCCGTTTGCATGTTTCTAGAAGACCGGGCTGAAGATTCGAATCATGGTCACCACATGGGGTCTGGCCTTTCTTTTTTTTTTTCTTTTCTTCCTTTTTTCTTTCTTTCTTTCTTTCTTTCTTTCTTTCTTTCTTTCTTTCTTTCTTTCTTTCTTTCTTTCTTTTTCTTTCTTCCTTCCTTCCTCCCTCCCTCACTCTCTCTCTTTCTTTCTTCCTTCTTCTTTCTTTTTTCTTTCTTTCCTCCTTCCTTCCTTCCTCTTCCTCTTCCTCTTCTTCTTTTTTCAGAAGGTCTCATCATAGGGTGTATATGCTCACCAGAGAGGAGAGAGAAAAAGACAGTGAGAGGGAAAGTGAGAAGTCACCCCCCCCCCCCAGGGGGATGGCCAGACCACAATCTCTTCTCCTTCATTCTCCTCTTAATATCTTGGTATACACTCACATGTGCCTGGTGTGATTTTCAAGCCACTAGGTCCAAGGACTTGAACCATGGTCAACCATGTGAAAGTCCAGCCATATAACCACTAGGCCATCTGCTGGCCCTTGGATTTTTACAAGCAGTGCACCCACTCTGCCACAGAACTGTCCTTTGTGATTATCTCATTTTTATTTTAAATTATTATAGGACACATGTGCTCACTGGAAACAGAATGAGAGAGAGAGAGAGAGAAAGAGAGAGAGAGAGAGAGAGAGGAATAAAGTGAGAAAACAACCCTCAGGAGGAATGGTCATGTCACAAACCCTTCTCCATTCTCCTCTCAGAGTTTTGGGAATGCACGCACACACTTATCTTTCAAACCGCCACGTCTGGGACTTAAATCATGCAGTCAGCCATGTGGGATCCAGCCACCTTAACCATCATGCCATGGACTGGCCCCATGTAACTCTTAATATACACATCACCACATACAAAATAGATCATAAAAAACATTTTTTAAAACAAGTCCTATGTTTATAATACATGCACTTGTTTTTCAGAAAGGTATATTATTGAGTAATGGTACAGGTTCTCGCCTTTAAAAAATTATACACACATACTTTGAAATATTGTTGCAATATTGGCCTTTTGATCAACAGACAATAGCTTAGCCTTTGGAGTAGTAGTTCTTAAAGTATGCAATGATGTGCTGGAAACTTGCAATTAGGGTTCTGTTGATTAGTTTACTATGGTCAATATTTCCTCAAGTTAACATCTGACGAGCTTTCTTTAGTTAACATTTTTAACAATAAGTTTCTCTTAAAAATGTGGTGCCCAGTAGTGGCTGAGTCTGATAAAGTCAGTGTCTAAGTACAATAAAATACACTGATGGAATTTCTCAGAAATGGGATTGTGCCTAACTGAAAAGTTAATGAATTTCATGGTCTCAAATACTCATGTTTAACATTTTTGTATTGTATGCATATAATAGAGTTATAGTTCCCTAAGAAGAGTTGATTATTACTCATATAACATAATCAAATATTTCTATAGTTCATGTTCCATTAAAAACCCCACAATATTCAGATATTTTACCTCTGATTGAGTTGAGAATTACTGCTTAAGAAGAACATCCATATCCAGATCATTCATTTCCATTTATTTTCTAAATTTCCTTGATTATGTCTTGGTCAAGACAGTCAAATATAAGGCAGTATACTTGGTTAGTCAAATTTATGGGGGATTGACTCATTGATACCTTCTGGGGTTCCCATCATAGTGTTCGCACAATAATGGAAAAAGCTTAATGAAGTTAATGCAAATTTTCCTTGTGACTAATGGGTATTGTCCGGTAATGCTTCTCAGGTTCCTTTGACACTTAAATAATGAACTGAAAGAAAGAATTCATATTCGTGTAGCTTAAATTTGGGAACAGTATTTATCATTTATTATAGAAATAGATAGTTGTGGAAAATGAACATACTATTTAAATAAGTTGGCAAAATAGTCTTTTTGAAATATCAAATGTAAAGTTCAAATAATACATGCAAAAGAAGATATAAAATCTATAAAAATTGAACTTACTTTTCTGGGAAGACAGTGAAATTATTACAGGACCACAATCCTCTCATTGACTTCAATTTCTTATATCTGTATTTTTACTATTGCTCTTGGATACAGTGTAGATACCTAATAAATAGTGACATCATAAGTTTGGAAGGTCTATAATACTAAGGTGAGAATTCAAAGGGGCCTCTGTAAAGTGTGGATCACTGAACTTCCTAGTCAAAAGAACTTTTCACGTATTTCAGAAAAGGGAGCAATCAATGGGCATAAAATGAGACAGAAGAGACCAGAGATAAGAGACTACAAAATCATTGGACCAGCAGGTGGCATGATGGTTAAGACATTGGACTCCCACATGGTGGACCATGATTTGAGTCCCAGACCTGGTAGCTTGCTTTCTCACCCCATCTCTTTCTCTATGTCTCCTCTGGTCAAATTGAATAATAATAATAAATAATTCTAAAAAAAAAAGAGATAAGAAAGTCTTGATTTTACCATTTTTAAGTAATTATATAATTTATTTTTATTTATTAGAATTTTTAAATTTGATCAGAGAGAGACAGAGAGAGGGAAAGTGAGAAAGCAAGACACCAAGTCCAGGGCAAGAACCATAGTTGGCCACATGGAAGTCCATTGCTTTAACCACCCTGCCACCTGCTGGTCCCAGATCTTATAATTTTCTTGCATCATTGGATATACTTCTCTGAGCCTCAATTTCTTTTTTTATAAAACAAAATTGCTGGAGGATCTTTGAGGTTCTTCCAATTTTGCCTGTAGAATGACTGGAAGCATACAAGAGTCTCTATTCCCTATGTCATACCTTTGTTTTTGTTTGGTTATTGAACACATATACAGCTAAGATAAAGTCTTCCAAATTATTTATAGAGGTTATATTTTAGCTGGACCTGAAACAAATTGAGTTATGTTTGTTTCTTCATTTATTAATTTCTTAAAGCTATTATTTATTTTTTCTAAGAGTAAGTAAGAGAGAAAGAGCAACTGCAAAAGAGCCCAGATGAAATGATCCATGTCTAGCCTTAGTCAGGCCCAAATCATGGACACACACATGCCCGGCATCGTCAGGAAGGTCTCCAGATACGAATCCAGAAGCTTTGTATGTCAATCAACCTTGCAGAGCCATGTGTTTCATCACTGCACCACACTCTCGCTCCCTAATTTGTTAATATTTGAATTTAAAAAGATGTCCATAAAAAATCATTTTGAGGGTTAGCGCTACGGCACAGCAGATGTGCACTGCTCGAGAGAAGCCAGCTCCCACATGACAACCATGGTTTGAATCCTCAGCTTAGTCAGTCTGAAATATGCTGGGCATACACACGAGTGTAAGGGATCTGACAGGCTGGAGGGCTGGAGAAAGGGGATCTCAGAGTGA
This sequence comes from Tupaia belangeri chinensis, assembly GCF_000334495.1. Lineage (NCBI taxonomy): Eukaryota > Metazoa > Chordata > Mammalia > Scandentia > Tupaiidae > Tupaia > Tupaia belangeri. The sequence goes on from NW_006159764.1 coordinate 1,060,645, forward strand.
CCCAAACACGTGAAGTGTGCTTATTTCCCTCTCTCTCTCATATGTTATCATGAATAAGGGGAAAGATCATCTTGAACTATAGGAATAAGTAGAAAAAAAGATTTTTTTCTGAATGTAGCAGAGTGTCTATTTATTGGTAATAATGTGAAAATCTTAATGATGTTTTAACAGAATATGTTTTAAATATATCATCCCAAAGAAAATTTTATAAAATTTTCATCACATAAGTAAGTGTTTGTGTGTGGGCATGCTTGTACGTGCACACATACCTCTGTGGAGAGCCATAGGATAATTTGTTGAATATTTAATTGAACAAATGATACAAAATTCATTAGTCAAAATATACAGGTCATAACTCCAGCATTATGAGAATCCATACATTTCAATCATAACATGGTAACAACTTAGGTAACTATTTAGTGATTGTCAAAAAGGAGTTATATTTATTTCAGTGTGCTATTAAACATTCTCTCTTCGGAATTTTTAGTGCATTTAAAGAATCCCCTCAGGTTATTCAGAATATGGCATGTAAAACTACCATAAAATGTCCAGATGTTAACAAAATTTTGGTCTTTTATTTTCTCTCATTCTTATATAACTTTTTAAATACTCCATTAAAAAAAAACACAGTGTCTTTCATATCTTCCTAATTGTCCTTAAAGTTTAAAAAGATACTTGCTCAATTTTTCATATTAATCAGATATGCAAAAAAAAAAAAAAAGCAGATCTCTTTAAGATCAACATTTTGCTTTGTATTTCCAAAGCTCCATTTTGAGAAATACTTACTAGCTCATAACAGATCCATGGGAAACTATAAAGGAATATAGGCCTTGCTTAGAATTCTCTCAGGCAATTAATAGAAAGACCATAAAAATACGTGATCAGGGTATCCAGACTAAGGGTGTTTCTAAGGGTTCACTTAACGTTTACCTCCATTTTTCACAAAACACATTCCTTGGGACACCAGGTTTTCGAAACACTCCTCTAAAAAGGAACTCATAGTTAAATAATTTGGAATTGTTTGCATACTCTGTTTTCCTACTGGAAATTTATGAATTACAATAATGTATTAACGTTCCTAACAAGTATTGCAATCCAAAGGTTATTCAAAATAGAATGATAAATTCCATTATTATTTCATAGAGCATAATATGTTTACTATTGTTTTCTGCTTTTTCAGTTTGTTCAGAAACAGGACAAAGGGATGAACTGCAGTTGTGATATTAGAAAAAAAGACTGTTTTCCATTTCCATACTCCCTAGGAAATGTATGCATAACTAAATGTGAAATATGAATTTGTTGCCAAAAAGTCTAGGAAATAGAAAACTTATACAAATATTTTTTAAAGAATTATTTTATTTGGAACCAGCAGGTGGCATGGTGGCTAAGGTGCTGGACACTCCCACATGGCTGACCACGGTTTGAGTCCCAAACTTGGCAGCTTGCTTTCTCACTTTCCCTCTCTCTCTCTGTGTGTGTGTGTCTCTGGTCAAATTAAAATAAATGAATGAATAAATAAAATTAAATAAAAAATAATTCTTTAAAAAATTATTTTATTTAACTTTATGTACTTATTTATTTTAATTTGACTGGAGAGGGACAGAGTGAGAGAGGGAAAGTGAGAAAGCAAGTCACCTAGTCCAGAACTTGAGCTGCAATTGGCCATGTGGGAGTCCAGCACTGTTAACCACCATGCCACCTGTTAGCCCCTACAAATATATTTTGAAATGACTAATGTTTTCATGGAATATGAAAAAAAATTTCAGAAGTGCAGGGAGTACATGAGTTGTTTATCCAGTAGACCAATGCCTTCAACCCAAGCACCCTACATATTACTCAACTGTCATCAAGTTCATCTTTTATTTAAAAAAAAATCCTTAGTGATTGTAGTAAAGCAATGTGATTGTATTTAATGTCGCTGAACTGTACACTTAAGAATGGTTAGGATGGTACAGTTTTTGATGTGTATTCTGCAAGTTTTAAAAAATCGAATCTTGTCTCAAGACTGACATTAAAATAAGTTTTAAAAAAATATTTATGAGAATAATTTGCCTTGCAATAAAATCTGATTATCAAAAATGTCTAAAATGTGGGGCCAGCAAATAGTGTAATGGTTCAAGTGCCTGATTTGGTGGCTTAAAACTCATGCTGGGGCCGGTAGGTGGTGTCGTGGTTAAAAGTGCTGGATTTCTACATGGCTGACCACAGTTCAAGTCCCAGACCTGGTGGCTTGCTTTCTCACTTTCTGTTTCTCTCTCTCTCTCTCTGTCTCTCTGTCTCTATTATTTTATTTTGACAATAATAATAATAATAACAAATGGAAATAAATAAATAATTCTTTATTAAAACAAACAAAAACTCATGCTAGGTGTGTGTGCATATGAACGTACCCAAAATCCAAAAAGGAGAATGGAGGAGATGGGATTGTGGTGTGGCCATTCCCCCAGGGGTGATTTCTTGTTTTCTGTCTGTCTCGTTGTCTGTCTCTCTGTCTCTCTCTCTGTCTCTCCAGTGAGTACATATGCCCTATAGCAAAAATCTCTCTTAAAAAATAAAATAATCTAAAATGTTTCCCTAGGAACCATTTATTGCCACCAGAAGAAAAGGCAGTAAAGGATGCTGAAAGGGACAAAATAGTTGTCAGAACAAGAAAAATATTCCCTATTTTTTCTCTACTTCCACTATCCTACACTGCAAAAAATAATATAGTTTCTTATAAATGTGAAATAGTATTTTACTAGTTTTAAAAAATTCAAATCCTATAGCAACATTAAGAGTAAAACCTCCTAGGCAGATTTAAGGTTAAGTAGAAAACATTTGATTGTCCAAAGTGTGCAATAATACAAGAGAATTAACAAAATGTAAGAAATAGTCTCAGGAAAGATTAACAAAGTATAAAAGGATTGATGAACTGTAAAACTGACTGCACAGCTAAGAGCATTTAAAAACACTGCTCTTGTTGGCTAATAGAGTCTCCTCACTACAGTTTATGGGGCAGGGACCACCCCATCTTGTTCACTACTACTTTGTGTGTGTGTGCCTAAACCACTATCGGGTAGAGTAGATAGATAATAAATATTTTTTTAAAAAATTTTAAATTTAGGATGGATGTTTTTATTTTATTTATTTATTTTTTTTGGAGAGGTTTTTTGCTATTGGGTGTGTGTGCTTGCCAGAAAGACAGAGAGACAGAGAGTCAGAAAGCGAGAAGTCACCTCCCAGGGGGGATGGCCACACCGCAATCCCTTCTCCTCCATTCTCGCCTCAGGTTCTTGGGCACGTACGCGCACACGCACGGCATGAGTTTAAACCACCAGGTCCAGGACTCAAATCGCAGTTGACTACATGGGAGTCCAGCAACATAGCCATTCTGCCAACTGCTGGTCCTCAGGATGGATTGAAAGTGCAGAAAAATAGCTTTTTAAGTAACAGCTTTTTTAAAATTAATGAAGGCATTTTTAAGTCAATAAATGATTAGAAATATCACTAATTAACCAGTTAGAAACAGAATATGTTAGATTCCATTATTCATCAAACATGCATTATACATTCTCTCCCAAATTCACTCAAATCACACATATGGAATTTTATTCACAAGACAAATCTCTACTTTTCAAGAGACCAATAGCATCAACACTTAAGCACTTAATATCCAATTTTTTGCATCAATCTTTTTGTCCTTTGGACTGTTGTGGAAATTTTCTCATAAAATCTAAGTAGTAAAAGTATATTGTAGTAAAGCAATGTGATTGTATTTAATGTCGCTGAACTGTACACTTAAGAATGGTTAGGATGGTACAGTTTTTGATGTGTATTCTGCAAGTTTTAAAAAATCGAATCTTGTCTCAAGACTGACATTAAAATAAGTTTTAAAAAAATATTTATGAGAATAATTTGCCTTGCAATAAAATCTGATTATCAAAAATGTCTAAAATGTGGGGCCAGCAAATAGTGTAATGGTTCAAGTGCCTGATTTGGTGGCTTAAAACTCATGCTGGGGCCGGTAGGTGGTGTCGTGGTTAAAAGTGCTGGATTTCTACATGGCTGACCACAGTTCAAGTCCCAGACCTGGTGGCTTGCTTTCTCACTTTCTGTTTCTCTCTCTCTCTCTCTGTCTCTCTGTCTCTATTATTTTATTTTGACAATAATAATAATAATAACAAATGGAAATAAATAAATAATTCTTTATTAAAACAAACAAAAACTCATGCTAGGTGTGTGTGCATATGAACGTACCCAAAATCCAAAAAGGAGAATGGAGGAGATGGGATTGTGGTGTGGCCATTCCCCCAGGGGTGATTTCTTGTTTTCTGTCTGTCTCGTTGTCTGTCTCTCTGTCTCTCTCTCTGTCTCTCCAGTGAGTACATATGCCCTATAGCAAAAATCTCTCTTAAAAAATAAAATAATCTAAAATGTTTCCCTAGGAACCATTTATTGCCACCAGAAGAAAAGGCAGTAAAGGATGCTGAAAGGGACAAAATAGTTGTCAGAACAAGAAAAATATTCCCTATTTTTTCTCTACTTCCACTATCCTACACTGCAAAAAATAATATAGTTTCTTATAAATGTGAAATAGTATTTTACTAGTTTTAAAAAATTCAAATCCTATAGCAACATTAAGAGTAAAACCTCCTAGGCAGATTTAAGGTTAAGTAGAAAACATTTGATTGTCCAAAGTGTGCAATAATACAAGAGAATTAACAAAATGTAAGAAATAGTCTCAGGAAAGATTAACAAAGTATAAAAGGATTGATGAACTGTAAAACTGACTGCACAGCTAAGAGCATTTAAAAACACTGCTCTTGTTGGCTAATAGAGTCTCCTCACTACAGTTTATGGGGCAGGGACCACCCCATCTTGTTCACTACTACTTTGTGTGTGTGTGCCTAAACCACTATCGGGTAGAGTAGATAGATAATAAATATTTTTTTAAAAAATTTTAAATTTAGGATGGATGTTTTTATTTTATTTATTTATTTTTTTTGGAGAGGTTTTTTGCTATTGGGTGTGTGTGCTTGCCAGAAAGACAGAGAGACAGAGAGTCAGAAAGCGAGAAGTCACCTCCCAGGGGGGATGGCCACACCGCAATCCCTTCTCCTCCATTCTCGCCTCAGGTTCTTGGGCACGTACGCGCACACGCACGGCATGAGTTTAAACCACCAGGTCCAGGACTCAAATCGCAGTTGACTACATGGGAGTCCAGCAACATAGCCATTCTGCCAACTGCTGGTCCTCAGGATGGATTGAAAGTGCAGAAAAATAGCTTTTTAAGTAACAGCTTTTTTAAAATTAATGAAGGCATTTTTAAGTCAATAAATGATTAGAAATATCACTAATTAACCAGTTAGAAACAGAATATGTTAGATTCCATTATTCATCAAACATGCATTATACATTCTCTCCCAAATTCACTCAAATCACACATATGGAATTTTATTCACAAGACAAATCTCTACTTTTCAAGAGACCAATAGCATCAACACTTAAGCACTTAATATCCAATTTTTTGCATCAATCTTTTTGTCCTTTGGACTGTTGTGGAAATTTTCTCATAAAATCTAAGTAGTAAAAGTATACTTCCTAAATGTTCTTACATTCTTTTAAAGTAGAGGCATTAATATGAAATTTTCTACATGTTTTTAAAGCATCTGGTGCCAGAAAAATACCTAAAAAAAGTTAATATGTTATTTGAATTAATCATTTTCTTTAAAATTTGAGCTACTTTCACACAGACATTTAAATGAAGAATAATTTAATAGTGTGTCTTGCAATTCTGATGTAAGATTTACAGATGAAAGTGTATGTCAATATTTGGAAGAATAGAAAAAACAGTGTCTACACCTTAAAATATATATCCTAGATTTGAATGAATGATATTTGAATTTCTTGCTTTACAAAAACTAAAATATAAACAGGAAAAGTAGAGCATAGTTTCCACATGATTAGCTAAGAAAGGACAAAACTTTGGACCCACTTCGAAATCTATTCTAAAAGCTCAGCTACTTTGATTTTTTTTTTCTATTACAGAGCCATGAAAAGTTATTTCAACTGAATTGCATACATAACTCCTAGAGTGTAGACAGTTACTATTATTTGTTCACTTCATCAAAATGCTCTTTTAAATTCTTGCTACATCTGTATTACCAGGTCCTGGGGAAACGAAGGTGAAAGAGACCCAGAAGAGGCCAAACCCTCTTTGCTATTTCTAACAAAGGAAATGCCATTCTTGCCACTAACTCTTGGAATGATTTCCAAGTTCTCTAAAAATAATTTAACCTGTGTCAAATAGCTGTCTCATCTGGAAAACTCAATAAATGAACGGAGAAGTTAGAAAGGCGAGGGGAAAGTTAGGTGTTACGCTGAAATGGTATATCCCAGGCGCGTTGGATTGAGACGCCAAATTAGCCAGCACACGGCCCTAGCTCTGCTCACTTTTCTTTAAACTTGAGCTATATTATTGCAGAAAAGTATAATAATCCCGACTCTGATCTTGTATTTCAAATGAAAGGGCCTGAAACATCATAGCACAAGCACCTTTGAAAAGAGGGTAAATATTATGGGTGGATAAATTTCCTTTGGGATTCAGCATTTCCACATTCAAAGGACAGATTAGGTAGGGAGGAAAAGTCGAAAGAGTAAAATGTGAAATATTCCCTTTTAATGACAATGGTATCAGTTTTACCTTGAACTAGCTTCAAGCAGGCATGTCTATAAATTATACCTCACTTTAATGAATGGTTGCCGTCTTTCAATGTTGTGCAAATGATTTCTTGGTAGCCAAATCACATTCCACTCTGCCTGAAGAGCTGTTTAGACACAGAAATCTCAAGTAAATCTTTCTATAAGGTCAAAGTGAACAGTATGCTTTTTTGGTTCAGAAACATGCAAACTTTATATATTATTTTCTTAATTTGAAGTATTTTTTTTTTTGAGAGATTTTCACTATAGGGCGCATGCGCTCGCCAGACAGACAGAGACATAGAGATAGAAAGCAAGAAATCATCCCCCAGGGAGGATGGTCATGCCGCAATCCCTTCTTCTCCATTCTCCTCTCGGGATCTTGGGCACGCACGCACATGCGCCCGGCGTGAGTTTTAAGCCACCGGGTCCGGGACGTGAACCGCGGTCGACTATGTGGGAGTCCAGCGACATAGCCATTACGCTAACTGCTGGTTCCCTTAATTTGAAGTATTTTTAACATGAATGATAGTGAAAATATTTTTATATTCTGGTATATAACTTTGCAAGGAAATTATATTTTATAATTTTCCAACTGTTGTTTATAATGTGTTGGTTCCTGAATGAAATATTGTCTATAATGATTCATAGGCACTTGCTAATGTCCTCACACAGAACTGGTACATTACTAAGAGGAATGACTCTGCATTACCTGGGCAGTGACCAGCAGGTGGCGTGATGGTTAAGAGTGCTGGACTCCTACATGGCCAACGGTGGTTTGAGTCCTGGACCTGGCAGCTTGCCTTCTCACTTTACCTCTCTCTCTCTCTCTCTCTCACTGTGTCCCTCTCTGGTCCAATTAAAATAAATAAATAAGGTTAAATTAAAAAAATAAAAAAATAAAGGATTTACAAGGCAGCACCTAAGTCAAGGTTTCTCAAAGTAAACTAATAGATAATGGGAATCTTTTAGATTTTAACCATTTTTCTAATTACATTTTTAACATGAAAGAGGACTTGTAAGATTTTTCCAGAGGAAAGGGGTCATAATAACTGGTATTTGTTCTTGTAGACTGGTATAAGCGTAAAAGTGAAACTCAATTTGTCTGAAGGGTTTAAATGCAGTTTCACGTCATCACTTTGCTTTTCCATTCTCATGGTTTGCTTTAGTGTTTGGGCTGGAAAAGGGGATACAATGAGATAGTGTGTTAGGAACACCTGGTATATGACAAGAAATGTGTTTATTTTACATACGGCTTCTCCTTCATAAAGAGAAAAGCAGGGCCCCTAGTGCTGGTGCATTTATAACGCAGCTGGACCCCAATGGGAAGGTCCCATGCTGGGACATGCACACATGCCTATAATTTGGGCCAGTAGAGACTAGGGTAGGTTGTGGCTTGTGGACGTTATTGGGGGTGCCAATCTCTCTGCCTCTGTCTTCTGGAAGAAATAAATGAACTTTTAAAAATGGCATAAAATGTAACTGGGCCAGCCGGTGGTATGGTGGTTAAAGTGGCTGGATCCCATAGCTGACAATGCTGTTCAAGTCCCAGATCCAGAGGCTTGAGGAACATGACAGGCATGTATGTGTATGTGCCTGTAAGCCAAGAGGAGAAGGGAGGGCAGCATTTCCATCCCCCATGGGAGGGTGCTTCTTCACTTTTCTTCCCTCTCTGTTTCCTTCTGACACGTACATGTGTCCTACAGCAAATTAAAGGGGAATAAAAAGTAATACATAACAAAGAATAAAATGTAGCCTAAAGAAATGCTATCTTTTTTTCCTACTGAATTCTAAAGTTCCTCATTTGTCTCAATAGATATAAAATCTCTAGAATGGAAGAGAAATAGGGCTTCCTGTCTTTTTCTCTGTTTTAAATATTATTCTTTTAAGTCTTGAAACGGAGGGTATCCAGAGGGAGCTGGCAGCCCAAGAATGAATTCTGTTCTCGTTTACCTTCTTTTCTCCTCAGGCTAGATGGTGAGAGCTAAAGAGCCTTGAACAACAAAAAGCAAAGAAAATGGACACTTATTCAAAATAAATACAGTTTCAATTTATTTTAGTATTAGAATATTAAGTGTTGATAAAAAATAGTTAAAATGCATTTAGATGTATAACTTGAATTCCGGAGACTAAAGTGAAAGGAAATTGGCTTCATCTCCTTTCACTGTAAATTGAGCTATTTCTTTCTCTCCTGAGATAGACAGTGAGAGAGAGATCCACACAGGGACAATGAACAGGGAGGGAGGCACCCCCAGAGGGCCTTCACGTCATGACCCAACCCCGGTCTCAGTCTTTCTCGTGTAGGTCTGGTTACATTACGAGTGCGCTCCTACCCAGACTTGACTTCATCTCTTTTATGAGTAAACATAAGTTATACATAATTTCTTAGAAAACAATCTCATTAAGATCTTTATATTATTTAATAACATTAAATGTGGTATGGTTACCAGTATGCTATCTCTCTGTTAAAAGTGCAGAGATAGGGGCCCATAGGTGGCATGGTGGTGAAGGTGCTGGACTCCCACATGATCAACCACAGCTGAGTCCCAGAGCCAGCAACTTGAGAATCATGCCAGGCACATGTGCACATACATGATCAGATCCTAGGAGAAGAATGAAAGGGAAGGGATGGTAGCCTGGCCATCCACCCTGGGGTTATTACTTTCTCTGTCTGTCTCTGGTAAGTGAATACATCCTATGACAAACCCCCCCCCCAAAAAAAAAATGCTGTGATAACAGGATATAAATGTTAAGATCAGAAACTGTAATGAATACTATTTTACATAAATCATTCAATCTTATTCTAAATCCCTTTTTATTTAAAAACCAAGTATCAATACATGTTTTGCATGAAAATAAAATATCTAGTCATATAATTTGGATTTTTTTGTTTGTTTAAAAATTGACTTTAGGGGGCCAGCAGATGGTGTAACGGTTACGTTCCTGGACTCCCACATGGCTGACCATGGTTCAGTCCCACCCAGACCTGAAGGCTTGAAATGCATGCTGGGCATGTGTGTATGTGTGCCCAAAATCCCAAGAGGAGAATGGAGGAGAAGGGATTGTGGCATAGTCATACCTTCTAGGGGGTGATTTGTTGCTTTCTGTCTTTCTTTCTCTGTCTCTCCAAGAACTGTATACGCCGTATAGCAAAAATCTCTCTCTAAAAAAAATTGGCTTTAGGGTGCATGTGATTGCTGGAGAGAGACAGAGAAAGAGAAAAAGGAAAAGTGAGAAAGTATCCTACCTCCCAGGAAAGAATGACCACCTTGCAATCTCTTTTCCGTCAGTCTCCTCTTGGGACTTTGGGCACACATGCACAGACAGCTGTCATGGTTTTTGAGCCACTGGGTCTAGGACTTGTGCAGTTGGCCATGTGGGATCCAGCTGCCTTAACCACCATGCAACCTGACTGATTCCTACTCTCTGTTTTAATCCCAATATGTTTCGGGTAAGATGAGTGACATCATTTGTAACCAAGAAAGTTACTATTTGCCAAAGTAAATGAACCAGTATTCTGAAAGTTCGCATTTGTATAAATTACTTGAGAGCAAAGATCACATTGTGGGTGTCGTTATATCTTTCTTGGACTTTCCATGAAGCTCCTCTTAGGCTAACAAAGGCTATACGGCTGCCCTAAATGATGACTGCATCTGAGTCGAGATTACAGTGTGGGCCCAAAGCTTGGTTCCAATCACCTCCTAATTTATAGGAAATCGGTGTCTCCCAGAGTGGCCTAAATACTGTCCTCAATCACTTGTACCCCCTTTTTCCTGACCGCTGGTCAGTGATGGGGAGAACACCCTAAACATTTTGATGACTCACTGTAAATGTGCACATCATACTTTTACCCTGATCTTTATGTGACTAAAGTCTTAATAGTCTCCCACACCAAAAGTCATGTTTGAAATACAATACATTAGCAATCTGAAGCAGAGTTAGCTGTGAAGCAGGATGCTGAGAATAAATAGATGAAATTCTAGACATTTCTAAAGAGGATCCAGCTACTTAATGGCCACTGAGGTCTTTAGTGAATAGGTGTGAATATTTCAGTGCAGTCCAACCTGAGCTGAAAAACAGTTCTTCCTTCCAAATGTAAATACCTCCTGTGCATATTAAAAAAAAAGTTCATTTATTAGTCCAAATGTTACCATGGTTGGGATCCTGAAAAAACATTCTCTTATTCTTGGGTATGTTCTTCAGCTAAAGGAAGTGGGGACACTTGGGCTGGAGAATGGGATGCACGCTTGGAGGCGATGAAGTCAAGATGCTTGCTTTTCATCTCACAACGTCAAGGTTAGGGGGACGAGGACTGAGTAAGTACCTTTCTCTGCCAATGTTAGACTGATAACCTGCAACACAATTCTGTTCACCAGCTGAAAAACCATTAGGGTGTGTTACTGAGGATCATCCAAACCGTTTTCCTCACAGGTTGGACCGATTCTCTTCGGGGGGCAAGTGCAGCTGCCGTTGAGAGGGCTGCAGTGAGCTGTGTGGACGCACTGACACTTCAGAGCACAGCGAGGTCCATACTGGCCTGACCTGCATTCTGCGACAGAAGAAAAAAATGAAAATAAAATCAGTTAAAATATAATTTTCAAGTGTACTGACATTTTACTATTACTTCTTGCAGTTCGGTAAGGTAGGGATGGACTAGTACCATATTCTTTTTTCCCATTCTAGAATGTCATATAATTGGAAGAGAGTGAGGGAGTTTTGAAGAAGTTAGTGACAAAATTACAAAGAAGAGAAGGCAGGATAGCAACTTATATTCTTAAAGTACCTTCTCAGAATTAGTTTATTCAATAGAGCTCATAGCGGTAGCATTGTAAGGGACACAGGGAAAATAGATTAGTTGCCTTGAGGTCAGAAAAAGGCAACATTCCCGCTGAGTGTACAATATGCGAGATTTGTCTTTAGGCTGAAAACACGATTACTTGGGCTCATGTTGTTGAAAATAAAATGGCTTTAAATTCAACCCTTTCATCTCCTACAATATGTCAAAAGGGCTGAAGATCTCCTGTGTGTCTGCAGCTGTAAAGCCCTGCTGTATGTACTAAAACTCTGTATCTATCTTTAAATGGAATCGTATTGTGCTTGCAACCAGCAGATAAATGAAAGGGAAAGGATGAAAATGTGTTAGCTTTGTCAACACAACTAAATGTGGACTAAAAAGGGACTGCTGGGATATTTTCTCTTAGTCTGATATCCAGCAGAGAATTAGCAGAGAATTAATAGGTTCTGTTTCGAAGGACTGTGAGGATAAGGAGAACACAAGGCCGGCCCATGGAAACAGAAAATAGGTTCACATTTCCCAATAAGTCAGGAAGAACTGGGAATGAACTCAATTTACCAATATTTAAGGACCAGAGAAACTTAATTTTGAAGTCATAATAATCACCTTCCATTATACAGTGTAGAACGTACATTTGTGTAATCTTGGTTCTAACAAACACCCGTGAATTGAGCAAGGCGGTGAGGTAAGATCTCTCATTCTAGAGAGAAATAAGTTGATGTTTTATACCACTTATGGAACCTTCTCAATTGCTACATTTCTGGGAAAGAGCTGAATTTTTGAATTCCTGTCTAATGCTTCTTTCTTTTTTATTTATTATTTATTTTTTTATTTCATTTTCTTTTACACATTCAATCACATTATTTAGCTTACAAAGTGAACATTCCAACATGTGAACATTTCTCCCTAGTCAGTTGATAAACTATAAAATAATGTTCAACAGATAATACCACATTTCTTTGTCCCATTAATGCTTTACTTCTCTCTTTTTCTTCTAAATGTCCTTCCTCAGACTCTTCTCTTTCACACACTCTATGGTATTCACATTCATTTCCTGTGTGTCTATATCCTTTAGTTAATCAGTTTCTGTCATAGAGTGCAGACACTCGGTATATATTAAGTGGGGACATACAATGTCTCTCCTTCATTGCCTGCCTTGCTTCACTCAGCAGTAAAACTTTCTAACACTGCGGTATTATGTGGGAAGACACAAGGTATCAAGTATATGAAGAAGGAGGCCCAAATAAGGAAGTGGAAAGTTAGAAAGTGAACCCTTAGGAAATATCCCTGTAAAACTAAAGATGCAGGTAAAATATAGTTTGGGTAATGGTTTGTCTCCAAAGTTTCAGGTTCTGAGAGCTTAGTCTCCACTGTAACAGTTTGGGGAAGGAATGAGATCTTTAAGAGGAGAGGCTTTTCATGTGAGTGAGCCTTTTGTGAGGATGATTAGTATAAGAATCAGTGGACTAAAAGGAAGACCTATCTTCAATGGGCAGGCACCATCCAAAAATGTCAATAATGTAAGAGGGACAAACAGGCCTCCGAAAGGCCGCTCACTCTTTGGCTCATCCTCTCTCTTGTACACGCCTCCCTTCCTCGCTGCTTCTGTCAGCCATGCTGAGGTGCCAGTCCCACAGTTTGGGACTTTCCAGCCACCAGGATAATGAGCCCAATAAACCTCTATGACTTACAGATCAACCGTCTCGAGTATTTGTTTAGCCACCAGATGATAATGAGCAGACAGGAAACTGTATCGTGAGCAGGCCGTGTTGCCATACGCACATCTGAACATGTAGAAGCAGCTCTGGAACTGGTTAATGGGCAGAGGTTTTCAGAATTTGGAGTAGCAACAGGGAAAGCCTAGATTCTGGGGGAGGTTTGGAAGAAGAGTGTTTTAGTAACGAACTTCAGCTCTTTAGAGGTTGGTAAATTAGTTGGGATCACAATGCTGATAAACACATGGACAGTAAAGGCCATTATGGGGAGGTATCAGAGGGTCATGAGGAAAGGATTGGGAGCTGGAGAAAGGGTCACCCTTGTTATACAGTAGCAAAATATTTGAATGTTTTGTGTCCATGTTCTGTGGTACTGTGGAAGGTGGAACTTAAGAATGGTGACCTAACTTCTCTAGCAGAAGAAACGTCTAAACCACGAAGTGCTCAGGCTGCTGCTTTGCTGATTCCAACTGCACTCAATCCACTTTAGGAAAAAAAGGAAGCAGTGGGAAATTTTGGAAAAGTCACAATCTGTTCATGTGAAGACCAAAAAATGAGAAAGCATGTTTGTTACAGAATGCCAAGTGGGTCCAAGCTACTAATTAAAAAAGTGGTTTGACAGCCAGATGTTAGTAAGCAAGACCCCCACGAACATTTCAGAGATCTTTGGAGCCAACACTATCGCAATCCTGGAGGGCTATGAGAATAGAACAGTTCCCAGGACAGGGCTGGGGTAAGCACGTGGCCCTCTGCATCTCGGAGCTCCCTACATCTTGGTGTGGTGCTCAGTTGCTCTAGCCAGGCTCAGTCAGCCCTAGGGGCAGCTTAAGCCTCCATCTTGGAGAGCCCAGACTAGAGACTAATGCAGCAGCAGCAGCACAGAGTCCATGTGGGCTCAAATACAAGTGGTGGTGTTGATTCTGGTGGTGTGCAGAAGGGAAGAGTTCTCGAGCTATGGCACCCTTCACCTAGATTTGAAAGGATGCATTGAAAAGCCTGGGAGTTCAGGCAGAGACTTACTGCAGAGGCAGAACCACCAAGAGCTTCATTAGGGCCTGGCAAGGTAGAAATGTGAGGTCACAGCAAGAGAACCCACCAGGAGAGGTATGCCTAGTAGAGCTGCAGTGGAGGGCCTACCCTTGAGACTTTAGGACTGAAGAATCACCAGCAGTCTGCAACGGCCACTGCTACCGTTCCAAGGACCGAACCCCAAATATAAACAGACATGTGGGTTGCAATCAGCAAAGCAATTGTGTCAGTATCACCTAAGACATTGGGGACCCAATTCCTCCTGGAAGATAGGAGAAATGAAATAAAAGAATATTGTTCTTAAGCTTTAGGACCTAATGTCTACCCTCTTGGGTGTAGACTTGCTTGAGACCTTAGTACTCCTCTTTACATGTGGAATGGGAATTTCTAGCCTATGTCTGACCCACCATTTTAATTGGGAAGTTGATAATGTGTTTTCTTGACTTTACAGGCTCACAACTGAAAGGAATTTGCCTGAATCTTGGATGAGACTTCAGATTCAGACTTTTGGGTTAGTGTTGGAACAAGTGAAAACTTTGGGGACTATTTGTATGGCATGATTGCTTCATATGTGAGAAAGACGTGAGCACTGGGGGCTGGGGTAGAATTCTGTGTTCTGAAGTTTTTTATTCTGGAAGCTTTGTCCCCCTTATACTGGTTTCAGGAGGTGGCAAGACCTTTAAGTGGTGGAGCCTTCAATGCGAGTGCCACAATATTGGCCTGTGAGGAAGACTCACCTTCGATGGACACCATCTTATTGGTTTGGGCCATCACAGGGACAAACATAGAAAGTGGACATTTCTGTTTCCTCTTCCTCTCTCTCCTCTCTCTTTTTGCATGTGCCTGCCTTCCACTCTGCTTCAGCCAGCCATTTTGCAATGTTGTTCTCATGCTTTTGGGCTTTCTAGCCATCAGAATCATGAGCTAAATAGATCTTTATTCCTTATAAACCACTGAGTCCCAGGTATTCTATTTAGCCACACAACAACTAAGGGTACTGGAGATAATTCTGAGCATGAGAGATTTTGTTCAATATTTCTTTATTACCACAATATCCTGGTTGCCAATCATTCCCTCTAAGTACTACATTAGCAGCTAATGTTTAGTTTTCGTTTTTGTTTTGATTTTTTACTCTTTGCATTATGAAAGTAAATTAAGATGTGGTCTACCTCCTTTGCTGTAATTAATAAATCCCATTTAAATATGGGATAAATGAAGTAAGTTAATTTTACAGTTAAGTTTTCTACAAGAGTTTAAGCAAATAGTAATTCAGTTTCTTATAAATAAAGGAACAAATGTTCCTTCAGTAGGAAGATGTAAGGCAATGTGACTACTGCTGTGAAATTTATCTTTCTTTTAAACCATCATCAACATTTGGGAAAATTAAAAAAAAAATAGTTTATCATTTCACATTTGGACCAACGTATCTACTTCTGCCCAGTGTGCGGGAGGATTACTTGATTTGGTGGTAAGATCTAGTTTTCTTGTTTGAAAAAGAGTTATAAAATCAGAGTCTCTCTTGAGCAGTACAGAATCTGAGTTTAATTTATAAAAATACCACATTTTTATGTTAATAGCGATGTGTATTTAAGACATCTGTTTGAATGTCTGCAAATGTTAATTTACCAAGAGGTGGGGGGAGGAGTAATCCAATAAAAAGTTGTTACATTCTTTTATGAATTAATATTATGGCAGTTTAATAGGTCCTTTACCAGAATTCAAGTTAAAACGAGGTCTTTTATCCTTATGGCGCCTGCATAGACACAGCTGCTCACAGTTAATATCTCAGATGAACTGTGCCTAATTGAAAATAAAAATGAAAATAAAAGACCTGGTAGTACATCTGTGTGGCTATGAGGGCCCCAATGAGCTCACGACAAGAGGAACCCTGAAGTACCCATAGAAACTGCTATGTTAACATGTATGACCCGCTGTCACATGGCGATTTACTTGTGGAAGGTGAGAGAAACTGTGTGTTGCAGTTGAGGCCATAGAGTGGAGAGTGGGCCTTTGATTTCCATCCTGCCTATAAGCTGTCTTGGTTCAGAGGCTCATTTTAAGCCACTGCTGGATGCTGTGTAATAGAACTTCCTGTGATGATAAAAATGTTCCACACGATGTTATCCAATATGGCAGACGATAGCTGTGTGTGGCTACTGGGCGTGTGACATGTGTCATGTGGGACTGAACAGGTCCATTTTAATTCAAGTTGAATTTCAATGAAATAGCAACATGTGGTTAATGACTACCTGACTGGGCTATGCAAATAGACAAGGAAAATCGATTTTTATTTTCTCACTTTCCCTTTGAGAGGCACTAGAGTGAGGATGTTAAAACTCTGGTTTTAGACCCAGACTGCCTGTTTCACACCTAAGAATCTGTCACTAGCTGTGTAACTTTGGGCAAATCACTTAACCTTTCTGTGTTTCAGCTTCTTCATCTATGCACGGGAGTAGTGATGACAATAAGAGCACCTCGTATAAATAAAACGCCTAGAGCATAATGCACATTCATTAAACATTGGCGGTTTCTGTCTATAGTCAAGTGGGACCACAAATACTACTAGCGTTCTGTTTTAGTGATCATTTCACTGGTGATGTGTCCTGTGGGTATTTATTCTGACAAATGATCAGACATGGTCAGGTTTGGGTACTCCTGTCTACCATGACTGCATAAGAGATGCTAAGAAGAAAAGTGAAAATGCCTTCAACAAGCATTTGCTGAAATGTCATATGCTAGACTTCGTTCCAAGCTTTTTTGCTAAAAGAAAAATAAACATGGATCCAGCTTTCAAGGAGCGTATGGTGCAGTATGACATAGGACTTGAGATTTAAATGACGTAGCTTCACCAAAAGAGAAATGTTCAGCATCAGTAAGATATGGGGTTAGAAGATTCCCAAAGGAGTTTAAGTCAATATTTATACCCTCTTAGCCCTATTTTTAAAGTCTATGTTGGGGCCAGCAAATGACGTGGCGATTACAGTGCTGGATTCCCACATCGTCAACCAGGTTCGAGTCCCAGACTTGTAGTTTGAAACTCACACTGGGCCTGTGTGCATGCGTACCCAAGATCCTGGAAACATAATGAACGAGAAGGGATTGTGGTGGTCATCTCTCTGGGGGTGATTTCTCACTTTCCCTCTCACTATCTGTCTCTCTTTGTCTCTTCTCCAGAGAGCACATGTGCCCAAAGGCAAAGACCTCTTTAAAAAATTAAAATTAAAATTGATAAAAGCCTATATGGAATGGAAGAAAAAAAGATAAGAAAGAATGTGACACTCTTGAAGATTCACTGGAGGTTCCTTATTCTGGACTACATGCAGACATTCACACATTCCGTTTTTTTTTTGTTGTTGTTGTTTGTTTTGTTTTTTTTTTTAGAGGTTTTTGCTATAGGGCACGTGCGCTCACCGGAAAGACAGAGAGAGACAGAGAGACGGAAAGTGAGAAATCACCACCCGAGGCGGGATGGCCATGCCACAATCCCTTCTCCTCCATTCTTCTCTCAGGATTTTAGGCATGCACGCACAAGCGCCCAGCGTGAATTTAAGCCACTGGGTCCAGGACTCAAACTGCAGTCCACTACATGGGAGTCCAGTGACATAGCCATTATGCCAACTGCTGATCCCCACACATTCAGTTTTATACAAGGTCTGGAACCTGACTGCCTAGATTCAAATCTTGGTTCTGTTGCTAACTAACTTAACCCTATGCCCCAGCTTCCTCATCTGTCAAATAGAAATAAGAATGGTAACAGTCTCACAGGCTGTTTTAAAAATTAAATGAACACAGATGACATATTCAGGATTATGTATGGCATTCAAAGGAGATAGCTTCTATTGCTGTTGCTCAGAAGCAAGCTGGTCAGGAGGGAATGGTGCTGAGTGTACGGTAACCTTTTGTAGTCTAAAAAAATCATGGCATTTTCACCATTACTGAAATTGCTAATATATTATTAGTACTGCTAATGATCTTTGAAATATCTCGCCTCACTTCTCTTTTGCAGATAAGGACAAAGGAAAGCAATGCTGAGATTCAACACTCTGTCTTGGGTCATATTTATGGGAGGGACAGTCTTTCAGGTCTATCGTGAATTATATAGAACAGTTTCATCTGGAACCAGCAGATGGTGTAGCAGTTACATCACTGAACTCCCACGTGGCTGAACGCTGTTCAAGTCCCAGATCTGTTGGTTTCAAACTAATGCTGGGCACATGTGACTGTGTGCCCAAGTTCCTGGGAGGAGAATGGAGAAGAGACTGTGGCATGGCCATCCTCCCTAGAGGGTGATTTCTACTTTTTTTTTTCTCACTGTGTCTGTCACTCTCCAGCAAACACATACACCCTAAGGCAAAAACCTCTCAAAAAAAGAAAAAGTTTCATCTGGTAAGCATCCATTAAATCTAATAGCAAGCGATTTGAGAAGGGATTGTGGTGGTCATTTCTCTGGGGGTGATTTCTCACTTTCCCTCTCACTATCTGTCTCTCTTTGTCTCTTCTCCAGAGAGCACATGTGCCCAAAGGCAAAGACCTCTTTAAAAAATTAAAATTAAAATTGATAAAAGCCTATATGGAATGGAAGAAAAAAAGATAAGAAAGAATGTGACACTCTTGAAGATTCACTGGAGGTTCCTTATTCTGGACTACATGCAGACATTCACACATTCCGTTTTTTTTTTGTTGTTGTTGTTTGTTTTGTTTTTTTTTTTAGAGGTTTTTGCTATAGGGCACGTGCGCTCACCGGAAAGACAGAGAGAGACAGAGAGACGGAAAGTGAGAAATCACCACCCGAGGCGGGATGGCCATGCCACAATCCCTTCTCCTCCATTCTTCTCTCAGGATTTTAGGCATGCACGCACAAGCGCCCAGCGTGAATTTAAGCCCCTGGGTCCAGGACTCAAACTGCAGTCCACTACATGGGAGTCCAGTGACATAGCCATTATGCCAACTGCTGATCCCCACACATTCAGTTTTATACAAGGTCTGGAACCTGACTGCCTAGATTCAAATCTTGGTTCTGTTGCTAACTAACCCTATGCCCCAGCTTCCTCATCTGTCAAATAGAAATAAGAATGGTAACAGTCTCACAGGCTGTTTTAAAAATTAAATGAACACAGATGACATATTCAGGATTATGTATGGCATTCAAAGGAGATAGCTTCTATTGCTGTTGCTCAGAAGCAAGCTGGTCAGGAGGGAATGGTGCTGAGTGTACGGTAACCTTTTGTAGTCTAAAAAAATCATGGCATTTTCACCATTACTGAAATTGCTAATATATTATTAGTACTGCTAATGATCTTTGAAATATCTCGCCTCACTTCTCTTTTGCAGATAAGGACAAAGGAAAGCAATGCTGAGATTCAACACTCTGTCTTGGGTCATATTTATGGGAGGGACAGTCTTTCAGGTCTATCGTGAATTATATAGAACAGTTTCATCTGGAACCAGCAGATGGTGTAGCAGTTACATCACTGAACTCCCACGTGGCTGAACGCTGTTCAAGTCCCAGATCTGTTGGTTTCAAACTAATGCTGGGCACATGTGACTGTGTGCCCAAGTTCCTGGGAGGAGAATGGAGAAGAGACTGTGGCATGGCCATCCTCCCTAAAGGGTGATTTCTACTTTTTTTTTTTTTCTCACTGTGTCTGTCACTCTCCAGCAAACACATACACCCTAAGGCAAAAACCTCTCAAAAAAAGAAAAAGTTTCATCTGGTAAGCATCCATTAAATCTAATAGCAAGCGATTAGTCAACAATTCATTCAATCTGCTCTCTTTAAGATAGTCTTTGAAGAATTAGGCTTTATATTCTAAGTCACTCTTCCTTTTAAGTGGAAAGAAAAATAAAGTATAAATTTCAATTCCCAAAGAATAGTTGGGAACTCGAGCCTCAAAGGTATTACCAGGCATACCTTAATTGTCTTATAGTAACTTCCGTGAATCGCTTTTGTGATCAGAGTGTCCAGCTGCATCCCTCTGAGGTACTCACCAGTGCCCTCCACCAGTCATGGTGCTGGTCTGAGGCGACGTGATATAGAGCTACTAACCTCGCTGCATCGTAACGAGAGGACATTTCTAGTGTGAACATGTCTGTGGATGCCTGTTCGATCCCTGTTCAGAGAGGAGGCATGAGGTGTTTTGAATCATACCAGCATCACATCTGGTTCCAGTTCTCCCAGGTGGGCAGAGGCATTTTCCGGTCACTGGGTGGCAGGAGCTTTCTCCATCACAGTCACAAAAGCGATTGCAATTGTCTCCAAACTTTCCAGGTGAACATTCTACAAGGAAAGACAAAGGCTGAAAAGTTAGCCCTTGAGCTTTTTATAGAAATTGAAAATAAAGATACAGTTTCCTCAACCTGGAGTTCAAATAGGAGAGTGGGACAGGAAAAGGAGGTTCCCTCCACCCCTTAAATATGTCATTTATTATACATCTCTCTAGAAGACTGGAACGCCATGTTTTCCCATTTAATTCCAAAATTTATTATAGTAACAAGCACATAATTGGCATCAGTTTATGGAATTACTAAATTAAAGATGGAGTAAATAAATGATGGACAAGCGTTTAAATATGCAAAGCTTTAGTGACATCTGAGAATATGGTTTGGACTAGCATAGATCCTTTGTAAGGGCCACAGACAATAACGTTGATTCAGTCCATAAAGTTACATTGCAGCTCTCATTATAACATTATCATGATTGTAACTGTGGTTGTTATAACTGCAGGTACAATAATGGACATACTACAGACCAAATAGGACTCTGAGTCATTCACTGAGAACTACGTCGTGTGGCATTATTTCTCATGGGCTTGATTAGTGTTTTTCATGGCATTATAATATCTTATTATGAACTGAGTAGCCAAACTCCTACCTTTAACCTTTACCCACGTTCATGATTGTAATTACTTTCTAATGATGACTATAATGAAATATGAAATATTTTCATAAATTCTTTGTATCTATTTCAATGTCATTGAGCTTATTACTTAAGGCATACCACTTTGAAAGCATTTAATGAAATATTTACTCTCATTCAGAGGTAGAACCATTGTCTGGACAACTTTAGTCATTTGGAGACACTAAACAAATTCCTTAAGGACGAATGGGATTTTTCTCCCATTACCAACACAGGGGTACCCGTTCTGTTGACCCTTGAGTGTTCTCTGTCACTTTAAGATGCAAGTAGAAAGCTTTGGTAATTTTTCATATTTTCAGGTTGGATTTACATGTTTACCTCCACATGAGATGCTTTCACAGTCCACAGAACCCCCACAGTTCTGTGTTAAAAACACACTATACCTTTTTCACACTGGCTGCCGTGGAAACCTGCTGGGCAAATGCACTGTCCATTCACTGCATCACAGTCAGCTCCATTTTTGCAGTCACAGACGTGAGCACAGTTCAAACCATAAAACCCAGGAGGGCATGCTAGAAAATGGAAGTGTTGAAATGTGAGTTTAGCTTTAAAAATAAATAAAAGGAAAATTAAAGGATATTATCTAGGTCATTTTTTAAGACCGAATAAGGAGATAAGAGAGTTAGAAAGATATATTTTATATACATATATGTGTGTATGTGTGTGTGTGTGTATGAAGAAGCACATTGACAAGCAGTTAGTCATACAAATAAGGGAATAAGTAGGTGTAATTCTTTATGACTAGTGTAGAAAAAATTCATATGAAAATTTGAAATACCATCAAGTACATTTGGTTTTTCAGAAATTTTTGCTATAGAGGTCATGCATTCACCAGAGAGACAGAGACAGAAAGCGAGACATCCCCCCCAGAGGGATGGCCAAGTCACAATCGCTTCTTCTCCAGTCTCCTCTTAGGATTTTGGGCATGCATGCACACACCTAGTGTGAGTTTTAAGCTGCTGGGTCCAGGACTTGAACCATGGTTGACTACACAGGAGTTCAGCAACATAATCATTATGCCATATGCTGGTCCCCCATCAAGCACATTTTATTCCCGATGATGTACTATAGTAAGGCAAAGACTTCACTAACACCCTCCAATATCCTAAACATCTAGAGGAGACATGTCTTCAAATTTTAAATCTAGGTTAAATTTGGTGAGAAAGATTTTTAAATTAAATTATTACAATAAATATAAGTATCTGTGAAAGGTGATTCACATTTCTCGTGATCTTTGAAGTTTTGGAGATGGATGACAGAGGTGGGTATACAGGAAAGGTGGGAGAAGGCAAGGAGAGAGAAAGGGGTTAAAATAGAGAATATGATGCATATACAGTAGAAATAACAGATACAAGGAAGCTGGTTTTTAAAGTCAGTGAAATTTAATCTTTAAGAAATTTCCTTAGATGACCCATCAAGCACAATATAGAATTTTCTCTTCATAAGTTTAGTATAATCCCTTTTACCTCTGGGATTTAAGATCAGTATTTTTCTGGCTGAACATTAGAAGTAATTGGTTTATATTTAGAGACTATGCAGTCTAAGCAAATGCATTTTTTTGAAGGCTAAGATTGTTGCCTGTCTGAAAGATGCTCAACCTGAAGAGGTGTGAGAGAGCTAAGCTTCACTGTGGACAAAGAATTCCATCTTGTTTCTGGAGTTTTCTCCAGGACTATGTTCACTCCTCACCCATGGAGTAAAACTTCCCTACCCTTCAATGATCTAGTCCCTTCTTTCATTTTTGTTTTTCTCTCTTCCTCTCTACCATGCCTTGACCTCTCTCCAGGCTTCCAGATTTGGATTTGCCTCAGCTTTATGTGGGTGATATTTCTCCAAATACGTGTGGAGCTACTTAGGACAGATTTAACATCAGGAAAACTCCATATTTAGGGAGAAGAAAAATAGCAGTAAAACCGAAAGGAAACAACAAATGAAATACTTTATATAATTTACATACTTTTGTTTACTGATCTTACCATACCCCTTTAAAAGTGAATAACAGAGGAACTAGCAGTTGGCATATGTCGCTGGACTCCCATGTGGTCGACAGTGGTTCAAGTCCTGGACCCAGTGGCTTAAACTCACACTGGGCATGTGTGCATGCATGCCCAAGATCCCAAGAGGAGAATGGAGGAGAAGGGATTGTGGTGTGGCCATCTCCCCTGGGGGGTGATTTCTCACTTTCTGTTTCCATGTCTTTCTGGCAAGCACACATGCCCTATAGCAAAAACGTCTCAAAAAAAGGAGAAAACAAGTGAATAACAAGGCCAGTCAGTGGTGTAGTGGCAAGGTGGATGGATCCCACAAGTCCAACTGCATGGTTCCAGTCCTGGCAGCTAGAAAAACATTCCAGGCACGTATGAATGCATGCCCAAGATCCTGAGAGAGAACGGAGATGGGACTGTGGTGTGGCCATCCCTGTTGGGGTGAGGAAGTGATTTCTCAATTTCCCTCTCTCTGTGTCTCTGTGAGTACATAAACCCTATAATTAAATAAAATATAATAATAATAATAATAATAATAATAATAATAATAATAATAATAAAGGGAGATTCAGTGCATGGATTATTCTGTTTATTCTTGTATAATCAATTTTTACTGAGAATGTATAGAAAGATCAGATCTCTTTTATTTCCCTCATAGTTTTATGTAAAACTGAGATCTTAAAGGTTGCTTTGTTTGATGTTTCCATTTTGCTACATAGTATGATCATTCTTCTAAGTTCTCTGGCTTGAATTTTTAGGTTCATCTTTGCTTTTTCCATTTTCCTTATCTTCATGGCCACCTCAATCTAG
This sequence comes from Tupaia belangeri chinensis, assembly GCF_000334495.1. Taxonomy (NCBI): domain Eukaryota; kingdom Metazoa; phylum Chordata; class Mammalia; order Scandentia; family Tupaiidae; genus Tupaia; species Tupaia belangeri. The sequence continues at coordinate 1,084,573 of NW_006159764.1, forward strand.
ATACTTTCAATCGTTCTTTTAAAATATTGTTCATTTCTATTTTTTTCTTCATTCAGATTTTTAAAATCCTACATTGTCACTGTAGCTTCCCAACTGGACACTACTGATGGTGCCTTTTCTAGACAATCAGTGATGAATCTAGACTTACAGACTTATTTCACCAGGGTGATATCTTCTGTTTACTCACAATCTCCCTTTGTACCCTACTGCATGAAGGATAAAATTAATAGGCCTGAGTATATACGTTTTTTCCTCTTTTATAAATCTTTTTCCAATTATGAAAATAAACCAGCCAAATAAAGAACACAAGATGCTTGTTTTCTTCACCTTCTTAGACCCAGAAACCTCTGAGTGGTTTCAAGAGTTCAAAACTTCCAAAGGCTTAATAAAACCTGTTCTCTTGAAATACACTTATCAGAGGCTAGAAAATTTGCAACAAATGAGAATGTAGTTAATATCACTTCAGAGACTCTAGAAACATCTTAACATTTTAAATAATACTCACGAAACGCTTGTCATATGCTCCAGGGCTAAATGCCTACATCTATCTTCTTTTTTAATCCTCATGACGAAGTTTAAAGGTGAATATTGCCTTTGTACCCAGTCTACAGGTGGCAAAACCAGGAGATGTAGGCCCTAGGTAACCAATCGGGAGCCTGAACTCTCACGTCTTAGATTGCTAAGTGTGCTATTCACCAGGGCTCATCCGTGCCAAAGAAAAAGTATTCTATAATGTTCCCATTTTTACTATTACCTGGAGATACCAAATCTAAGTCAAGGGGAGATAGAAATAAATATGCTCGAAGAGAACTTGAAGGCAGATCTTTCAGAGTCAAGCCTAGATTAACATGAGAAAAGTAAGCAGTCCCCTTTTCTATAATTTTTCTAAAGGCAGCTCGAGGTGGGAGAATGATTTTGTTTAGAAAGATGCACAGCTGAATTCTCTGGGCGTGTCTTCTGCCCATGTCTGCTCCTCAATGATCACAGACCCCAGAACCATGCCTTGAGTAGCAGTGCCAAAAAGAACAAACGAGACCAATTGCTACAGCATGGCAATTGTCAACATCTAGAATTTAGAGCTATGGAATTAGTTCGAGTATCAAGAATATACACAAAAATAATAAGTTTATCTAACTTGATATATGAAACATATAATATAATGTGAATAGTTTAATTTTATGATTTAAAAAAATAGTTTTCAGGGTCAACAGGTGGTGTGGTGATAAAGGCACCTGAATTCCACATAATCAACAGCAGGGTTCAAGTCTTGGACCCAGTGGCCTGAAAAACGCATTGAGCACCTGTGCATATGTGCCCAAAATTCCAAGAGGAGAATGGAGGAGAAGGGACTGCAGCATGGACATTCTCCCACTCCTCCCAGGGGGTGCTTTCTCTCTCTCCCTCTCCCCTCAGCTGGTACACAAGTACACACACTCTATAGCAAAAAAAACGAAAAAGCAAGCAAGCAAGCAAGCAAGCAAGCAAGCAAGGAAGGAAAGGCTTTCAAAGCTTAGAACTTATAAATACCATAATATCCCACTTATTTTCTGTTTACCATGCTCACAGTCTCGTCCATAGTAACCTCGGGGACATACACAGTTCCCAGAAAACCTGTTGCAAATTCCATTGTTCTGACATGTGCAATGAAAATGACAGCCTGGGCCATAATAACCAGGAGAACATTCTGAAAAAGAAATCGCCAGAACATTAATTTTAGTTAGAAGCCAATCATATTTGTAATAAGTTTGAAGACAGAAAAAAAACACAATAGAATTTATGAAAAGTGAAAAATAAAAACAAAAACAAAAAAACAACCTAACTCAATGAAGACAGCATGGAGAAAACAGAAATACATTTTTTTTTTTTTTTTGGTTTGCTAGAGGGCAGATTCAATGGTGGGAGAGGTAAAGAAAGAGAGGGAAAGTAAGAAAGCATCCCCCACAAGGGAGATGGCCATGCCTCAATCCTTTCTCCTCCATTTCTACTTTTAGGATTTTGGCCACACACACACACAAACATGTACACACACGTACATGTCTGGTGTGTTTTTCAAGCAGCCGGGTCCAGGACTCAAACTCCCCATCCAGTCCCTATCCAGTCATGAGATTCAGGTACCTTAACCACTATGCCACAAGCTGGCTGTGCAAACTTTTTTTTTTTTTCAAATATATTGAATGAGTATAGCATGATTTTTCAAAACCTAACAAAAATTACAAAGAAGAACTGCAGCTCTATTTCCCTTATGACTATTAATGCTCAAATCACACAAGAAATGCAAATACATATTACGAAGTAATACATCATATTCAAGCAGTAAGTATTCCTCAAGTATGAGGTCATTCAGTACTAGGAAGTTAGTTAATACAATACATCATCGTTATCAAGCTAATAAGAAAAATCATATCATTTGTATAAGGGAAGGAAAGACATTTTCAATACATTTGCTAAAAAATTTAATAAAATTATTGAGTAAATTAGAAAATTAATACTGTTTCCTCATATGAATATTAAAAGCCAGCATCTTACTTAATAGGAAACAAAATGCTTAAACAAATAGAAAGGTATACATGCATAAATTATATAAATATGTTAATTCTCTCTGAAAGAAAATATACTCAGAGGACAATAAAACCATAACAATGCCTGATTTTATTTTTTTGCATTTAGGTAATTTGATGACACAGTTCATCTGTGTGGACGAATGAGCAGAGTAACAAGGAAATCCCTGAGAGAGAAGATCAGGAAGGTGGTTAGCCTTTTCCATTAAATAGGTATAAAAGAGGCTCTATAGAAAAACCATGTTGCATTTGTACTAAATAGACAGATGAATACAAAAGAGCATCCAAAACTGTACCTAACTGCTTCTAAACATTTTAGGGGCTGGGTAGTGTGCAGTACTAACAGAGCTGGACCCCCATGGAAAAGTTCCTGCTTTGCATCCTGAGAACCCCCTAAGCATGCTGCCCATGCAAGGGGCTATGTCCTGGATCATCTGGAACTGGGGCGTATCACATCAAGACCTCATTGGAGTGTCTTTCTTTCTCTCTCTTTGAGTGCTTCACAAATAAAATTTTTTAAGGAAGGCTGCATCAAAAATTAGCAGAAAAATAGACTTGTAAAAGTTGTATTACATGGGACCAGCAGATGGCATAATAGTTACATCACTGGATTCCCACGTGGTCAACCACGGTTCGAGTCCTGGATTCGGCAGCTTAAAACTCATGCCAGGCACGTGTGTGTTTGTGTGCCCTAACTCCTAAGAGGAATATAGAGGAGAAGGGATTGTGGTGTGGCCATCCCCTTTGGGGGCTAATTTATTGCTTTTTGTCTCTGTGTCTCTGTATTTCCAGTGAGTTCATGCACCCTACAGGAAAAAACAAATATATACATATGTGTGTGTGTGTGTGTGTGTGTGTGTGTGTGTGTGTATAAAAGTTGTACTACAGTAACTAAGAAAACATTAAGGGTAAAATGGTTCTATTCCTTATACCATAGACAAAGAAAAATTCTTAAAGTTGATCAGAGAATTAAATGTTATAAATGACTGGGACTGACAGTTAGCATAATGCCTATGTCACTGGACTCCCATGTAGTTGACTGTGATTTGAGTCCCGAACTTGGTGGCTTAAACTCACGCCAGGCACATGCGCATGCGTGCCCAAGATCCCGAGAGGAGAATGGAGGAGAAGGGATTGTGGTGTGGCCACTCCCCCCCAGGGGGATGGTTTCTCACTTTCTGTCTCTCTGTGTCTCTCTTTCTGGTGAGTGCACCCCCCCTAAAGGAAAAACCTGTTAAAAAAAAAAAAAAAACGACTTTATACAATTATTAAAAGAAAACATAGGTGAATTTCACTAAAATCTGAGAAAAAGTAAATTCATTCCTAATTACAACTCCAACTCAAAATTTAATTAAAAAAAGAGGAAAAAAAGTGTGTGTTTGTGTGTGTGTGTATACACACATATATTTACAATTTTGCTATAGGGTACATGCTCTTGGATGGAAAGAGACACATGATGCGGGAGGGGGGAGAAATCGTCCCCTGTGAAATCAGCCATGCTGCAATTCCTTCTCCATTCTTTCTAGGGATTCTGGAGATGTATACATACATGCTCAGTGTGTTTTTAAGTTGCCAGGTCTGGGAATCTCACAGTGCTGTGGGTCATGTGGGAGTCAGCCACCTTAGCTACCACTCCACTGGCTGGCTGAAAGTTCGTTCTTTCTTTCTTTCTCTTTTCTTTTCTTTTCTTTTCTTTTCTTTTCTTTTCTTTTCTTTTCTTTTCTTTTCTTTTCTTTTCTTTTCTTTTCTTTTCTTTTCTTTTCTTTTCTTTTCTTTTCTTTTCTTTTCTTTTCTTTCTTTCTTTCTTTCTTTCTTTCTTTCTTTCTTTCTTTCTTTCTTTCTTTCTTTCTTTCTGAAGAACAAAAACTAACAGTCTTGAACTGTGCAGAGTGTATAATCCAAATCTGTTCCTAACAAAGCGTAATCCTCAGGATTCGTGTTGCCTCCTCCCACATGGAGTCTGGGCTAATCCCATGACTTGCTTTAGCCATAGGATGTAATAGAAATGATGTTATCCCACTTCTAAGCCATAGGAAGGCCTGAAAACTCCTGCTTTGGGAATGTATCCTAGGTAAAAAAAAAATCGATATATATTTATACTATTGGAGAAAAAGGCCATGTAGACAGGTCTGAGATGATGAGTTGTCTCATGCAAAGAGAAGCCATGTGAAGAACTCCAGTGCAGCAGACGGGCAAAAAAAAAAAAAAAAAAAAAAGAAAAAAAGGGAGAGAGTTATCTTCTGTATTCTAGCCCAGCTGAGCCTCCAGAAAACTCCAACCCCAGATGCCTTCTGATAGAAACTTAAAGAATCATAAAAGATAATAATAAATACTTGTTTTAATTCTCTAGGTTTCGAGGTGGTTTGCTACACGTCAATAGATAAACAACCAGTTGTCAAACATGCTATAGGAAAAGCGAAGGGAGAAAAATTCCCACCAGAAGCAGTTAATATCTCTAAGTTATAAAGAACTTCTAGGAATACAGGAGAAAAATACTAACAACTTTACTGAGAAATAAACTCAAGTTGTGAACAAACTATTTATAGAAAGATATCTGCAAATGCCATTAACCATTACAGAAGTTGCTAAACATCCACATTTCAATGGAGCTGAGATACCATCTCTCAGCAGAAGTTTTACAACATAATCTTTTAATGAAGCTGTGAGGAAATTGGCATTCCTATATTGCTTATGAGAATGTGAAATGGTAAAACCTCAATGGAAGAGATTTTGTCAATAGAACATAAAACTACATTTGTATTTACTCAAAGATGCAGAATTCACTGATAATGCTATAGAAGGAGACATGACAAAAATATTAAACAATATCTGGACAAGATCCCTTATTGCAGCAAAATCTGTAATAGCAAACCATGGACTCGACCTAAATATCCATTAGGAGGTGACTGGCTGAATAAATTACGGTGCATTCACACGAGAGAGCAACATACAGCTATAAAAAGAAATCAAGGTTAACTTGGTGTACTAGCATAGAATGATCTCCAGCAACTTGAAAAACATGCCAGGAGCAAGTGCATATGCACCCAAAATCCCAAAGAAAGGGAAGGATGGAGGAAAAGGAATTGCAGCATGACCATGCACCATGGCGGGGGTGTATTCTTGCTTTTCCTCCCTTTCTCTGTGTCTCTTTTTCTTTAATGATTGCATGTGCCATCTGGCAAATTGAAAGTAGAAAGCTTCTTTCTCCCATGAACAAGAGACAGAAAGAAAGAGAAAGAGGTAGAGTGAAAAAAAGAGAGAGAGAACTCCCAATAAGGCTTCTCCACCATCATCTATTCCCAGCTTCAGTGAGTCCTGGCCAGGGGCACATACATGCCCTGTGTGAACCTGAAACTTCATGTAGTGTTATCCTTCTTGGTGTGGCTGTTGGCCCTACCCCACTCAAAGGAACTCTGAGTTCTACTAGTTGGAAACGGTATCAATATATAGAGACTAAAATTTGGTGGTGTTCACTTCCACAAGTATAATCTTCTGCTAAGACTTTCTCTGGATAGAACTATAAAATACATTTTTATTAAGTTTCGAGTACATTATAAATGCATATGGAAACTTCCAATTCACATGCACGACAAGTGATTTTATATATTCTCTTTTCTTTTATATCTGTGTTTTCTTTCTACCCGGTAAAAATTCCTGTTTCTGACACAAATATAATTCATTTGTTTTATCCCAAATATAGTCAATAATTTCAGCATAAGAATAGTAATACTAATCATGCCAATACAATTTTTGAAAACTATTTAATAGAGTAAATATTTAAAAGTATGTTTTGCAGTTCCTTTTTTCTTAGGATACTACCACTATAGATATATTGTCAAATTAGCATGTCGTAAAGTTATTTGGAATAGTTCTTCTCTTCATAGTTTTAGTATACCAACAAATCACATTTAGGCTTATTTTATTATGATTTTAATTTTGATTTATAATTATGTAAAACACTTCCAAATCTATAAAAATGGTTTATTCAGATAAGTCTAGCCTCTATCTTGTAATTTTTATTCCCTTCTCCTCATTTTAAGTACTCTTTTACCAAAAAATAGAGTTTTTTAAACAGGTTTCCATGTCATTTTCTATAAGCAAATTATGTATATATAGCGAGATGCATACATATATATTTTTTTTATCTCCTTTCCTTAGATAAAGTGGTAATACTCACTTTTTTCATCTTACTTTAGTGTTCTTAATTTTGAAATAATTAAAGAGTCACAGGAAGTTGCAAAAATAGTACAAGGAGTCTCTTGCACCTGTTGCCAGCTTCCCTAGTAAGGATATATTACACTGTAGAGCTGTAATATAATATCAAAGCTGAGAAACTGATAGTAGCACATCAGTGTTACCTAGACTACAATAACATTACGATTAACTAGACCACAGGACTAATTCGGTCTTGGCCTACATTCACCTACGTACGCACATCTGTGTGTGAGTAATTTATCTCACCCATGGAATTGTGAAAGTACCACTAGAATCAAGATATGGCAGTGGGTGGAGAAGGGCAGACAGCAACACGGAGATAGCATAACACTGCATGATGTTCTGGGTTTGTGCAGGGCATGTACATGCCCCTGGTCAGGGCTCGGGGAAGCTGGGACTAGATGATGGTGAAGAGACTACATTGGAGGTTTTCTCTCTTTCTTTCTCTTTCTCTATTTCCCTCTTTCTTTATCTGAATCTCTTGTTCATGGAAGAAAGGAAGAAATAAACTTACTATTTTCAGTTTGCCAGATGGCACACACAGTAATTAGAGACAGACAGACAGATACAGGGAAAGGGAGGACAGTCTGTGTAGGTCCAGATTTGAAGTTGCTACATATAACTGAACACGGAACACACAGTCATTTCAGACTTGGTAAGGAACTGATTGTTGTCCTCGGGTGTGGCAAAGGAATTCAGGAGCCAATGTTTAGAGGCTCTTTTTGGCCAATGATGAAAAATTTGTCATCAATAAGAATAATGACTGCATGGATTTAAAACATCACTATCTTTAGGCCCATGATTTCATAACTGAATACCCAAAATGCAGTCTTTGCTCACTTTTGGAGGAGACTAGAGACCAACTAAATCTCTTGCAAATTGGGAAATAAGAGGAAAGTAGCAAATATATATCTAGACTTTTCCATGTGAGCCGTATCTCAGAATAACAAATGAGAAAAAATGTTTCTACATAGAAGTATCTAGTTAATAAGTGAAGAAAGAGGGACAAGCAGTTAGTGTAATGGCTATGTCGCTGGACTCCCATGTAGTCAATCGCGGTTCAAGTCCTGGACCCAGTGGCTTAAAACTCACACCGGGCACATGTGCATGCGTGCCCAAGATCCCGAGAGGAGAATGGCGGAGAAGGGATTGTGGTGTGGCCATCCCCCTGGGGGGTGATTCTCGCTTTCTGTCTCTCTGTCTCCCTGTCTTTCTGGTGAGCACATGCACCCTATAGCAAAAACCTCTCCCCCAAAAAAGGAAACACTGAGATTTTATTAAAGGCATTTATATTTGAATTGGTTCTAAGTTTAGACTAAATATGAAGATAATTATGATGGCAATAGCTTTTAAAAATAGATATGGACTTTTTGAATGAATATTGCTTTCAGAGACCTACACTCAAATATTTATGGATAAATCATAAAATATCTGATTTGTTTCTAATTTATACCACAGAGGTACAGGTTGGAGGAGTGGATTAAAGTGTAGGTGAAACAAGATGAATGATTATTATTGTTGAAGCTAAATGACAGCTGTATGGAGGTTAATCATACCATTAAATCGCCCTCTTAACTCTTGTATACATTTGAAATATTCTCAGATAATAAAAATTAAATGATAGGATCTCACATGCTAGAGGCCAGCAGGTGGCATAGTGGGTAAGGTTCTGGACTCTCACATGGCTGACTGTGGTTTGATCCTAGATCCAGGGGTTTGAAGTTCATGCTGGATACATGTGCGTGTGTCCTAAAGGCTGAAGAATTAGCCAATTTAAAAATGAAACAAAACAAAACAAAACAAAAAACACACAAAAATAGAGACACACCAACAAAATTTTTAAAATGCTACCACTCTGATTCAGTAATCTCAAATCATAAAATTGATAAGGTATTTTCATGAATTAGGGAGGATACCATGTTTTCAAAATTCCATGAAAACTGATTTTGAATCTTTGATAGAGAAGAACCATCAGGTATGATTTAGCTTATACCCTCACTTTACATGGGAGAACTTCATCACAGAAAACCTGTGCACTTCTGAGGCAGACAGCACAGTATTAGCAGAGCTGAGGTCAACATGCATGTTTCTCTACTCTCACTGCATGATGCGCTCTTTTATACCCTGCTGTCTAATCTCATGACAATTAAGTTAGTGGTACAGAGGGTGTATATCACACCCACTCTGATAGCATGCTGGAGTCACATATCTTAAAAGCCGTATCTCCTTTAGCTGAAACCATCTAGACAAAAGTTCATTGTCTTTTTTCCCCCCTCAGGATGCCCAGATTTAGACCCTTAGAACATGTTCTCATCCGCAATGCCTCACTGCCAGAGCCCTGGTTCTGTATTTTGCTAAAATACAACTTTGACTTTGTCTCCCACAACAGTAGGAACAATTCATTGTGGTTCAGAACAAAAACATTAGCACAATATTAGCACAACTATAAATATTTCTCTTTATCTATTTTGTATCAATTTAGTCAGTGTGTGTGTGTGTGTGTGTGTGTGTGTGTATGAATGTCAAGTAGTATAAGAATGCAATTTATACATAAAATACACAAATGGTGGTATATGATTAAATGTTTCCTAATGAAGTGAAGAACTTCTGGGAGGTGTTCTGGGAGGTCCTCTTTATCCTTTGCTTCTGGGCCCACTCTTGATGTGAACGGACTCTGCTCAGAGAGTGTATCCTCCTCCTGATTGAAGGGGTATGGAATTTAAGGGTCAGAGGACCTCTTTCACATTAATACTATTTCAATTACTTAAAAGGCTTATAACTTTTCATATGATATTCCAGTTACAAGGTAACAAATCAATCAATATTTACATAACAATTTTTATTGGAAATGTAATCGTAATTATAAGCAAGGTGTATGAACTTATTAGAAAAGAGCCCCGCAAAGGTCTCTACTGTATTTTTTCAACAAAGAACAGTATGCTCTAAAGCAGGTTTTTACTCAGGGAAAGAAGGTAGTAAATTAACTTGCCTTTTTCACAATAAATTCCTGTCCACCCAAGACCACAGGTACAGCTTCCATTTACAGGACTGCATCGTCCATCATTTTTACAAGAACATTTTAGCTCACAATTTGGGCCATATGTTGTCTGGGGACATCCTATGGAAAAATGTTTTAAAAGTTAAACTCAATATAATGTCATATGAATAAACATTTTTCTCTGCTTCAAAAACATTGACTGTATCTAGATATCAAAGCATAAAATATGCTAAAATTAAAACAAAGATTGAATTAAAACTTAGATGTGTCTGTAAGGTAGCAAGTACACCACCATGATTCATTCATTCATGTTTTCATTCACTACAAAACTATTTATTGAGTCAATCCTGTCTGGTACATTGCAATCTAGAAATACCCTAGTGAATGAGCCACAGTTAATCTCAGATTTTATATATTTAGCCCTGTAATTGATAAGAAAGGTAAGTAGTTTACTCTCATATCTTTGTGCTGAAATCTGAAAAGTATTTAATGGTGTAGGTGTTAACACAAACTGAAATGCACCGTCGAGAGAGAGTTAAGACACGGTGACTGAAATAGACCAGACACACAAGGGAAACTGAGCTTCAGTGTCAGTGAGAAAATAATTGACTAACAGGAAGTGCAACCATCAGAAAGCAAAGCCCCTCCCAGGTCAGTACATTAAGTTGGCTTTTCCGTAAAGAATATGGACCTAATGTTGCCAATTAATAGGATTTTTTTTTCAGGAAAACCCCAAATCCATATTTTATATGAAATTATCCAATCTTTGAAAGTTGGCAACTAATTAAAATTGTTTGACAGAACCGTGGAAGCCAAAACTATGCCAGCCAATTTAAACACATTTGTGGCTAGATTTGGCCAATGGCCTGCCGTTCATGACCTCCAGTTTATAGTAATTTTACATAATGATATTTTCCACATGGATTATCTTATTTAATGTTCACGGATGCTTTTGTGATGTGGGTAACAGTATTGTTATTCTACTCTTGAGAAAACAGAAGCTGAGAGATTAAAGTTTTATTCAGACTTAAACAGCTAGGAGGAATAAGAACCAAGATTCAAATCTAGAACATCTGACTTCTAATAAGCCATTGTTTCTATTCCAGCTAGCAGGAAAACCATTAAAGACCTTTCTGGTTTTGTTATTTAATTCAACCAAAGGCATTTGGTGAATACACAGCCAAGCAAGATTGACTTGAAGTCAATCTCTATGAAACTTTCTTGCTGTTATTTGACTGAATAGCTGCCTGATCTTGATTACCAGATGAAAGTAGGGTTTTGATTTTGTTAGTTATAGAACTAATGGTTATTATGCAAGTCTTTATTTGTATAATTGGCTATTTTAATTACCTTTAAGTTAACTTTTGCTTTTAAAGCACATTAATCTGCATCAATAACATGAAATCCTGTACCTTTTTTTTTTTGAAGGTTTTTGCCATAGAGCAAAATATACAAGCATATACTCACTGGAGAAAGAGACAGAGACAGATATGTTTGATCTTGGTGCTATCATTTTATTTTACATAATTTCTGCTTTTAGTGCTTTCCTTGTTTCATATTTTGCTTTTTGCTTTTTTTGGGGGGAGGTACTCTGTTGATGTAGTAATACTAAATTTCTTCTTTAGTCCATAAATACAGTTGATAAAATTGATTCATTTTCAGATTGAACTAGTGTTTTACTTCTGGAATAAACCACAGTTGGCCATGTTGTAGAATTCTTTTTTACATTCCTGAACACTATTTTTAAATATTTTGTGAAGGTTTTTTGCAACTATGTTTATGAAGAAAATTGATCTACAGGGTCTATTTTTGGTTTGAATGTCAATATAATAATGCCTTCATAATATTTGAGTTGCCTCTTATATTTTATGGAAAATATTTTATAGATTAATTCTTCTTTGAACATTTAGCAAAATTCTCTAGTGAAATTGTGTGGGTCTGGATATTTCTTGGGGAGGCAGAATGTTTAAATTTCAAACTCAATTTCTTTAATATTTATAGAGCTATTAAAATTATCTATTTCTTATTGAGTTAGTTATTGTTATTTGTGTATTTCAGGGAGCTCTTCTATCTGCCTAAGCTATCAAATTCAGATGTGCAGAAGTGTTTTCAGTGTTCCTTAATTACTCTTTTCACGGGAACCAGCAGTTAGCGTAATGGCTATGTCGCTGGACTCCCACGACCTTGGTTCGCGTCCCAGACCCAGTGGCTTAAAACTCACGCCGGGCGCGTGTGCATGTGTGCCCAATATCCCGAGAGGAGAATGGAGGAGAAGGGGTTGTGGGGTGACCATCCCCCCCCGGGGGGGTGATTTCTCGCTTTCTGTCTCTATGTCTCTGTCTGTCTGGTGAGCGCATGCGCCCTATAGTGAAAACCTCTCCCCCCCCCAAAAAAAATGTACTCTTTTCACATCAGAAATGTCTATACTGATGTCCCTTATTTTATTTCTAACATTGGTGATTTGCGTCTTTTTTTCTCCTGTCAGTCTTGCTGGAGGTTTGCTGTTTTTTATTGATCTTTTCAAAAAAACCAGCTTTGGGATCTGTTGATATTCCAAGTTATTTTTCTGTGTCCAATTTCATTGACTTTTACTCTTCTGTTTACTATTTCTTTATTTCTTGCTTTGGGATTTGATCTTGCTTCTTCTTTAGGATTCTTCAAGTAGTAGTTTATTGATTTGTAAATTTTCATCTTTTCAGTGTAAGCATTTAGCTTTATATATTTCCATTACGACACTGCCTGAGCTGTAACTACAAATTTTAACACTCTGTATGTTCATTTTCAAGCAGTTTAGTGTATCCTTTAAACATTTCCTTGAGACTTTTTCTTTGATCCACAAGTTATTTTGACATGTGGTTTCGTTTGAAGATTAAAAATTGAAGATTTTGTTGCTATAGTATTCATTTTTAGTTTTATACCATTGTTTTAGAGAATAGCTATAGAATATAACTATAGAATAACTAAATACAATTTTAATTATTTTAGGTTTGGAGACGTTTGTTTTAGAGCAAAGAATATAGTATATCTTAGGATATATTACATAGACACTTGAAATGAATGTGTATTTTCCTGTTACTTAGTAGTATGTGTTGTAATGTTGATTAAATCATGTCAGTTGTGGGTTTTTTTGTTTGTCTGTTTGTTTTCTTTACATATAGTTTTGCCCAATTTCTGTCTAGGTCTATTGATTGTTGAGAAAGAGATGTAGAGGTCTCCAGGAGTAATTACAGATTTGTCTAGTTCTCCTATTATAATTCTTAGCCCTTTATTCATATATTTGGGAGATCCGTTGTTAGATGCACACACATTTAGGATTGTTATATTATCTTCATGGACTGACAATCACAACATAATGCAATTTTCTTCTCTGTCACCCTATAATTTTCTTTTGTTCTGAAGTCTCATTTATTTTATGTTAATATAACTACTATCCTTTCCTTCTAGTTAATTTTTGTATCCATTTATATCCCATCAATCTATATGGGTATGTTTTAATTGCTATATTTAGACCATTTATATTTAATGTAACTGGTAATATAATGTCTATCTTTTATTTTTAGATTCTATTTGTTCTCTATTTTTCTTTGTCTTTTTCATTTACCAGTTTCCTTTTAAAATACTTTAATATTTTTAAATACAGTATCAATTTATCTATAGTGTTTCAGTGTATGCTTTCAGAGAATTTTTTGTGCGATCTTTAGATATTACATTACACATACATAACATCATGTATATCATATCAAATTTTATCAGTTTGAGTAAAATGTAGAAACCATATATCCTTTATATCCCTTTACCTTTCCATTGTGATATACTTGTTCTTTGTCATTTCCTTGAATTTCAAAAACTTTTGTTTTCCATTCCTTTAGGTTAAACCTACTGGCAATATATTGTCTAACTTTCCTTCATCTGAGAATATCTTTTATTCTTAAAGAGTATTTTATTGACTATAAGATTCTGATTTGACAGATTTGAGTTTTCTCACATATTTGATTTTAAGTTTTTGCCAGTGGGCATGTACACTTGCCAGAGAGAGATAGACAGAGACAGAGAAGGAAAAAGTGATAAATCACCTCCCAGGGGAGAAGACCAAGCCACAATTCCTTCTCCTCCATTTTCCCCTTTGATTTAGGGTACATCTGCACACGTTCCTGGAGTGATTTTCAAGCCTCCAGGTCTGGGACTTGAATAGCTATTATTCATGTGGAAGTCCAGTGCCTTAACCATTATGCCACCTGCTGGCTTCAAGTTTTTCCTTTTAGCACTCTGGACACATTGCACCCCTTCTATGTTTTCTTTAGGGGAAATCCACTGTCATTCTATTTATATTTGTTTTATAGTTAAGGTATTATTTCTCTCACAGAAAAATCTGTTTTCAAGATTTTCTTCTTTTCTAATTTTCACAAGTTTGATGTTGATATAGCTTTCGTAGATTTCTCTGAGTTTGTCCTGAGTGGTATTCACACAGTTTCTTTAACCTATAGATGTATGATTTTGTCACATTTGGAAAATCTCCAACTGTTTCTGAATTGAATTCTCATTCAGTCCTGTGTTCTTTCTCCTCTCCTCTGAGACTCTGATGGCATAAATATTAGATCTTTTGTTGTAGTCCCACAGAATCCTGAGGCTTTGCTTGGTTACTGTTTGTATCTTCTGTTTTTCAGACTACTTTCTACTGCTTTACCTTCATGTCCAGTGACTTGTTCCTCTGTTCTTTCCTTTATGCTTCTGAATCAATCTATTGAGCTTTTAATTTTGATTATTGCATTTTCCTATTTTAAAATTTCCATTTGATTCTTCTCTAGGTTTCTAACTCTTTTCTGAGACTTTTGTCTGTCTTAATCATGTCCACAGTTACTCACTGAACCTTATTTATAAGCATTAAAATTCTTGTCAGAGGGCCAGCAAATGTCATGGAGGTTAAGGTAGCTGGACCCCACATGGCCAACTTCTTGGTTAGCATCCTGGACCCATGGATTGAAAATCACACAGGGCATGTTCCCAAAATCCCAGGAGAAAAATAAAAAAGAAAGGATTGCGGCCTGGCTATCCCTCCTAAGGGGTAATTTCTCATTTTTCTCTCTCTCTAGTGAGCACACACACCTTATGGCAAAACAAACCAACAAAAAAACCTAACAAAAATAAAAAATTGAGAATAAATAAATAAATAAAATTGTTGTCAGATAAATGTAGCACTTGTACCATCTGAGTATTAGTCTATAAATAATCTATTTTCATTAAAGTTGAAATTTTCCTGGTTGTTACTTTAATACATAATTAAAAAAATTAAAACTCAGACATTTTAAATAATGATATGAAGGTGGATCTCATGTAAACCCTTTTTATTTATTTATTTATTTATTTTTTAGCAAGCCTCTTATGCTTACAACACTGCATTGATGAGGAAAAGGGGTCACCAGATAGATACTGAAGCCCATTTCCCACTTGGTATCCGAGTGGGAAAAGAGGTAAGTGTGACTTTTTTTTTGCTTGGCAAGCATGAACATTCAGGCTCCCCACTATTTTTGTTCAATTCAATCCCCCTGAAAAAGGTGGAGGTTTCTATTTATGACTATAAACTCAACTCCTACTGACATTGCATGGGATCACCTCATTGCTGCTTCTTGGGATGAAGCTCCTGGTTCTCCAATTATGCCTTCTTTCATACCATGCTGATGCAGTGGTAGGGCATTTTATTACATCTAAGTGAGATTTGACGTGTACAGTCTCCATTTGGATTTTGCCAGTCAGTTTAGAGTTGGGAATGCAATTTCATTTTTTAATGAAGAAGACTGGCTATAGCCTAAATGTTTTCTGTTGGGCTAGCTCCACTATGTAGAGGTAAGATACTGCTCAGGATAAGCTGGATTCCACATGGTGGTTGTGGTTTGAATCCCAGGCTTGGTCAGCCTAAAGCATGAAGGGCACATTAGTGAGTGCACAAGATTTGTTGGACCAGAGGGAGGGGATATTAACGTGACCAGACCCTGTGGCAGTCTCATCTCTCTCACTCTCTTTCTCTCACTTCTCTCCCTCCTCTATCATGAAAAAAAGAAAAAACAACAACAACTTTTTCTTTCTTGCTAGACTAACTCCTTTCCTTGTCTTTTGACTAGAGAAAGCAGACTCATCTCAGACAATTTTTATTTTTTTAAGATCGATTATTGCTATAGGATGCACATGCTTGCAGGAGAAACAAGAGAGACAGAAAGTGAGAAATAATTAGGCATTTTTGTGTCTGCATCCATTGGCTTCTCTGGGTTGAGGATTTATCAGGCAGTCTGGGATATATGAGACAAAAATAAAACCCAAGGAACACACCCATCCTGTCATTTCATAGGTGCCTGAGATCCCTAGCTAGTCTTCCTTTTAAGTTTGTTTTCTATACATTGCATAAAATTTTACTGCTTAGAGGAAAGAATAAAGAAAAGTATGTGTGCTCTTTCATTCTCTAATTGAAATTAATATATATATATTATAATATATATATATATACACACACACACATATATATTACAGTCTAGAAACTCTGATTTAGATAGTGCGTATATTATATAATACAAGTTCCTTTATTTAGTACATATTGACTCTCCAGTATGAATTGTAATGAAATTGATTCTGCTTAATTTGTTTTCATTCTTCTTCTCCACCTTGTTATACTTCGCTGTATTAATATTCTTAATTTTTTTTTTGGAGAGTTTTTTTTTTTTTTCGCTATTGGGCACATGTGCTCGCCAGAGAGACAGAGAGAGACAGAGAGACAGAAAGTGAGAAATCACCCCCCCAGGGGGGATGGTCACGCCACAATCCCTTCTCCTCCATTCTCCTCTCAGGATCTTGGGCATGCACGCACACGCGCCCGGCATGAGTTTTAAGCCACCGGGTCCGAGACGCGAACCGCAGTAGACTACATGGGAGTCCAGCGACATAGCCATTACACCAACTGCTGGTTCCCAATAGTCTTAATTTTAATTAAATAATTCTAAATTCTAAAATTTACCTTTATAGACTTAAACATGTTTACTGAGCTGTCATATTGAAATAATATTTTTGACACCGATCTGCCCCTTCATCTCAACATTTTAATGAAGAAATGAGTATATTTATCTTCCTTCTTCTCTGTCTTTCCAGTTATGGCTTCTAAATGATAATATTTGCCTTTTGTATTATAACCATAATTCCTAAGTTATTTTCATTTTGTTCTTGTTTTTTAAGATTTTTTTAGCCATAGGGCACATGCACTTGCCAGAGAGAGAGAAACACAGGCAGATGGAGGGAAAGTGAAAAATCACTCCCTAGGAGGGATGGCCATGCCACAATAACCCTTCCTCTCCTCCCCTCTCAGGACTCTGCACGCACAGGGCACCCAAAATGATTTTCAAGCCCCAAGTCCAAGACTCAAACTGCAGCTGACCATGTGAATGTCGAGTGCCTTAACCACCACACCAACTGCTGGCCCTGTCCAGTTGTTTCAAACTTAGCCCTAATTCGAATGCATTTGATGTTTATTAATACAGTCTTCTTTTTCTTTCTTCTTTCTTTTTTTTTTCTTTTTCCTGTAAGGAGTTTGTGCTTGCTGGAAAGAGAGAGAGAGAGCAAGAGAGAGAGAGCGAGAAAGAGAGAGAGAAAATGAGAGGGAAAGTGAGATGGCACCCCTCAGGGGGGATGTCCAGGCTGCAATACCTCTCCTCCATTATCCTCTTGGGATCCGGGGCATGCATGCACATGTTCTTGGCATGTCTTTCAAGCTGTCGTGTTGGGTACTTGAACTGTGTGCTTGGTCCAGTGGGATCGAACTGCCTTAACCATGATGCCAGTGGCTGGCCCCAATACAAAGTCTATTTACCATAAATTTTTCCATTTATTACTTGGTTGTTCAAATCTATCTCTTAGTAATTTCTTCTGAGTTTAAGGCTGCTGTATTCCTAGTCACTATTTTTAGAAGCAGTTATATATTTGCTACCATGTTATATTTGAATACTAGCCAAATCGTGTATAAAAATACTTCAGTTGTGCTTTTCTCAAAACTTAATAAGCATTGATTAACTGTATGCTAGCAATTCATATTGTTTGGTGATAAAAAGCCAGACTGATTGTTTTTCCCTCTCTTAGGAGAGCTAATGTTTTTCCTTCTATCCTCAGTAGAGTTTCCCCTTGCCTATGATCAATCATGACTATTATTTCCCAGGGTAGGATGCATTCATTCAGTCTGTAACATTAGACCTTCTTATATTTCAGAGGAAAAACATCTTAAATATTATAATTGAACATTTCTGTCTTCCATTTATATATTTCTCTCTCAGTTTTTCCCCCCATTTCCCATGTTCACAGTGCTCATTTTCAGCATATTCTCTATGTTCCTGGCTGTGCCCCCAGCAGATTTTGCCCTCCTGTTACCTGTTTCCAACATGGTCTTCATTTATATGATGTGAGGTTTGATTTTCATCTCTGCTTCTTTTCAGAGCTCTGCCAGCTTACTTTTTCATTTCCTTTTGTTGTCTTTTCATTTTTTTTCCATGAACCCTTGTATCTCTGCATTACACTCACATCTTATGGAGAACTCTTTTTCATTATGTCTTTCAAATTCTTGGAAGAAATTCTGGTTAATATCTTCATGAGTTCCATAGAGAAACTTCTCTACCTCAGGTTCGGCTGCTTTTTGTCTTTTCTATTCCTAGTCTTCTTTTTCCTTCTTATAGAATTTGCACTAAACAAGCAAAGAGAGCTTTGAATGGTTTAATTTTTTGCTTCCAAGATGAGGGAAATATTTTATGCATTATTTTTTCATTCTTTTATGCACCAGATATTTCTGGAAGGGTCATGTGGATTCAGGGCCAGAACATTGAATTCAGCTAGTAGGAGGCCTTCTTGACGCAGGGGGAAGGCTCCATCTGACACAAGTTGTGGATGTGTGTACTTGTGTGTATGTATGTCTGTGTATGGGCACATGTGCATATTTGTGTCTGTGTGTGTGCATGTGTGTGAGTACCTTTAGCATCCTGTTAGCTGCCGGAATGCCTGTCACCCACAGGGTTCCCTCTGTCCCAGTTTGAAACAATATATGTCTATCTATTTCTTGTTTTTTTATTTTTTCCATCTTATTCCATTCTGTGATATCCAAGGGAATTCAAGGATGCTGGTATATCCACCATTCACCCAGTTCTTGTTTTTCAACAAGGGCCATTACTTTTGCCCTGTGTATGTGCCATGGAGAAGGGGCTGCTCTGTGCGCTCGCCTTGAGCATCGTGGGCGCACCCAGCATCCTCTCTGCATGTCCCCATTTTGCTGAACGTGACAGCTCCTTTGTTATTATGATCATTATTTTGATAATAATCAGTACTATAATTTAGGACAAGAGAGTTTTGGCATTTTCAACAAAGACTATGTTTTTCTTTCTGTTTCTCATTTTTCTTACAACTTTCAAGTAGGCTTCTGGAGGTTGAAGAGAATATATATCAGTTTTTACCATCAGACAATGCCAACACACAACTACTGGCAGTTTTCCAAGAGTTAGTCAAAGTTATTTAAAATTTCTCTCGTAGTCAAAAGTATGCATAAATTAGTCTCTGCTTTTGTTCCCATCTCTGTTTACCTTCCAGATGGCTATTTCCTACACCGTGTCACAGGAGCAGGTACGGTTATGTCCTCGAACCACATTTAAAGAAGAAAATGTCATAACAATGCTATGAAGTCACAGTCCCTGGACCCAGAATTGCTTTCCCAGTTTATCTTAGCTAGAGCTTAGATGGACAAGGTGACCCCGCGGTCGCTGTTACCTTGCTGACATCTGACTCCCATGTGGCCAGGTGGACACTGACACCCTCCAGTCACAGGGTCACAATGTCCTGAGCCACAGGAACAATGCTGGGCACAGTCCTGCCCATAGTGGTCTTCAGGACAAGCTGTAGGAAGAAGCAAAACAAACTATTTTTATCATTGAACACTTCGCTGGGCTGGATTTTTTAAAAGTTGTAAATAACTTGGCCCTTTCTTTTAATCAAACAGGCTTCAGTGACTTGACTTTAACTTGGTTTTTCTTCTAAAATGTGACTTTAAAAAAAAAAAAAAGAGGAACCAAAGAAGGAGCTGTTCACATTGTGTTTCTTAGAGCAATTTAGTTGGCATTAAGAATTTCCAACCAAATAACTAGTGTCAAAACGTACACATAGTGTAAATGTCTCATACTTTCGGAGTCTCAGATGTTCCCAGTTTGGATCGTGTCTTGCTTTGCCACATGTTTCTATCTTAGCAAGTGTGTACGTAGGTGTAACATGTACATATCACACACTCATTAGCTCAAGGGTATTTCCTCTTAAGTTCATCCTGGACCTTAGACATAAATATAAGATCTATTATGTCCACATCTTCAAATACTTATTTATGCATTTGTATGTATGAATTTACCTATTTATTCTGCAGCAACTTCATTCCCCCCAAAAATAAAATCCAGAGAGAATCTTACCAAAATACAGATAATACACAGACATGAAATAAATACCTGAGTATCTCATAAAGGGTAAATAGGGTAACAATATGAACACAAATAGGTGACATAATTCCTTGACCTTAGAAGAAGTAGGCTGGAAATTTGGCTGTGACCTACCTAGCTGTTAAAGCAAAGGCAAAGCGCTCAGGTACAAGATCACAGCTTTCTTTAAGACAAAAACACTCCCAACGTTCAGGGAAATCACAGCTTTTGAAAATGCTTTGGCAGGAAGAAATTTCTCCCATTGATTCTCTTTGAAGAACGAACACAAAGGAGTCAGCCAGAACCTTCCTTAGGAAATGTTTATGGGTTGGCTCTGACTCAAAGATAACTTGGCAGTTGAGGTCTCAGAGGCAGTATCCACTCGGTGTCAGTTGTCTGCCAGAGGACAGACAACTCCAGTTGTCTCCTGGAGTCCGAATGTTGTCTTTTTCATCTTTTATCCTCAGTAGAGCAGGGTACGAAGGCTGGACAAGTAGAAAATTTACCCTCATACACAGCAGACAGAGCAACTACCAGCCTCACAAAGATAAGCATTGTGGGAATCTTTTGGCCCTAACAGTACAGTATACTGCCTGCTCACAAACTTAGCATAATTCTTCCAAAGGAAGAGATCTCAAATGAAGGCATTTCACAATCTGATGGTACAAGTTAAGGTGTGCATGCATGAATGAGGGGCAAAGCCATGTTTTACCTTTTGTCTATGATCTATTGTAGATCTTTTACACATTTAGTTGTGAAAGATTACAGGACAAAGCACAAAAACATAAATGAGCAGCTCAATGATCATAAGTGAACATCCTCACCCACAGCACCCAGGTCAGAAATAGAACATGGCCAGAACTGCCTTCCCAACCATGTGCTCTCTTCCTCAGTGCCTTCTCTGGCCTCCCCAAAGATCATCAGGATCAGACCAGCAAGTGATATGGTAGTTAAAGTGCTGGATGCCCACATGACTGACCATGGGTCGAGTCCTGGACCTGGTGGATTGTGTGTGTGGTGGCTAAAATCCTGAGAAAAGAATGGAGGAGAAAAGATTGTACAATGGCCACCCCATTTGAAAGGTGATTTCTCTCTTTTTCCCTCTTGCCATCTCTCTGTGTTTCTCTCTGTCTCTAGTAAGCACATGTGCTCTGTGGTTAGAAAGAAAGAGAAAAAAGAAAAGGAATAAAAAGAAAGAAAGAGAGAGGAAAAGAAAGGAGAAAAAGGAAGAAAGAAAGAGCTAGAGAGAGAGAGAGAGAGAGAGAGAAACACATCAAGATCCTGTTGGCAAACACTGAAGTTCATTCTGAACATTTGACCATCACCAGGAGGGCCAAAGGAGATGTGTATATTTAGAGTCATTTGGGCTAAGCAGAAATTACCTGACAATTTAGAAAATGGCATATTTAATTTAAAAAAATAAAAAGGAAAAAAGGAAATGTATTTGCTAGGCATATCCCCAGAGTATGTAATTAAACCTGTACATTTTCATGGATTCTTCAACCTGTATTCAGTTCCTTAAACATTATGTTGGTAGTTCTTTTTTGTGATATGTAGTTAAGTTGGTTTTTTTTTTTTTTTTTGCTTTTAAGACACTGTTTACTTTTTGGTGAGTAGGAAAACTGCTTCCTTTTGATCTAGAAAATTGCTCAGGATAAATAAAATTGTGGAACTTGAAACACTGAGTTTGATGTTGCGGACACAGGAATCCTCAGTGTGTTCTGACCTTGGCAAACAGATTTTCTAATTCTCCCTTCAATGTAGCCTGGGCGGGACAAGAGAGATTAGAACCAAAAAGATCTTTTAAGCTATTTTCACTGATCTCAGCTTTTATCCAAACCCCCACCTATGTATTCTGCCATCTGGAATTCAAATCAAATTATGTTTGCTATTACTGCAGAAAATTATTAAGTAGCACAGTACAACGACAGTGACCATATTCTTTTTTTTTTTTTTTTCTATAGGGCTCATGTGCTTGCCAGAAAGATAGAGAGACAGAAAGCAAGAAATCACCCCTCAGGGGTGATGACCACGCCGCAATCCCTTCTCCTCCATTCTCTTCTCAGGATCTTGGGCACACACGCACACGTGCTCACCGTGAGTTTAAGCTGCTGGGTCCTGGACTCAAACTGCAGATGACTAAATGGGAGTCCAGTGACATAGCCATTACACTAACTGCTGGTCCCAACAAGAACCACATTCTAAGCGCAGTTCTTAAAGACTCAGCTTTGGCACTTTTGCTTTCAATATCAGGCCTTGCAATGATCTGCATATCTACTGAGTAGTAAGAGTAACTTACCTTGACTGCAGTCAGCCCCAATGAAGCCTGAAGGGCAGTCACAGGTGCCAGTCATGGTGTCACAGCTGCCGCCATTCAGGCACTTACACATCTTTTTGCAATATGGACCATAGGTACCTTGTGGGCATCCTGTCAGGAGGGAGAGGAACCATATGTGGTGCTATAGCATGAAAAAAGTCAGTGTTTATGCTCATGCATAGACACGCAGTTAACTCAACATTCCAAATCTTGTCCTTCAGTATTTTCAGTCACCTTCATGCTGATTCAGGGCATGAACTAATCTGAGGGTAGGAGTTGACACTGAAGGATAGATCAGGAGCCAGGACTGCTCATTAATGGAAATAAGACCAACCTGAAGCTTCCTTAGAATGAGAGATGATAAGATGATACACACACACACACACACACACACACACACACACACACACAAAGGCTAGTTTGTCCTAACCTAAATCCTAAATAAATACATTATTTTGCTTAATGTTTAAGTGTTTGTTTTATGTTTAAGTATTATATTTTTGTCCTGTCTTGGTCTGGGTTTAATATGCATAGGAATTCAAAGAGGTACCAAATGTAAAAGATGTTCTTTTTATTTTAGTTTATTCATTTTTTTTTAGTTTCTTGATTTTCTACTTTATTCCTACACATGTGTGGCTACCATGATGACACCCATGTAAGAGTTTGGTAAGTGGCCTAAAACTGGCTTTTACTGAGGCTCACATTTTTATAATCCCCACATCGATGAGTCTCTTCTTGAGTTTTAGATTTTGTTTGTAGACTCAAGAAATGGCTACTTCTTTCCTCCCTTCTCCTTCCAGTTTAAAAATAAAATTTTTTCATGATAGAAATAGAAATATACTCTCTAAAATTGTTCATACCAAAGGCTATTTCTGTTATAGCTGTTGTATTTTTTTATTCCTCTCTATAAAAAATGATGGATTTGCTTCACATTCTCTCCTGTCATTCCCTCCTTCCAAAGGATGTCAGTTCTGAGTTGACCGACCTTTTGTGGTGTGCAGAATTCATTAGTCTTCCCTAGTAGTTCTTTATTTCCTTCACCTATAAAAGTTCAATATCTGCAACAGAATTAGTGATTTTTTTCAAAAGTCTCCATCTCCTTCTTTTTTCCCACTCATCAAAATATAAAATTCTTCTTTCATATCCCCTGGGCCAGTCTTTTACAAGGTATGTTTTCATATTTTTTTATTATCTTCTAACATAGCAAAATAAAGGACCAGCAGGTGGCATAGAGGTTAAGGTACTGGATTCCACATGGTTCATTGCATGATTCAAGTCCCAGACCTGGTGGATTGAAAACCATGCTGGGTGCATGTGCATGCCTGCCCAAAATTCCAAGAGGAGAATGGAATAAAAGTGATTGCAGCATGGCCATCCTCTGGGGGGGAGGGGGTGATTTTTCACTTTCCCTCTCTATCTGTTTCTCTCTCTCTCCAGTAAGCACATGTACCCTTTGGTGAAATATCTAATCAAAACAAACAAAATATAATAAAATAAATATGCAATGTGGGAAAAGAAGATTTGGTTGCTTAACATAGAGAAAAATATATAAGACAAGCTGAAGACAGAGATGACATCTGGTGTGTATTGTTGGCACATTGCTTCCATAATGAGGTTAAATGACTAAGAATCGACTGGTATAGAAAACTCTCAAGTCATATTAATGTGAAGTAAAAGATGACAAGAATTTCTTTTTTTTAAGAATTATTTATTTAATTTTACTTGTTATTATATTTTTTTATTTGACCAGAAAGAGAGAAAGAGAAAGTGAGAGAATAAGCCACCAGGTCTGGGACGTGAACCACAGCCAGCCATGTAGGAGTCCAGCGCCTTAACCACCACACCACCTGCCAGCCCCAGAGAAGAATTTCTGTACAAGTACAAACAGAGCAGCACCTTATAAAGTGAACTGTATGTTTTTATTGAGGAGAATGTTAAACTGTGGTTATAGTCAGAAGTACCCAAGAACTAGCCTCTTTTTAAATATTAAAAAAAGCTTATGTATAATTATTTGATAAATTTGAATAACTGTTATGTGTCAAGGCCTAGATTTTGAGATACTTTTTATATGAGTTGAAGTTACTTTGAAAACATAAATTTTCTCTGAGATATACCCATTTTGCAAACTATCTACATGGTAGTTTTGCATGTGATAGAATCGTCCCTCCCTAGTCTTCTTCATAGACTTTTTTTTTTTTTAAAGCACCTGATTTTCAGCCTTCAACTTAATTATCCCTTTGAAATTGGGACACTTGCACTTGATGAAATTAACCTACTAATAAGTATGCCATTTGTTGAAAGATAGTATATATGCTAATCTCTTAGTCCCACAACTCATTAAATTTGTATCAAGAGTAAGGTACGTGTTCACAGAAATAGCCACTATTTATTTTTAGAGTAAATTGTTTTATTGACAACTCCACTTTTCCATCTAATTCTGTGCTATGTGAAAGTTGGACTTCTGGAATCATGCACAAATGCTCAAGTGCTCACTGAATTTAGCAAGGAAACACACACCCAGGATACAGCGATTTCATTTGGCTTGTTTCCCTTCTTATTTCCATTTTGATCATTCCTTGCCCTTTGCTGTATTCTTCACAATGACTTTTTCTAGGAAATGTTGTCTCTCTGGCAAGGAGTGTTTTGCTGAGTCCCATTATAAGATGACTACTTTTCCCCATCTTTGCATAATCCCTTTATTTTGCACCTTTATTTTAGGAAGTGTGAGTAGGAATTTACAGTTCTGACTTGTTTAGATAGTAAAGGCTAAACGGCAGGCCCCTCTGCTACTGTATACTATGATGATGGGAATGGCATTTGGTGGTTTAATCGGGAGCTTAGAACAAACAAGGCTGTGACTGTGTCCTGAGACGCACAGCTCCCAAGCAAATGAAAAGTATGAATCTATTTTCCACAGGTCTGTTTCCTAGTGTTTAACCAGGTTACTCACACTTACAGTAGCCACTGTTACACAGTTTGACTTTCTTCTTAAAAAGAGATAGTAAGAGTTGGTCTGATGGACTTTTTATTGCTATAAGCAATAGCATTAAAGCCACCCTTTTATATATGTCTTGATAGCTTCAAGACATTCTGGTGCCCTTGCACGATTCCATAGCCTGTGCTTCTCAAAGCATTCTGGAACAAGGGTGGGGGTGTTCATCTCAATGCCGTCAATAGAAATGACCACACTTTTCAGAGAATTCCAATTCCTTAGGTTCTCTCAAAGAAGAGTGACTATAAATAGTATGGATTGCAGGATGAAGAAACAAAGGCTTCTATGATTTGTAGTCTCTTTAAAGCTCCTCAGTCATCCACAGAGCATTGTAAGTTTACATCTATTGGGCAGGTGTTTGTTTTTTTCTTTTTCCTACATGCTATTTACAACCCCGGACTGACCTGCCTATTCTCAGCATGATGGACAAGTGGTGTGATTCCACTGCAGGGTTGTCTGCTCCCTCTGACCTCTGCTGAGAGAAAAATTTGACTCTCCACTCCG
The DNA here is from genome assembly GCF_000334495.1 of Tupaia belangeri chinensis. Taxonomy (NCBI): domain Eukaryota; kingdom Metazoa; phylum Chordata; class Mammalia; order Scandentia; family Tupaiidae; genus Tupaia; species Tupaia belangeri. Next base: position 1,110,626 of record NW_006159764.1, read on the forward strand.
AATTTGAGAACATGAACGCTAAGTTGTTCTTGGCTGCTGAAGCTTTTTGCTTTCGAGCCAGCTACACCTTTTATGGATATTTTCTTGAGCCTTTTTTCATAGTCTTGTAATTATAGTGGATGTTGCCAAGGAACCTTTGCAGCCACCTCCAACCACGTGTTGCCTGGAGTTAAGCCAAACTGACCAGTCATAGAGCTGTCCTTGACTCCGCAGCCTCACTTTTACAATGTGCGATTACCCTCCTTCAACTCAAGGTAGCCTGCCTTCTGAAATAGAAGTACAAGCTGGTTATATAACTTCATCTTATTTTATTAAGATAAAATATCCTTGATATATTTCTTTGAGAGAGAGATTTTTGTTTTAGGGTATGTGCACTTGCGTGTGCACACATGCACGCGCAAGAGAGAGACAGAGAGCGAGAGAGCGCAACAAATCACTCCCCAGGGGCGATGGCCACACCACAATCCCTGCTCCTCCATTCTCCTCTTGGGATTTTGGACATGCACTCACATGCACCTGGCATGAGTTTCAAGCTGCCAGTCTGGGACTCAAACAGCAGTCAACTATGTGGGAGTCCAGCGATATAACCATTATGCCATCTGCTGGTCCCAAAATATCCTTGATATTAATAAGAAATCCTTCCTGAAATATGTGACAATAGATGTAAGAAATAACCTCCTTTCTTCTACTACAAGAAAATTGACCATAAACAAAAATAAAAAGAAATTGATTCATTTTATATTTTAGTTCTTCATTTTAAGTTTGAATAACGTCAATGGTTTTGGATTCCAGACAAAATATTAATCGAAACCATTTTCATGTGTGCTTAATAGTGTGTTTTAGATGGTAACATCTAAAATTAGAGAAAAAAATTAAGAAGTGATATTCAAAATACATATCCTATGGCTTGTAGAAAATTAAAATTAATAGCTTGACTATGACTCTATGTTTTTCCAGTGGTGTTTGGGGAAAACAACCCCCATATCGTTCAGATCCTCGCAGAATTAGAAAGTGGAAGGAATATAGTGCAGGAATGACTAGGGAGGAGTGAGTAGTGATGGCTAAGTTGAGAGAAAAATGAAACTGGGGCCAAATTATTTTATGACTGAACCTATAAAAATACATTATAAATAATTATAAGCTGAAAAATTAAGTAGCTGACTGACTATTTTAACATGCTCATTGGGACTTTTCGGTGGATTCTCTTATAACCATTTTCGATGTTAAAATTTCCTGACACATCCGTACGGGGTGTTTGGTCTAGGGCCTCTTCTTTTTTATTAGACAAAATGAGCCAACTGGCATTTTGTCATGTAGGCTGGTCACCATCTTCCTTCCAGAATAAGAATGTGTTTAATTTGATTGTTCCTAAGCAGGCCCTGGAACTAACTTTATGAATTGCCGGAAATATATTGTCATAGGCTGTATGCTGGTTTATAGCAAGTTCATATTTTCTTCTTTCTTCTCTTTCTTTATCTCTTTCTTTTTGTGTCAGGTTTTTGTGACGAACTTGGGGATATTTTGACAAGAAAAGGTAAAACAGAAGACTGAGTTATACAAGAAAGCATGTATTTGCAACTATTCAAATAAAAATGTTCATGAAATTTGCTATGAGTCAGAAGATTGAGTTAACACTTGCCCTTTCGTAGTCTGATAACACACCCTACAGACGCCCCCACAATAGATTACGACTCAGCACAGAGCACACTCACGGAGGTGACAGTGGTTTCCGTAGTAGCCGGGCAGACAGGTACATCTTCCTGTGACTGGGTGACAGGCTTCATTCTCAGCTGAACAATGGCATACCTGGTTACAGTCCTTCCCATATGTGCCTGGTGGACAAGCTAAGAGAAAGAGGAAATGTAAACCCAATGAATTAAATTTGTCTGTGTAAATATAGCTCTAGAAGTGAAAGCAGGGAAAAATTTATTAAATAAGACCATTGCCTACAGAAGTGCGCTGCCCTTTGGGATTTGGGTTTCATTAAATTTACTTGGGGATTACTTCACTGTTTGATTTTGTTTTGTTCAGTCAATTTGTGACCGACTGTCAAGGGCCGGCTGCAATTTTCTTGTCACTGAAAAAAAAAAAAATTATAGGGTGATGTCAGGTAAAATCAACTAAAATAATAGTATAATTCATGAGGGACCACATATCTGGATAAAGATATTTTTTTTCTGGTACAGCCGGTTTAAATGCTCAAGGTTGTTTCTCTCTGCACATTAGCGTGTGCTGTATTTGTGTCACTTGTCAGCCACTCTGCTGCAGTCTGCTACTTCCTTTAACAGACCAAGCCATGGAAGCTTTCCCTCCAACTTCTAAATAACATCAAGCCATTTTGTTTTTCTTTTTCTTTTTGCTTTGGAGAAAATAAGGCTTTCTGGGTACTTTCCCACTTAGAAAACAGAGTCAGGAAGACACTGTGCATTTCATTGTTATGTTTACGTGACAATTTATACAAACACAGAAAAAAAAAAACCAGAGAAGTTGGTCATTAGGTCCTGCAGACTTCAAATTGAATAATAATTTTGGATCAACCTTTTTATTTATTAACTAGGGATTCTGCCATCAGGAGTACCTGAAAGAATTAACCTGTTTTCAAAAGCCTTCATATTGGAGAAATTACTGATTGTTTTGTTCACTGCATCCATGCTTTTCTTTGCTATTCCTGTCTCCCTCTGGTGTTCCTCATTTTCTTAGAACCCCCTATTCTTAAGAATATTCCAGGGCTCAACGGAACCCCACATAACTGTGCAGTTAAGCCCGGACCTGGTAGCTTGAAAAATACTGTGGGCAGGGATGTGTGCTTGCCCAAAGTTTCAAGAGGAGAAGGGAAAAGAAGGTGTTGTGTCATAGCCATCCCTCCTCCGGGGAGGGTGTGATTTCTCACTTCTCTCTCTCTCTGTCTTTCTCTGGTAAGTATACAGGCTCAGAACAAAACCAAACCAAACCAGAAAATCTTGGGCCATGCTGCATTGCATCAATAAATCACGATGTTCTCTGAGTCTGAGTCACATGGGAAGGTTTTGGGTTCGTGAGCTCCCTGGGTGTTCTGGTACGTGTGTGCTCATGATCTGGGGCTGGCTGAAGCTGAGGGTATGCAAGTCCTGCAAGGTGGAAGCCATAGAGCTGATAACTGCTTCAGATCCCAGGTTGGTTTAAAAACACACCAGGGGTAAGCAATGAGCACCTAGGATGCTGAGGACAGAGGGCTGGAGAAAGAAGATCACAGTGTAGAGGAGCCCCTGTTGAAGTTTCTTCTCTTTCTCTAACATGTGCACACATGAGCTTTCTATTATAAGAGAGAGAGAAAGAGAGAGAGAGAGGCCTTTCTCTCTGTCTTCCCTCCTCTGTTTGACTCTGTCTCTCTCACTTGTGGAAGACATAAATAAATTTACTTTTTTAAAAAACATCCAACTTCTAGCTTTTTTATGTAAAAATGACATCAATGATAGATATTTGGACTCTATGGACCATTGGTTGCTTGCTTAGTATTACAGGCAGACTGATGAAGCACAGGGTAACTTGTCAGCCACTCTGCTGCAGTCTGCTACTTCCTTTAACAGACCAAGCCATGGAAGCTTTCCCTCCAACTTCTAAATAACATCAAGCCATTTTGTTTTTCTTTTTCTTTTTGCTTTGGAGAAAATAAGGCTTTCTGGGTACTTTCCCACTTAGAAAACAGAGTCAGGAAGACACTGTGCATTTCATTGTTATGTTTACGTGACAATTTATACAAACACAGAAAAAAAAAAACCAGAGAAGTTGGTCATTAGGTCCTGCAGACTTCAAATTGAATAATAATTTTGGATCAACCTTTTTATTTATTAACTAGGGATTCTGCCATCAGGAGTACCTGAAAGAATTAACCTGTTTTCAAAAGCCTTCATATTGGAGAAATTACTGATTGTTTTGTTCACTGCATCCATGCTTTTCTTTGCTATTCCTGTCTCCCTCTGGTGTTCCTCATTTTCTTAGAACCCCCTATTCTTAAGAATATTCCAGGGCTCAACGGAACCCCACATAACTGTGCAGTTAAGCCCGGACCTGGTAGCTTGAAAAATACTGTGGGCAGGGATGTGTGCTTGCCCAAAGTTTCAAGAGGAGAAGGGAAAAGAAGGTGTTGTGTCATAGCCATCCCTCCTCCGGGGAGGGTGTGATTTCTCACTTCTCTCTCTCTCTGTCTTTCTCTGGTAAGTATACAGGCTCAGAACAAAACCAAACCAAACCAGAAAATCTTGGGCCATGCTGCATTGCATCAATAAATCACGATGTTCTCTGAGTCTGAGTCACATGGGAAGGTTTTGGGTTCGTGAGCTCCCTGGGTGTTCTGGTACGTGTGTGCTCATGATCTGGGGCTGGCTGAAGCTGAGGGTATGCAAGTCCTGCAAGGTGGAAGCCATAGAGCTGATAACTGCTTCAGATCCCAGGTTGGTTTAAAAACACACCAGGGGTAAGCAATGAGCACCTAGGATGCTGAGGACAGAGGGCTGGAGAAAGAAGATCACAGTGTAGAGGAGCCCCTGTTGAAGTTTCTTCTCTTTCTCTAACATGTGCACACATGAGCTTTCTATTATAAGAGAGAGAGAAAGAGAGAGAGAGAGGCCTTTCTCTCTGTCTTCCCTCCTCTGTTTGACTCTGTCTCTCTCACTTGTGGAAGACATAAATAAATTTACTTTTTTAAAAAACATCCAACTTCTAGCTTTTTTATGTAAAAATGACATCAATGATAGATATTTGGACTCTATGGACCATTGGTTGCTTGCTTAGTATTACAGGCAGACTGATGAAGCACAGGGTAGTTTAAAAAAATTCAAAAAAGGATTTTTTTTTCTTCTGATTTTAACTGGTATATGCATAAACATGAGAGCATTGGGTTGGACTGGACCCAGCACACAGTTATTTATGTAGTCTGTTGTTGATCTAAACAATATTTTATCTAAGAATGACTGATTGTTCAAATACATATCAATAAAGCATCCATTCTGAGCTTGCTAGAGACAACAAAAGCATATCTGTTTTTTCTGTAAGAAGGGCTTATTAATTTGGTTGTTAAGAGCCTGAACAAGGGGGCTTCTCATGGCATTTCAGAGGTCGCTGGAGTGGGTGTGAATGGCCATCTTACTTCTTGCACCTCGTCCTCGGTAAACATTCGAGGGCATCGTTGAGGTTCCATTGTGACATGAGAGGAACTATCTAATGGGAGGCATAGAAAACAGAATCCTGACAATCAGAAGAAGTTATTTCATTATAGGTTTCTCTTAGCTTTAGAAATTAAGAGCTGAAGTTATTATGATCTTCCCAATCACTGGGAAGATCTATTATTGTCACAGGATTATGTGAGCATAAAGCTTGGGTCTTCTTATACCAAATACACTCACAAAACACTGTGTCTTCTGGGCTGAGGCTGGGGGTATGGGATGAGGACCTGGCGTCCCTCTGTTTCTCTTTCTCTTTTTTTCATGGAAAAAGAAAAGAAACTAAAAAATAGTCAGAATCAACTATTCAATCAAAATTCAGAATATGAACAAACATCAGAAAAATTCAGCATAATTGCTGAGAAAAATGATCTAGTATTCAAAGACAATTTTTACGCATGCCTGTTATTCAGAGAAACTTAACTTCTTTAACATTGAGATCACCTGACATGAAATTTCTGAGACATGTATAAATAACATTTATTCATATTCTCATTTTCCTATATCTTGGGGCTTTATGAAATCATTAACACATGTTAATCACTTCTCCATCTCTGGAGGGGCCCAGGTACATCCTTAGCTTTGATTATAGAACTCCAGAGGAATCAAAATTATAGAAGATATAAATCATTTACTCATGAAAATTGACCTCTTAGTGCTCCTACACTCAGTTCTCAAGTGGATGTTTAAACCTCAGTGATGGAATTTATAATTTGTATTGCAAAGCAATAAAATGAAAATGAAAATAATAAAATAGAAACAAGAAAAAGTATTCTGAATGTTTTCCAAAAGAATTTTCAAGAAATACTGTAGTAGTTTGTAGACTATGGAGCCATCACGAAAACAGGCATCATTGTCATCCAGCTAGATCATGGTGATTTTGACTAAGACTTTAGAGGAAATCAAAGTGAATGCAAAGCCTGACAGACTCATGTTCCCCGCAAGTGAAAGTGCTGAAGAAGAAAAACAATCACTCTTCATGTTCCATGGCACAGGATTTCAGTCCGTCTTACAAGACACATAGAATTAGGGAATCCTCTCATTTAACCAGCACATATTTCCTAAATACCTACTGTGTGCTAGGTTCACACACAGCACTGAACAAAACTAGATGTGAGTCTTGTACTCATTGAGCTTGCAATAGTGGAGCGATCAAATAATCAAATAATTATTCTAATAAATATCTAATGTATACATGCTAGTGTAGGGTGCTATGAAGAGAAAAATCATTAGGAACTGCAGTTAGACTGGCGGGTTGTGAGATGGAGGTATTTAGTTTCAGATGGTCTCTCAGACAAGATTACTATTTTTATTTTTTTTAGAGAGAAATTTTTGCTTTAGGGCATGTGCGCTTATTAGAGAGACAGAGAGAGAGAGACAGAGACAGAAAGCGAGAAATCACCCCCCGGGGGGGGATAGCCATGCCACAATCTCTTCTCCTCTCCATTCTCCTCTAGAGATTTTGCACTCACACACACATGCCCGGAGTCAGTTTTAAGCTGCTGGATCTGAGACTTGAACCATAGCCAACTACATGGGAGTACATTGGAGTAACCATTATGCCATCTTCTGGCCCCAGAAGATTACTATTTAACTGATAACTGAAACACTACAGAGATTATATTTAGTGGTAAGAGAGGAATGGGAAGGAAAAAGTAAAGAGAAGAAAAAATGTCCAGAAGGAAATCTTGGGTACTTACGCGTTACTGATAAGGTACTTAAGGAGTACATTGGCAATAGTACATGTATGTTAAGAGAAGCTAACATTATTATAAACGTTTCTATACTACAATAGGATTCAACGAATGCTATAACAAATTATCCCTAATTTGTGACTTAAAACAACAGTTTTAGAGCTGAGCTCCTAGTTTTAGAGCTCAGAAGTCTAAAAGCAAGTTGTTGGCTGGGTTAAGTTCATTCTGGAAGTCTGAGTAGAGCTTCTATTTCTTTGCCTTTTCTAGTTCCTAGAAGCCACCTACACTCCCTGGCTTGTGGCACTTTTCTTCTTCTTCTTCTTTTTTTTTTTTGAGAGAGATTTTTGCCATAGGGCAGGTGTGCTTGCCAGAGAGACAGAGATACAGACAATAAGAAATCACCCCCACTGGGGATAACTATGCCTCAATCCCTTCTCCATTCTCCTCTTGAGGTTTTGGGCATGCACACACACATGCCAGGTGTGAGTTTTGAGCCTGAGACTTGAGCCATGGTCGACTATGTAGGAGTTCAGCAATGTAACCATTATGCCATCTGCTGGTTCCTACTAATTATTTTGTATTTGACCAGAGAGAGACAGAGAGAGAAAGGGAGAGTGAGAAAGCAAGTCACCAGGTCACCAGGTCTGTGACTTGAATTGTGGTCAGCCATGTATGAGTCCAGGACCTTAACCACCATGTCACCTGCCAGCCCCTGGGCAGTGTTTTAGATAGAGTCTTGCCGTGTCTTGATTCTCCTGTCTCAGCCTCCACAGTGGCTTAGACCACAGGTAGATGCTACCACCTGGCTCTTTTAGACAGGGTCTTCCTCTGTTGGCCACACTGGCTAAAAGCTCAGAATCCTCCTGCCTTCACCTTCTGAATAGCTGGAACTATGAGCACGCCACCACACTCAGCTTTCTAGAGCCAGTCTAGAATTGAATTCAGCTCTCCCATGGGGCCTTAGTCTTCCAAGGGGTAGCATCTACAACTCGCTACTGCAGCTGGACCAGAAGTCTTTCTTTTTAATGGATAATGGACAACCCTTTCCCCCTGGGTCTGCCTTTAGATGTCTCTAAAATGCTGAAGTTTCAGCTAAAGTTTTTGCTGGATCTTGACTTTCTCCCAAGAATCTCAACCCATTCTCAATGAGATATTGTTTTAAAATCTCTATTTTGGGTCCTTTAACCCAATAAAAATGTTTTAAAATAATTGACCATATTTTTATATAATTTGTTATATCACACAGTCTATTAAAATGGTATATCTGTATTAATTTCTATAAATAATTGTGCATCAGGCTGTTGTTAAGAGCCCTATACAATCACGTTTTCTCTAAGGAATGAATCAGAAGGCGCTTGAACTATTTGAGATTACTGCAGAGATTGTGGTAGGCTGAATATGGCCTCTCAAAGATGTCCGTGTCCTAACTCCTGGAACTTGGGAAAGGCAAAAGCGATTTTGCAGGTATGATTAAGTTAAGCATTAACCCAGATGTGTTTTCTCACTTTCCCTCTCTCTTCCTCTTTCTCTCTGTCTCTCTCTGGTGAGCACACGGACAGCAAGCTAAAATAATAATAACACATGAAATTAAATAAATCACTTTTTCAAAAAAGAGAGTTCCTATGCACATATCTTAGAGAAATAAGGCTAATTCTAGATGACAGTGGAAGCTTTTGGACTGTAAATGGCTGATTTTTCTTAGTGAATATATACATACATAAATAACACACACACACACACACACACACACACACCATTATTGCCCTGTTTATCAAAAACAAGCAAAGAAACAAAAGGACTTGAGAGAGCCCCACAATTTACAGAACAGACGCTATCCATATCCAGTTATATAAGCAGACATTAAACTGCTTGCCCAAATGACATGTGGCAAAACCAAGCCCAAAACTATGATGTTCTCAGGATGAAAACCTGCATTTGCACCATTCTCTCAGAGCTTTTTCTTGGAGATGGAGGTGCATTAATATTCTATATCCCTGTAAGATCAGGAAGACAGACAATAGGCAAAGTTGTGGTTTAGCTTACTGGGTAGGAAAATCGGCCTGGTGAGCTTTGCATTAAAATTTCTTGTTCACCTTGTTTACTAATTAGCCATCCACACCACTGGATGAACTGGTCAAACCAGTTGGAAGTAGTAGAGATGCCTCCTCCTAGCTAAAATCATTCTGGGCAAACAAACGACTACAAAACCTCTACTAGTGGCCTCGGTGTAGGTTTCACCTATTTCTTCATAGGAAAGCTACACTTTACTCTTTGAATTAGTCAGTGAAAATACTCAAAAGTAAGAGTGAATGGACAATGACTCTTTTCAATTTAAGTAAAACTTAAATCATTTTGACCATGAGAGCAAAACCTTAATACAAATAAATAAATATAACTAAAATCTTGAAAGGGGAAAATTAGTTGTTGATCTGATGACTTCTCAGGATTTTGATTAAAAATTGAGGAGTTGAGTTGGCTAACATTCAAATGAACACAATCAACTACAGAGACAAGTTGGTTAATGCTACTAAGGATCTCATGAACTCTGCACTTCATCTGCATATTATGGGGCATATTTTCTAACAGCACTGTAGGCTTCTGAGAAATAAGAATGATCTTTTTCAAGGCGACTTTTAAAAGATAATGATTTTTTCCATAAAATTTAATCATAAGAAATCAACTAGAGAATTTCAAGAGTTTGTTCTTATTTATTTACTTTACTATCGCTTCATCTAATTACTGTCCATGAGCAATATTTCTGGCTGGTAAACATTTTCTAATATGGTGTGCATCTGAGAAAATGCAATGTACTTGCTTTCTTGGTGTTAAATCATGACCGTTTGAGTGTTTTACACGGTGCAGAGTAACTTCTTGTTGGAAGACCCTGTCTAGGCCAGTGAGAAGATGCATGGTATGGTCTCAAATTGTCCTCCACTGTGACACTTACACACTCCATGGTCATCTATACTGACACAGTGTCCCTGACAAGTTGAATAAACGTAAACAGCAATGAAAGTGTTTTGGATTGCAAAAGAAGTATCCACTACTCCATCAGGTTAAAAAAAAAAAAAAGTTTATGGCTTTCCTGATGGGCAGAGAGGTGTATTCAAATTTCATCTAACACTTTGCTTTTCACAAATTGGGATTGACCTGTTGTGGTTTATGACAGCACATTTTGCTCAGGTCTTTATCAAAGGCCTAGAACTAGTAGGGTGATAGATCAGCTGTCATCTCCCCGTTCCTCAGAATGTCTTTGTATTAAACTAATGGTCCAGCGAAGCAGCCGGCCTGACAGGCAAGGTTATTTATTCGCAATCTGGTAAAAGAACTGACAACTTCATTGTTCTAATTGTTCATTTTTCATGGGTTGATGCATTAGCTCACCCAGATCTTTGTGCCTCAGTCAGAGAATAAATATGTGGGAGTAGGGCGGCAGAATGACTGGGTCCCTCTTAAAGTTCAAGAAGCTGCAGATAGTCTTGGCACAGGCTGTGAACACCAGGAGCTCCGGAGCATTTGGGGGACTTTTTTGGTCTTATCTCTGCACTGCATCTCTTTCCTCTCTTTCAGGAAGACCTATGATGTCAGCTACTGATCTGATTGTTTTTTGAAACAATGTTCCTGGTTCTCACAGCCTATTAAAGGAGAAAGGTTGGAGTGGAATGAGAGTCTCCATGAATCAATTAGGGTGGGTGCTTGTCAGACTATGTCACAGAGTGACAGAGGCCCAGAGACCTCACATACATTGCATCATTAGGAACCGACACAGTTAAGGTCAGGGTCTCTCAGAAATGCAAGGCCTGTCATCACCTTGGAAGACTCTAATAAACTGACTCCTTGGTGGGTAATACATAGGTAATTGTTTTTTTTTTTTTTAGAAAAATCTTAATATGAACTCTTGATTGAGAACTATTTACCCACAATCTAGACTAGTACCCTTGATTTACAGGTAAAATATCCAATAGATTGGATCAATCAATAGCTTATTAGTAGCACAGAACTATTATCCAGGAGTCTAAACCCTCAGATCAATGCCCTTTATATTGGCAACATCAGACTGCATTCTTGAGAAGTTCTGCAAAGCTCTGAGGACATCCTCCCAAAAGCACTTTGTACATGCCAGTGTGCCAAGCCCCACCCAGCATGGAGGTGCCACATGCTCTCAGGGTTAACCTCAACATGGCCTTTGGCGATCAGAGACATCTCTATGGTTCAGTTACAAACATGGAAGAGCTTCCTGCTAAACTACCTTTACCCAAATTATATTATTACTTTACTACTTTCTTTCACACTAAAATTGGGAATATTTGTAGGGAGGAGCCATGTTTTCGTTGCCAATCATAATCCAGAAAGACATGATCCCAAACGTCATAGTCTTCAGTGCCAAAACCTGAAAGATCAAATTCCTAAAGTCTAAAATCCCTAAGAACTAAAATCTTGAAAATCATAATTCTGAAATATTAAAATGAGTGGCAACATAAGTGTACAAGGAGATCCACGTCTTAAAAAGAAAAGAGGCAGCTAGTTGTTGTGATGCAAGACTTCGAAATACAGTTAACAAGGATGAAAGTAGGCCATCTCTTACATCCTGTCTCTACAATTGCCCACAGCCTATCTCGGGAATCCACTGGTTCATATGTCAGGTTTTCTGTTTAGCCTTTGTTTTCCAGGGTTTTTTTTTTTCTTACTGCTTTCAACCGTCAGCATTACTTTTCAGGATTTGCTTGTCTATGCATTTCTCTTCACATCATTTCTAATGTAGATTGTATAAAATCTTTTAGGAAGTTATAATTCTTTTTATGCACTTTTTCCAAATTTGACTCCAAGAAAGTGCATTATACACCCTTGCAGGTAAGTTTTGTGCATATGTGTAAGAAGGTTAAAACTCTCTCAGTAAAGAAAGAGAGATACTTTCTGTACATTTACGAAAGTTAAAATTCCACCAGTAGCTTTTGCCCCAGCGGAAGTACACCAGTGTGTAGAGGCTGAGACCACAATGCAGACCTGGCTTCAGTTTCTGGCCTTGCCTGCATAGGCCAGGTGTGGGGGCACGTACCTGTGGTCCTCTATAACTGGGATACCGAGGAGGAGGATAGGTGCATGGTAAACACTGTTAACAATACCTTTCTGTTAAAAAAAAAAAAAAAAAAAAAAAAGTGAAGATTTAAAATTTTGCCAAAAGATGCAGGTGCTTGCCAGAGACAGACGGACAGAGAAAGGTAAAATGAGAAAGCATGAAAGCGCTCCCCAGGAGGAATGGCCACGCTGCCACTCCTTCTCTTCCATTCTCTTTTCAGGATTTTGGGCATGTGTGCACACATGCCCAGCATGTTCAGCATGTTTCTCAGACTGCTGAGTCCAGGACTCAGACTACAGAGTCGGCCATGTGGGATCCAGCCACCTTAACCACCATGCTAGTGAGTGACCCACTACAGGCTTTTTAATATCATGCTGAAGCTTTAATCTTGTGTTCACAGGCAACTACAGAACCATAGTTCAGTTGGGGGCCATTGCAGTCAACCTAGAAAGAGACAAGACCCTGCACAAAAGATCTAGAAGAGAACTGGACCAAGTGTTAGGAATCATGGATCCTTGCGTCTGTGACACTGGGACAACTACCTCCTCTCTGACTGCCTTACTGGATCTTGTTGTTTCCATAGCTTGATTTAGCTTTAAATTTTAAAAAAACTCATTAGAAAAACAAGCAGCAAATCACCCTTACTCATAACCTATTACGTTCTACATCCATATGAGTGTCTAATAAGTTAGTTATGTTATGTCCAAAACCATAGTCACTGGTAAGTTAGATTAGAACCTATGCTATCCTGTCCTCTATAAACTAAATAGGTATAACTTTGAGATGCTGTGTCAGCAATAACTGCAGAATTTAAAGGATGGGCATTATACACAGAAAAAGGATCCCCCAGACCGGTCCTCTGAGTTAGTAAATTGCAACAATCATACCTGAGGCGGAGAATTCTCCTTTGGAATTATAATGGGAGCTGTAAGGAATATTCACTTAGAGCCCGCAGAGTGGACCATGAGCGATCTGGCAATTAGGCAGACAGGAAAGGGGCAGGTGCAGCACGTGCTTACCCCGTCAAGGAGCCCTGGAATCCCAAATACCTGAGTGCTTTACTTCTACCCCGAATGTTAGTAATCCTTGAAGCGCATGTATAAAATAAACTTAATAGAATGCAGGAGGTACGAGAAGTAAAATTAATAATAATCTTTTTTTTTCCATGTGTCACGTGCGCTCGACGGGGGGAGGGGAGAGAAATCACCCCCCTCTGGGGAGATAGCCACAGGACAGTCTCTTCTCCACTTCTCCTCTCAGGTTTTGGGCATGCATACTCATGCGTCTGTGTGATTGTCAAGCTACTGGGTCCAGGACTTGAACTGTACAACTGACCATGTGAGAGCCAGACTATCCTCTGGCTCTCTCATTCTAAATTTCCTACTAGAACAGAGGCACTTGTATTTTTTATCATAATCAGAGTGTTAACTTTAGGGATCCACATTAAATGAATTCTTACTGAAAATATTTTGTGATAGCAACATTAAAGTAAAGTAAAAAAATATATAAGTAAACAAATGATTCTCTATTGTTTTGGGGGGGAGGTTTTTTTTTTTTCTTTTTAATGGTATAGGGTGCATACACTTACCAGAAAGACAGAGAGACAGAAAGAGAGAAATCATCCCATAGGGGGGGATGGCCACGTTGCAATCCCTTCTCCTCCATTCTCCTCTTAGGATCTTGGGCACGCATGCACACTCACCCGGTGTGAGTTTAAGCCATCGGATCCGGGACTTGAACTGCAGTCGACTACATGGGAGTCCAGTGACATAGCCATTACGCTAACTGCTAGACCCGCAAATAAATGATTTTCTAATATACTAAGGCAACTTTCATATCAGTTACTAGCTAAATTCCTGACCTAAAAAACATCTCCTTAGCCATTCTGAATACTCATCCCCTATAGAGGGGATACTCATCAGCATAGAGAAATAATCAGCAAAACAGAATACAGGAGAAGTTGATGTTACTTTGCAGGATCCAATTAAATCAAATAACTGAGTATTTAATTTAATGGAGAGTAAGTAGATTGTTGTCGGTTCAAATAGTAAGATCATTGTTTGTGGTCATGGTTTAGGAAAACAAATGCTTTTATTTATTTATTTATTTTTGTTAGCACTGCTATTTTAAATACAAATATAAATGTTTCCCCATAAACATCCAGTAAAGATTCATCCAGTCAATTTGAAAATATTATTCCAGTGCTGACTATGTGGCTGGCACTGAGGCTGTTTGCTTAAAGTTCAAGGATGACCAAATCTCAGGATTGTCTCTATTCCTTCCAGTCACCACTTTGTCTGAATTTTTAAAGAATAAGAACAACAAGATGCTTGAGGGAACATAGCCCTTTTTATGAATTGGTCATCTCAACTTTCACTTCTTTAACTGCCAACGCTCTAAAATAAGCTCCAGTTCAATTAGCCATAAAATATTGTAACTCTCCACGAAGCTCTTCCTTCCTTAGTGGCCATTTACTTGCTCCAAAGTAAAGAGTTGAAATGAACTCCTTCGCTTTATCGCTCTCTCCTTATGTATTGTCCTGAATAAGTCACATTCTTTCTTAATAATTTGAAAGCATTTTCATTTGTACCCTGGGAATGACTAGAGGAGCTTTTAATATTATTAAGTCTAGATCAAATCAATTCTGTTTAAACTGGGCACGGGACTAATGCTTCTTTAACCACACCCCCCCTTCCTACCAATTATTCACAACTGTATTGGTGGCCTTGTTAGAAAATCCTTGACATCAATGATCAGAGGTTCCAGACACGGGCCACTTCCATACATTTTGCTGACAACCTTTGAACCAAGCTGCCAAATCAAAGCTTACCATGCAGTCTTAAAATCCAAATGGTGATTCATTGTTTGCAAACAGAGAGACAGATTACCATTGTTAACTTGACCTTAGCTGTTAACTCTGAGTCAAAAATGCTTGAAGACCTGGGCATCTCAACTAGAGCAAGACATAAATCAAATTACCTTCAACACCATAAGGAAATGAATGGTTGGCATCACATGAACTATAGAGTGCAGTGGGTTTCCTTTGGAAGATGAAGTTGAGATGACAAAAGACCCCATTACTTAATTGGGTTTAATAAAATATGGAGGAACAAACTTTGCCATGGTTTCAAATAGTTTGATGAATACATAGGGTCATTCCAAGAGCTTGCTAATGGTCTAGTTCTTGGGACCAAAGTTTTTCTAAGAGGATGAGTGAGACGACAAACAGGGAACTATCCAGTAACATGGATAACATTGTCTTAATTTCCTTGTCTCAGACAAATCCAATTAGTGAATTAGATTCTTTTTAAGAGGTTGCTTGCAAGATAAGAGACAAACAGGGAGTAAAGTGATTGCTAACAGGAAGAAAAGGGAAGAGAATTTGCTCCAGAAAAGTCAAACAATTTTATTAAATGAAAGAGATGTGGTGAGGTTAGCAGGGAAGCGCTAAGGCCAGGCCAAACAGGATCATCAAATAAGAATTTTATGAGTGTGTTAAATCTCATCATGTCAGGAGCTAGACTGCAATTTTATTAAATACTGGTTGAACGGAATTGAGGCAGTGTGGATCCACAACTGAGGAAAAGAAAGACTTGGAAATTTAAACAATAATAGGTCATTATTGTTTTTGGTATATGATATGAACTTCTACTTTTTCCATTGAATTTTCACTAGAAAATAGAGGTAGAAATGAAAATGCATATGTAATTTTTAAAAAAGTGTTCATACAGCCCAGTTTTGAAAAGCAAACTAAATCAAAATAAAGTGTTAAAAAGTTTAATATTGATAAGAGATAACACTGATCTTAATATTTCAGAAGGTTATATTTATTATTTAGTTTTCCATTTCAGATCTGAGAGAGAGTAAAACACTGTTATGAGTCTGGACATGTATGACAAGTAATTTTTATTGCTCTTGATATCTCCATAAAAGTACTGGTTTTGCAAAACAAAACCTTTTTGGAAATTGTTCTAGGAAAAAAAAAAATCACTTCTACACAGACAGCAAATAAGCCCTTCAGAGAGTTCTTCCCAGAATCCCTGGTAATCCAATGTTTCCAACAAAAGATGATAGATCCCAGAAATGCTCCAGACATTTCTCTTTTTAATAGTTTGCCAAAGTGTAGGCCGTTTTGAGATCTGAAGATTTTAAACGTGGACGAAAAGCTCACAATTTAGAAACATGTGAGCATTTCTTAATGCCTCTGGAGAATGCAACTTAATAGAAAGCGACAGTCACGTATGTCTGAAGATGAAAACTCACCTAAGGACAAACACACCCATTCCTGCATCTCTTACTGCGGCTTTACAACCCCCGTCAAAAGTGCTGGTTGAGAGGGTGAGAGATAGGGAATCAAGGATGGGGGAAAACACAAAATATACAGGGAACAAGAAATGGAAAATGACTTATTGACGATAACATGTATGTTGATGTGCTTGATTGAGCCAATATACAGTGTATTCCGGATGGAAAAATCTCATTTTGTATGCTGTAATGATGTACAGTGAATGGATGTAAATAAATAAATTTAAATTAAAAAAATTACGAAAATCAAAGTGCTGGTTGAAACATGGGAAATTCACTCTCCTAATTATTTTGCCTACCCTAACTGGTCTGATTTTTTTCCTTTTAAATTACTGAGTGGGTCAGCTGTATTCATGTTATGGAGTGGAGCCTTTATCTTCACCAAGGACTGGAAATAGCTCCTTTCCCAAACTGCAATGCGAAGGGAGTGTTTTCTAACTAGATATGTTTGCAAGCTGACACTAGAATACAATGTATGAAATTCCTTATTTGAGAGTATGTTCGTTATTCAGAATTCTATTCATTTTAAATCGACGGAATCTTTTGGACAAAAAAAAAAAAAAAAAAGAAGGGGACCGAAAGCTACAAGTGTGACACCCCCAGGTACAAGGCACCGGACAGGACTTCTTTGTCCACTTTCATTATCACCTTGGCTCCACTCAGCCCGAGGTATCGGGATGTGCCTGAGATGACTGTCTCGTACACTTGCTGACAACCCACAAAAGTCCATCTGAGCAAGTGGAAAATGGAAAATAACAGCTCAGTTTCTCTCTCTGTGTAACGTAGTTTCTGTTCATGTTCTGCTCTAGTGCCCGGAAAATAGACCAGCACTGTCTCTAGGCTTCTGTACACAAACTTTTCAACCACTGGGAAAACTTTTCATTTATAAAAACTGTTTCCTCCAAAATGTTAAAAGCATTTGATCGTCTGTCACATTATTCATTACCTCTCTAAAATGGAGCATGGAGAATTTTTATGCATATTATCAGTTACGGGGAATATGCAACAATTTAAAAACATTCAGTCCGAAGGTTACTTTATACAACTGATAAGGAATAACTGCACAGCTGCAACGTTATAATCCAAAGTCATATTTTCCAACCCAGAAAGTTACAGCACACTGCAGACATAAATTCAAGTTTATCTACACAAATCTCTTTCCTTTCTGGTTTGTATAAATGCATTTTTATTAAATTATTATTTTTATAACAACACTCACACTCAGGAATTCATCCCATACATACAACTCATTTCTCACAAACAAAAAACATAGTCACATACATAACTAACACATTTTCCTGATTCATAAATATTTCTCTTTTCTAGCGATGCCTTATTTCTTACGTTCAGAAATTGGCAGCTAATAATAACAATTCTGCGTCATTTCACGTCCTTTATTTCAAATATGTATTAGTTAGTAACGAAAAAGGAAATCTACATAGGACAAACCGAAAATTCAGAGACCTCAAACTAAGAAATTACTGAGGCACTTAAGTCGCAGTGGTTCTTATCTGACTGGGGTAGGACAGAGAAGAGGGGTCTTTTTTCAATTTGTACCAGCCAGAATCTGGCAAAATCTTGACACTCAGAACTGGAACAAAGATTTAAAATAATGTACTCCAAGGCTTGAAGTATAGGCGACAAAACAAAAACAGAAAAACCAAACCAAACACTCACAGGAAAATAAAACAAATCATGACAATGGAAAAACAGTGACGGCCTGGCCATGATGGCACAACGACAGCTCTGCGATGCTGGCAGCCACGTGGAAGACTAGGGTTTGGTGCCCAGGCCAACTCCTCCATGTCAGGCACGTGCATGCTTGTGATCCTAACTGCCTGGGAAGCTGGAGTGAGCACTGGGACATGAGACCCAGTAGAGGCTGTTTACCTTTCTCTTCTTTCTCTCACTGTCTCACCCTCTCCTGTGTATGTGTGTGTCTTGAAAATAAATACACTAAAAAAAGAAAGAAAGAAAGAAAGAAAGAAAGAAAGAACGAAAGAAAGAAAGAAAAGAAAGAAAGGAAGGGTGATACTCCAGTTCATCCATGGTTCTTTGCCATTCTATTTTTCTATATCTAGCAATTTGCACTTAGACACAGCCAGACATACTCCACGTAAGCAGACATTGACACCACCTATGAAAGATTTTTTTTTAAAGTTTATTTATCCTTTCCCATGAAGATATGTCTATGACATATTCTTAGGTTGAAAATACATCCTCTGCTCATCATTCACTGAAGTATCCCCCTGAGAGAAGCTCTCCTCTACACACACACTCCACACCTTGGAAGGTGTATTCAACTCCCATCAAAGTTTGGAGAATGTCTCTTTCTGTAGCTCTGTAGCCATTGCTCTGGGACGAAGCCAAGCACAGCTACGTGACATATGGAAGGAGGGAAGAGGTACTCAGATGGGGACAATAGAGGAATATTTGGGGTGTCAGTAGACAGGCCTCGACTGATCTGCAATTTCTCAAGGTGGCCCACTGGTGGGATACTTTGGGATTAGATAGGATATATATGACCATCACCAAAAGAATCAATTTTCCCTCAAAGGAAAATGAACAAAATAGGTATGACAAATAAGTCAACTCTTAATGTGGTTATTTTATTTGTTTCTTAAATTTTAAAATTTCAATTTATTTTATACATTCAATCACATGTTACATAGCTGGCCAAGTGAATATTCCAACATGTGTACATCTCTCACCAGTCCAGTTGACAATACTATAAAGTTATCTTCAATAGCTAATAACCCATTTCTTTGTCCCATTGTAGTTATTTTCAGTCTGCTACTTTGGGTGTATTTTTAGTTAGTAAAAAAAAACAAAAAAAACAAAAAAAACCAAAAACATTTTGTTAAGAAAAAGACTTGACATTTTAATTCTGAGCATTTTGTTCTTCATGAGGAACTGTGAGGAAAGGGTGGGTGTTGTAGTTTAGAACGGACAAGAAAAGACTGGCTGTGATAGAAAGCCTCTAAGGAGAGAGAAATGGGCTTTAGAAGGTTAAGGAAAAATCAGACAGGAAACTTCAAGGAGCCTGACTGAAGTTCTTTGAATGGATAATCATAATAGTAACACAGTAAAGAAAAAAAAATTTTGCCAATGATTTAATCTCACTTGGGTGATAGAAATAATATTTGACTACCTTAATTTGCAACATTTTTATAGTAATAAAATTTTTTTCACATGATAAAAAAATACTGTGAAAAAAATATTTATTTACATGTAGCACCAGCTTGTCATCACTACTCAATGAAAGCCAGGGGAGTTCGCCCAAAGATGTCTCTTCTGGTTCTTCTATTACCATCTGATAAGATATGTCGAACAAATTTTTACTTTTTCTTTTTTTTGAGAGAGATTTTCACTGTAGGGCGCGTGCGCTTGCCAGACAGACAGAGAGAGACATAGAGACAGAAAGCGAGAAATCACCCCCCAGGGGGGATGGTCACGCCGCAATCCCTTCTCCTCCATTCTCCTCTCGGGATCTTGGGCACGCACGCACACACGCCCGGCGTGAGTTTTAAGCCACCGGGTCCGGGACACGAACCACGGTCGACTACGTGGGAGTCCAGCGACATAGCCATTACGCTAACTGCTGGTTCCCCAAATTTTTACTTTTTTAAAAAAATTGAATTAGTGAATTCATTAATTGAATAAGTTAGATAGTCCCCCATGACTGTGAAAATATTATTTTTTCTTTAACAATTTAGGAAAAATGATAAGGTTTGACATACCATTTTGTCAAGGTACAGGCTAAAAGACACTTTCACCCCTAATTGGTATGAATGTAATTAAATGCTACCTTCTTATTTCAGGGCGAAGGAAGGGGAGCTACAATTTGCAGTAGATAATTGTATTTTTTAAATAAACAACACCCTACATTTATGCAGCTACAGAGAGAACTTACATAGATACTCTCACATCTGAGCAAAGAAATAAAAGTAAGAATGTTCACCATGGCATTGCTTTTAATAGCAAAATACTGAAAACAAGTTAAATGTCTGCCTGGAGGGGATTGATTAAGAAAGGCATATAGGGACATACAGTAGAATACCATCAAACCATATGAGAGAAAAGCCAGAGAAAGATGCCTACAGCAGACACTTTAGCCAACTGACAAACAGCAAAATGCAAAATAAATGTTTGGTATACTTGCATTTGTATAGAAAAAAGAAATCTGATAAGCTTAACTTTGGAAGAAGACCCAGCCCACACTAATTGTGGTTATTTCTAAGGAGGGCTTGGGAGGGGAAAAACAGCAAAATATGCTTTTCATTACACATTTCTGTACCCATTATTGAAAAAGTTATTTACAATCATATATCTATATAGATCTACATATATACACACATACACAGACATTCATGCACACTCACGCGCATGCACACACACACACACACACACACACACACACAAACATACATATGTGTGAAACAAAAATTTGAGGGGAAAATAACAGAATTTAATGGGTTTTTTTCCCCTGAACCTTGACCCAGACTCACAATGAAGGGACTACGACCCTCTAGTGGAGAACTTTAGCAATGCACTTCTCTTAACTACACATTCTAAAGTCTCACCATCTAAATTTATGGATGGGTAGAAACGACTAGAATTTTATGTCAGGTAATACCACAAAATGTAAAGAAGTCAATGCTGATTATTCTACTTTTTTCTTTAAAAACCCTGGAAATATCTTGATAAAGTTGGAATTTATGATGCGTTTTCTACGTACACTGGAACGATACCTACCTACGCAGTGGCAGTTCATGCAAAGGTCTGAGCACATGTTCCCTGTGAGAGTATATTTGTTAGATAGATGCTTCAATTACAGGAAACACTGACCTCTAATAATTACAAAAGCTTGTTGCTAATTAAAAATCAGGCGTTGTTTATGCCAGTCTCTACGCCAGGATCTGTGTAGGCAGCTGTCATCTCGAAGCTGAATTGCTGGATGTGAATAACGGAGGTGCTTATTTTCATGGGCTAATCTAAAACATTTCTAACAAGAGAAAATATTTCAAAACTATATATGGCTGTGTCAACCGCCAAATTCCCTCGGTCCAGTTGAAGGCGTGCAGAGTTTCCTGTCAACTTGTGCTCTGAAGCAGAACGGTCTCCAACTCGACCACTGTGGCTTGCTCCATATTAACTATTGGCTACCTTGGAAATGTACCGTCTCTCATTGTAAAACTCCCTAAAGGGCAATTCAAATCACATTTAGAATTTCCTATTTACATTGCAATGGCCATGGCAGAAGTTTGAATGTCACAGTGCAAATCTGGTACCAAATGCTGAGTGTGTTCAGCAGATTCGGTTTCAGAATTCACTTCGCAAGAACATATTTTCATCAAGGGAAAGGAGGGGGGAGTGCCGTAGAATAAGGTCATGTTATGAACTCTGGACTTAACTCTTCATCATCTCAACCAAGTCAACTAGTGCTTTTGTCAGGCAGAAAAGAAGGAACCAGACTACTTTACATAGTAACTTTGTCTTCTAAACTCTCTCTCTTTTCCATCCCCTTACAAAGGGTAAGCACTTGCAGGGGAAGAGAGGAGGGGAGGGGGGAGTGGGAGAGGGAGAGAGAGAGAGAAAGAGAGAGAGAGAGAGAGAGAGAGAGAGAGAAAGAGAGAGAGAGAGAGAATGAGAAAAATGACAAGTCACCCATGGGGGGATGGTAAGCCTCAATTCTTTCTTCATTCTTCTCTCATGATTTTTGGGCACACAGAACTTTGTGTGTGTTTTTTATGTCACTGGATCTAGGACTTGAACTACACAATTAAGTCATACGGGATCTGGCCATGTGAGATCCAGGTGCTTAATCTCCATGCCACCTACTAGTCTTTTTTTTTTTTTTTTTTTTTTTTTTTTAAGGTTTTTGCCATAGGGCATGTGCCCTCCTTGGAGAAACACAGACACAATGAGAGGGAAAGTGAGAAATCCGCCCCCAGAAATGGCCACCCTGCAACTCCTTCTCCTTCATTCTCCTCCTGGGATTTTGGGCATGCACAAATGTGTACCTGGTGTAAGCTTCAAGCTGCCAGGTTTGGGACTCAAACCACGGTCAGCTATGTGGGAGTCTAGTGTGTTAACCACCATGACACCTGCTGGCCCTCCCTGCTAGCCTTTTAAAAACACTTATACAGAAATGTTATTGTGTAAGAACAGGTCATCGGGCTAGCCAGTGGCATGGTGCCTAGATCCCACATGGCTGAGTACGAGGTTTGAGTCCTGGACCTTCTGGCTTCAAAAGCACACCAGGCACATGCATGTCCAAAATTCTGAGAGGAGATTGGATGAGAAGGGATTGCGGCATGGCCAAACCTCTGGGGGTACTTTCTCACCTTCCCTTTCTCTGGCAGGCATATGTGCCTGCTAGCAAATTAAAAAAAAAAAAAAAAAAAGGAGAAAGAAGGAAGAAAGAAGAAGGAAAGAACAGGTCACCACTGATATCTCCAGGTAAATTTCAGGTGTAAAAAATTTGGTTAGAAAATCGAGGCCATTATCCTCAAAAAGGAACTGTTTTGTAGACAAGTAATAAAGTTTGCTAATTATTTTTTTTCTCAGGCTGTGTCCATAAAAGGGGAAATTTATTAGGACATTATTTTTTTTTATCTTTTGGGTTTTTAATATATAAATTTATAGAGAGAGATTCTTTCAAAGTAAATGTTGGCATGTTTAGCCAACTTTGTTTTGTGTACTTTGGTTTACTTCTTTTATTATTGTTATTACTATAAATGATCTGTAAGAGGAAAATGTTATTCCAACTGGACACATGCATAGTATCTTAATCTCCAGATTCCTTGGTTCACTCAGCTGAGGTGAACTTGAAAGAGCTCCTCCAGACGGAACTGGAAGGAAAGCCCAGAACAAGGCAGCACTGTTTCACATCTTTGTTTCTTTTTTTTGGAGAGGTTTTTGCTATAGGGCATGTATGCTTACCAGAAAGACAGAGACAGAGAGACAGAAAGCGAGAAATCACCCCCCAGGGAGGATGAACACACCACAATCCCTTCTCCTCCATTCTCCTCTTGGGAGCTTGGGCATGCATCCACACGCGCCCAGTGAGAGTTTAAGTCACCGGGTCCGGGACTCGAACTGCGGTTGACTACATGGGAGTCCAGCGACATAGCCATTACACTACCTGCTGATCCAGACATCTTTGGATGACTGGGTGGTGGAGGCAGCTTTGCCCGAGATTCAGTTTCTGATCTTTACATTTATCTGCAGTAAATGATGATACACCTTGCAATCTATTACGATCTAACATTGAAATAATTTATTTTGACCTGTATGTTTGAAGTTTGTTTAAAAATAAAGCATACCTACAGGCAATGTATAATTATCATACACTTGTAGGATCAGAAGGAAAGAAAAGAAGCTTGTTATTTATCTTTAAAATGAATATGGAAGCAATAATACAAACGGCCTTTGGACAGTCCTGAAAGTGGAGACCTACATTTTCACACTGACAGAACTCATTAGGGGCCAGGACTGAGTGTGTGACCATCATGTGAAGGTGATGAATGCGAAAATGTGTGTGAAGAGGATAGACCTATCGTCATCACCATGTGGAATAATCTCAACTCACGTAGAAGACAATGAGGTATAATTTAGTATTCACAATCCATTAGGGCAGAAGTCATTTTTCAAAATTTCCAATTCGTTACAACACTTGGAACCAATGATTTACCCTGGGTTTCGGCAATAGGTTAGCACATCAGATTATCAGAACAGACTGAAACTTACACTTTCCTAAAGAACTAACATAAATCTTTTTGAGCCCCAAACTTCATACGATAATAATGTTTCAAATATCAAAACAGAACAAAACAAAGGATAAAGCAGCTCTTGTTACCTGCCAATTTCAAAGAAGCCAGCTAGTTCAGAGAATTATATAAACTAAAAAAATTATGATTTCTTTAAAAAATTTTAATGTGGCCTTATGCATTATTCAGTGCTATCCTGTTTAAGCATATTATTTTAATCCTCATTGCCATCTAGTTAAAGAAACTCTAACAGTCCTACAATGTACAATGGGCACCATCGTATAAAGGAAAAATAAGGAACTTGGGGAGATTGGGCTTCTATCCCAGCTCTGCCGAATGAAGATGACAATACTCACCATGCATCGGGTTGCCAAGCATTAGGGATAACGTCTGAACAATAGCTGGCCCAGGGCCTGACATAAGTTGGCAACAACAGCAATGAGTATCTTTATTCCTGAGTGACAAGTGGGTAAGCCAAGGGACAAAAGTCAAAGGCAAGAGTCCAGAACTATCAGAAGGAAAGCTGAAAAGGCACAGCCAGAGCTCACTCTGCTCACCCACGTCCTAAATTCAGTTTTCATTCAAGCACAATGTCTTCTAGTCTTTACGGATGTTCTATCATTTGACGTTCTCTCTGTTTTGTCCATAAGTATATCTGAACAGATCCCAAGATTAACACTTGACACATAGCAAAATGGTCATAGGATATTAACCAGCAATTCACGGAGGAGTACAGATTAAGAGACAATGTATAAGAAGATGTACAACCTCACCTGCCCTCAGAAAAATAAAAATAACATTTCTCTTAAAAATCTCATTTTGTATGTTGTAATGATGTACATTGAATGAATGTAAATAAAACAAATAAAATAAATTTTAAAAAGTCTGATTTTTAGATACAATCTAAACAGATTCATGTGACTGTAACTCTCATGTGATGGATTCTCACACTTTGGAAAGCAATTTGGTATCACTTAACAAAGCAGATGATGGAGAATCCTATGACCCAACAAATCCCCCCTGGTATAAACCCTAAAGAAATTCCACCATATCTCAACGAGAAGATAGACATAGAGATGTTCATTTAAGAGCTTTTGGTCATACCAAACAATGGCGGAAAAAAAAACCCCAAAAACTTATGAGTCTCCTTTCTTGACTTTCTTGAGAATGGAAAACAAAGTTTCACTCGTTCATAAAATAGCAGTCTTGTACACACTTAAAAACAATGGACACAGTCAGTACTATAATAAAACAAAACAAAACAAAAAACGAATTTCCAAAACACTGCTGAGTGAAAAAACAAATTGCAGGTTGAGAATTACAATGTGATGTCGTGCATTCGTCAACAATGAAAAGACTACAGAACAATACTGTGAACTGAACACGTTAGCTCCTTGACTCTGTATAATGCTCTGCCGTTTATAGAACACGTCCACATTGTTCTTCCCTCCTCCTTCCCTCAATGCCAAGTCCTCCTTTCCACCAGCTTTCTCACTTGGCTCCAAATTTGGATGAAGGTCAGTGATTCTGCCCCACGTACAAAGAATAGCAAATTGTGCCTCTGCACTGTTTCTACATTGGTTTCCTATAAACAGGCTTGTTTTAGTTGCCTATAGGGAAGGCTACCCTAAATCTCAAAGTCACACACAATGTCTGCATTAAATAATCTAGGTCATTAGAGTTCAGCCATGACTTTTCTAAAGGACTGTTTTCATAGACTTTATCTGGTTCCATGTGACATATCACCTCATAGGCCATTAGAGTTGTTATTTGCAGATGTACCTCTTAATTTAGATGGAAACAGAACCATATTGAGGTTCCCAAACACTAGATTATCAGAAGGAGACCACGATTTTTAGATACAATCTAAATTTGTGAAGCGTCAAGTCTATAAACAGTTAACTCATACATTTTTCTAGAATGCCATTTGTTATTTGAAACAGGGCAAAACAACATATCAGTTTCTAAATGCTCCATAAATACTTTCACCCCCCTCCAAAACATTCCAATCTTTCATAAAATGCTTTACTTAGGATGGAAATGACCTAGAAGCTTCCTAGCTCTCAGCATAAATTCTTCTCTTTTTAAATGTGAACATATCTCTTTTATAGTAAACATTGACAAGATGAGATTAGGTTGGTCCTGGAAAAATTATTTAGAAGAAACCGTATTCTTGATGTTCACCTAAAAGCTTCCCTTACTATAACCCCTAGTTGCAATGATTCTTATCTGACTCTCTAAATTAGTGGTTACCCGGCTTGGTTTCAGGGACTTATATTGATGGTGGGTCTATGAGTTAGTCTCAGTGGTTTTCTGGCCTTTATGGAATTGTTAGAAAAAAATTAGAAAGAATTTCCATAGATTTCAGCAGATCCTCTAAGATGTTGAGTACCTTAAAAAAGTTGATTCCTTGGTTCAATTCTCAAGAGGTTTTGATTCAGGAGATCTGTGATAAGACCAGGAATCTGCTTTTTTTATAAGTACCTCAATTGCTCCTGATGCAATTACATCCCAATGGAAGATGCCACACTCAACTACAGAATAAAACTTAAATTCTTAGTTTTGCCTTCAAGGTCTCCAGCCCTAACCAATCTTTCTAGTCTAATTGCTTCTAATAATACTCTCTACAAGCATGCACATAATTCTTTCACTCATTTATTCTTGAATTCAAAGAACAGCTGTTGGATTTATTATAGATGCCCTGTGATAGACTTCAAAGATACAATGGTTGACAGATACTCTAGTCCCAAGAAATTCAGATTTTCTACATCTTCACATCTTATCCCCTCCATCACCAGGTAAGCGTCTTTTAAGTCCTGGGAGACCCAATTCATATATTAACTACTGAATACAAACATTCTAGATCCCTTGAGACAGATCTCTTGTTTTGTTTAGTTTGTTTTTATAGCAGACATCAGGCACTTGGTTTTCATTCCATATTCCACTGTCATGCAATGATTTGCTTTGGTTTCTGATTCTGGGCTCCTTTTGGTCAGGAACTAGGTAGAAATCTTCATTGTATCCATCTGGCTCCCACCAGCTCCAATGCCAGATTTCTAGTAATGTTTGCCGAGTGGTTAAGGAAAACATCATTGTTTTAACCCCTACCCACGGTAGTGCATTTTACAGAGATACTCTTGAAACTCAAAAATCTACGAGAAGGAAGTAAAGGATCCTTCCCTGTGGTCAGAATGCTAAGTGCAACAACAGGCTGCAGGGCAAGATAGTTTCTTTGAGGGGCCAGCGGAGGGCATAATGGTTACGTCGCTGGACTCCCACATAGTAAACCTTGATTCGAATCCCAGACTTGGCAGCTTAAAACTCATACTGGGTATATGTGCGTACGTACCTAAAATCCCAAAAGGAGAATGGAGGAGAAGGGACTGTGGCATGGCCATCCCTCTTTGGGGGTGATTTCTCGTTTCTGTCTTTCTTTTTTTTTTTCTTTTTAGAGAGGTTTATGCTACAGGGCAGGTGTGCTCACCAGAGACAGAGAGAGAAAGAGAGACAGAAAGTGAGAAATCACCCTCCAAGGGGGTTGGCCACACCACAATCCTTTCTCCTCCCTTCTCCTCTAGGGATCATGGGCATGCACACACATGCGCCCGGCGTGAGTTTAAGCCACTGGGTCTGGGGCTCAAACCACAGTCAACTCCATGGGAGTCCAGCGACATAGCCATTACGCTAACTGCTGGTCCCATCACTTTTTGTCTTTCTAACTCTCTGTTTTGCTCTTTCTATTTCTCTGTCTCCCTGGCAAGTGTGCACACCCTATAGCAAAAATCTCTCTCGATAAAATAAAAAATAAAATGATAAAATAAAATAAAGCTTAGTTAAGGGATGCTGCATTAAATCTGGCAACACATCTGAAGAAGCAGCTTCCCTAGAAGGCCTGTTCACAGATGGGTAGGAGGACATAGGAATTGGCCCCCTTGACCAAGTCTTCAGCTTAGTAAACATCGTAAACCTATCCCTGAGTTAGTTTTGCTACGAGATAATCTTAAAGATATTGTCGACAGTGCAGCCACTGGAATATTACTCTATTTGAGAAAAAAATCACAGAGAAAAACCAAGAGTCTATTGAAATTGGTTTTATCCTTAAAGTCTTTCCAGAATGCTGACAAATTGCAATGAAATAACATAGCATTTTTTGAATCTTAGATGCATTGAGCACACGGAAGTTCAAGCCTTGGACAGCATGCTTGGTAAACGAAATTCACTAGGAACACCCGACAGTTCTGTTAATTCAGTGGGTATTTATTAAGCACCTTTTCACAGCCATAGATAATTTTTAAAAATATATGATTTTTGTTCCAAATGAGTGCCTAAACTTATTTCTGAGTTTGATATTTTTTAAATATTTCATATATCCTTAAGATTTAAAACATGCTAAAATTAATCTATATATCGTCCATATTTTTATTTCACATATATTGGGAAATTTGTGATTTCATAAGGTTTTTCACTGCTGCGAAAGCATACTTCACGTTAGTAGAAACATCATGCATTTTCTTCTTAAAGCGTGGCTCTTTAGGGATGTGTTTTTTTAATTCGGGCATCGTTTAGATTCTTGACCTCTGTTCAGTATGAAGCTACTTCATTGCAGAGCAGAGTATCTGCCCCGTGTGCTGAGATGTTGGATTTCCATGCTCTG
Organism: Tupaia belangeri chinensis; assembly: GCF_000334495.1. Classification (NCBI taxonomy): domain Eukaryota; kingdom Metazoa; phylum Chordata; class Mammalia; order Scandentia; family Tupaiidae; genus Tupaia; species Tupaia belangeri. The sequence goes on from NW_006159764.1 coordinate 1,139,326, forward strand.
TGGATATATTCATGCGGAGCTAAGAACACACAGGTACGCATCATTCTAACACGCGACACACACGTCATAAACATGTACTGAGGCTGAGACGCAGCTTTCCTTACCTGCCACCCAGAAACCATGCTCTGGAGGTCAGGAGATGGAACCATACTGGCAGATACAGTTTCACTTTTTAAATTAAACATGCATTAAAAATGGAATCCACACTTTAAAACTGGAATATTTCACAGAAGAGTCCTGGTCTCTGGCTTCCTAAATCAGAAATACCAGAAGTCCTGGCTGGTACCAGGTGGCCAACCTTCCTACATGGCGATGGCCTGGGGGGGGAGCAGTTTGGTGGCCGGCCGCTACGACGGGGCATGGGATCACCCACCCCCATCTTCCCTCTACTCCCTTGGCATTTCTTAAGGCCAGGGCAGGGAGTGGATTTTCAGATGATTAGCTTTCCTTCTTAAAACAGAGTTTTTAATATCCGAAATGTGGCTATCTAGGTACCTATAAAATCCCCTTATAATTGACTGTGCTCCAGTAAATCCGAAAGGCTGAAAGGCTTAATTCTGACTGGCTGGAGTGACTCCTTCAGGCGGAGTTAAAGAGGCTGAGAGAGAACTGACAGCAGTGATGGTTACAGAACTCGTCCCAGACGCTCTGTTCCTGCCCAGGGACTGTCCCACAGTCCTGGGTGACCCTATTGAAGGACTGGGACTCCCATTGCCCAAGGAGTTTTACTCAAGGGCCAAGAGCAGGTGCCTAAATTTAGCACTTCCTAGGGAAATATGAGTTAACCTATCCCAAGAAAGGAGCGATTGTCTATAGCTAAGGCCCCTAAAGTTTAACAAGTATCAAAATCACCTGGAAGGCTTTTTCTTTCTTCTTTCTCTTTCCTTCCTCCCTCCCTCCCTCCCTTCCTTCCTTCCTTCCTCTCCCTCTCTCTTTCTTTTCTTTCCTTTTCTTTCTTTCTTTCTTTCTTTCTTTCTTTCTTTCTTTCTTTCTTTCTTTTTCTCTCTCTTTCTTTCTTTCTTTCTTTCTTTCTTTCTTTCTCTCTTTTACTCTCTTTTTTATTAATTCTTTTCCTTTCTTTCTCTTTCTTTTCTCTCTCTCTTTTTCATTTTCTTTTTTTTGGGGGGGCAGGAGGTTTTTGCTATAGAGTGCATGTGCTTGTAAGAGAGAAACAGAGAGAGAGGGAACATGAGATAACACCCCTCAGGGGGAATGGCCACATCGAAATCTCTTCCCCTACACTCTCCTTTCGGGATCGTGGGCACACACACACAAACACACATGTGCCCAGTATTTTCTTCAAGCTGGTGGGTCCAGGATTTGAACCACAGAGTCAAGCACCTTGACCATCTGTTGGTCCTAGAAGGCTTCTTAAAACACGGATTACTACACCCCACCTCCAGAGTCTGATTCAGTACAAGGGGAAGAGCCAAAAACCACACAATTCTGTGAATTCTTTAAGGATGTTGATGTTGCCCAAGGATTCAATTTGAGAACCACCTGCCTATCAATACCTTTAAGGAATTTTTCAGATTTTCTTGGATTCTAATAGTGCTCAATGGATGCCAAAAAGGTCCATGAAGATAGCACCTCCTAACAAGTGTCTGGTGGGATTTACTGGGCAGAAGCCGAGCCTGTGAAGAAGTATGCCGTGTCATTATAGTGCCACCTTCACATTGCTGTCCCCACCCTGCCACTGCAGTGATCCTGACCTATCTGTAGTACATTAGACGACACATAGCGAAAAGTAGGGGAAATACTTGGATTATCATCTAATATTTTGTAAAAGACTTTCTCTGATTTGAAAAACGAATTGAAAGGGATCTTTAAAACCACACGGTGGCAGTGTAATCACATGAGTGACAGTCTCGTGGTGCCCAAGTTGGGTTCTTGAACCCATTATAAATTAAGAGATAATTCTGAAAGCTAAGCATCTGCGGTTTTGGCATAACAATTATTGGCCCGTAAAGTATAAATGACAAGTTGTAGTCAGATACCTCCACAAAAACCTCATTCAGACTTTTCAATATTTTTACAATGCCTGAGACAGAATGCATTTTCCCCCTTTGCTGTTTCAGAGTGTGAAAACAACTTCACAAGAACAAGCAACAGATCATTTCATGCATGAGCTATGTAACAAATTCAATCCAAAATAACTCCTGCTTCACTTTAGCAAATTACTGTGTGATAGCAAATTCACTTCTACGCTTTAATCATTTTTGAAAAGTGAATTTAGTTTTTTCTCTAGCATTGCTTAATATTATGTATTTGCATTTCTCTCTGTTTCTCACAACCAAGTAAAATTGAACTTCCTTCGATTTATTTGCTAAAGCATCTACTTAGGCCCTTCCTTTCTATAATGAGATTTTAAGAATATTGAATATGGTGGTTTTTATTTTCATTTATTTATTGTTTTTGCTACAAGGCATACATGCTCTCTGGAGATGGACGGCGATAGCGAAAGTGAGGAAGCACTTCCGAAGGGAGATGGCCGTGCCCAGTCCCTTCTCTCTCCTCTCCTCTCGGGTTTTTGGGCATAATCACACATGTGCCCTGCATGTTTTTCAAGCTACCGGCTTCAGAACTCAAATCATGAAGTCGGCCATGGAGCACTCAGCCACCTTAGCCTTCATGCCATCTGCTGGCTCAGTTTCCGTGTATTTTCAATTGGCTATTGATGACTAATCTGCATACTATAACCCATATTAGCTCCAGTATAAAATACGGGTACAGAATTATTCTGAGAACACAGAGCCGTCAAAACAAAGACACATCCAGCTATTTCTCTCCCTGTCCTAGGGCAAAGTACTCTGTAATATGAGAGGAAGTCGCGGTTTCCTGAACATGGGCGAGCAGACTTCATCTTAAATATTAAAAAGGCAAGGTGGCGGTATGGCCTAGTAGGCAAGAGAGTTGCATTCCACATGGCCAACTTTGTGGTTTGAATCCCAGTCCCAGTGGTTGAAAAAGTCACTGGGCATGTGTGCATGCATGCCCCAAACTCCCACAGGGTGAAGTGGATGAGAAGGGATTGCAACATGACAACCCCCACATTGGGGGTTGCTTTCTCTCTCTCCCTCTCTTTCTCTCTCTCTGGTAAGCACATATGTTCTCTGGCAACTGAAACTATGTTAACAACGCTCTGTTACCTACTTCAGGATATGGCACTTCTAGTCACCCAAGAAGTGAAAACAATCACGTAAGACAGCAGTTCTCAAGCCCTGGGGCCGCAGATCAGTGGCAGTCAGTGGCCTGTTAGGAACCAGGCGACAGCAGGAGGCGAGTGGTGGGTGAGTGAAGCTTCTTCGTCTAGACTTACAGCCTGTCCCACCTGAGCTCTGCCTCTTGCAGATCAGCAGTGGCATGAGATTCTCACACGGGACCATCTAATTGCACAAAAACAAGGTCAGAGCTCCTCCCACTGACTCTGCATTATGGTGCGTTGTATAATTATTTCATTCTCTATTACGAGGTAATAATAAGAGAAATCAAAGGATAATAAAGGTAATGTATTTAAATCATCCTGAAACCATCCTCCCTACTTTGTCTATGGAAAAACTGTCTTTCACAAAACTGGTCCCCCAGTGCCAAAAAGGTTTGGGACAGCTGACCTCAGGTTATTGCAAATGCCAGTAGATAAGGGTGTCAGCAAAAGGGAAGGGGAACCTAGAAAGTTCCCTTGCCATTCAGGGTTTAATTCTACTCTGCTCACAAAAGTCTACCTTTGCCAAAGAAGATGGGACCTAAAAACACCAACCGTCAGATGAAAACAAAACAAAAAGAGGAACACGAATTGTCTTACCCATCCACCTGAACACGTGCAGACCTCGCGCGCCACCAGACATCCGATTCTGGTTCTGGCTGCTGAACATGGATTAAGGGTTCCCTCTGGGCGTTCTGAATCAGACAAAATGCTCTCTGGGAATACACTGGAACAGAGATTTCTTCAAAAGTGGAGATCTGAGTGGGGGTAGGGAGAGTAGTAACCTAGACTCGAGGTCTGAAATCCTCCTCCCAAATGCAACCAGCGAAGTTGCTGTGCTTGAGGGAGCACCTCTTGTTCCGGAATGGGTACGATACAATGTGCATTATTGCTGCGTGCTAGGTAGAACAGGCGCTCAGAGGGCCCGTCAGCGCCGCAGAGCCTTCATGGAACAGCAGCAGCGTCTACGGTTCCAGAGATGACGACTCCCTAGGTTCTCATCGCAGCTGATAGGCTGCACGCAGTGCTCAGAATTCCTTATTTCCCCACCTCATCTGGGTTTCCACCTGCTCCTTCAAGTCGAGCATATTCAGTCCGCTTGCTGCATGAAAGTGTCCAAGTTGTATTATCTTGCAAATGTCAAAATAAAGTTTTTAAGGGGTGGATATTAAAATTCGGAAGTGTCACATCCCGCAATGAATCAGTATCGTGCATATACTCAGCCCTGCGCAGAGGCCAGCCAGTATGAAGTGAGCATTATTATCCCAACTTTGGCTATAAAGAAAGCGAGTCTTAAAGAAGGTCAAATAAGTAACTATGTTTACTTAGTCACTAACTGGTAGGGCTGGGATTACTATGCAGGTAGGTCGAAAAACTCCCTTTTTAAAGTTTATTTATCAAGACCAGCAGTTGGCATAATAGTTATGCTGCTGGACTCTCATGTAGTTGACTGGTTCCAGACCTGGACTCGGTGGCTTAAAACTCACACTGGGCATAGGTGTGTGTACGTGAATGTCCAAAACCCTGAGAGGAGAATGGAGGAAAAGGGATTATGGCATGGACATTATCCCTGGAGGAATGACTTTTTACTTTCTGCCTTTCTGTCTCTCCTGCAAGCACAGATGTTCTATAGCAAAAATCTCTTAAAAAAAAAAAAAGTTTATTTATTTTTGCCATGAGTGAGAAAGACAGAGTGAGAGAGCAAGAGACTGAGACAGAGAGACAGAAAGACAGCACCCCGGCATGGTCTTCACACAGCAGTCAGTCAGTCCTGGGTCACGGGTGGTCACATGTCTGGAATACTTGGGAGGTCTCCAGATATGCAGTTGGAATATTTTCCCATGTGGGTTAGCCTCTCAGAGTGTCACATTTTTCCTCTCCCATCATCTGGCCCAAGTTCTGATGACTTCAAAGCCTCTGTACTTACCACTTACAGGGCTTGGAATACTATTCAGTCATAATTCCTTCCACCTTTGAAACAGGTATTCTTTCTCTTCTACGTACTCCTTCTGTATGAGAAAGTTTTGAATATGTAGATATTTTTTTCTAAAGAAGAAAAGAATTTTTTTTTGTCCAAGTACATATTATGGGTAGTTAATAAAAATTATGTTCCTTCTACAAGTAAACACCACTTACTTTTAATACTGACACATGAGTTAACATTGAAAGAACATTCCATGTAAAATTTATATGTATAATATGTATCAGCAATATGATGTGGACACTGATAACTTTATCAAAGTGTAATTATGAGGATTACTATGTGAGCCATAATTCTTTTTGACAAATCAATCAGGCTTCAAAATTTTATAAGAAGTTTAACTCGCCTCATTGATTTATTTATTCATTATTTATATCCTATATCAAAAAAGAATTTAAAATAACTTACACAAAAAAAGAGAAAGGCCCATAAAATAAAATCATTGAAATAAGTCTGAAAGAAAAATTGCCATGCAATAAAAGGGACAAAAGAGTTGTGCCCAAAACCTTATTTTAAAAAAAGTGACTGTGATTAAACATGCTTTAGCCATGAATTTCTAGACAGCAAACAAAAAATAAATGAACAAGTGAAAATATAGTTCCCTAAGTGATAAAAAGAATACTAAATTTTTAGACAAGACTTAAACCTGTGTACAATTAAAATAAAAAAATCTTGTGTATGGTGTGAAGGGGAGGTCAAGATTAACTTCTTTTTTAATTTTAACAGTCAGTGGACTGAGCACGACAGCATGGGAGGGTGATCTCTGTAATAAATCAAGTGATTCTCTATAAATGGGGCATTCTTTTGGACTTTGCATCTATTCATCTATATTTGCACCAATAACACATGATCTTAATTATGAGAGTGCATCTAGCGGTGAAAGATCTTCAGCTTTATTCTTTTTTTTTAATCACCAGAAAGCACATGCACTCACCAAAGGAGGAGAGAGAGACAAAAAGAGAGAGAAAAGAAATGCAGAAAGAAAAAGAGAAAATAACTCCTAATGGGATGTCATCATACAAAAAATCCCTTTTCCATCTTCATTTCTCCATCCCATCAGGATGTGGATCATGCATGCACAGGTGTCCAGAGTGTTTTTCAAGCTGGGGAGCAGGGAGTCAGACCTTAGTCAGCCATGTGGAATCCAGCTCCCTAAGCGCAGAGCCTAACCACGGCACTGTGGAGCTGGATCCTTGTTCTTATTCTTTAAGATTGTCCTAAGTCTTCTTGAAATTTTTATTTTCCAAATATATTTTATATATATTTATAAAAATTGTTAGCTCCAAAGAAGTCTTTATGGATCTTAATTATCATTGAGTTAGAACTATCATTACACAAATCATTCTAGATTGAGTCTTCCAATCCATAGCCATGCTATATGTCTCAATGTCTTTAGGTCTTCAAAGTCTCTCAATAATATTTTGTAGTTTTAAGTTAAAGACTTCATACATCTTGCATCTAATGTTTTTAAAATATTTGAGAGTGTCTAACTCAATTGCAAATGGTATCTTCTTACAAAAATTTACTTTCAATTTTGTTTCTGATACACAGAAATACAGGTAGTCTGTATCCAGTGACCTTGCTAAAGTTACCTAATAGTTCTAATAATATATAGGTTTTTTTTTTCCTCTTTTCTTTTTTCTTCTTTCTTTCTTCTTCCTTTCCCTTTTTTTTCTTCTTTCTCTTTTCTCTTTCTCTTTCTTCCTTCTTTTTCTTCCTTTCTTCCTTCTCTTTCTTTTTTTCTTTCCCCTGTCTCCCTTTCTGTCTCTCTCACATGCATTCATTCTTTCTGTTCATAATTTACCAGAGGGTGTATGCACTCGCTTGGGATAGACACACAGAGAGAGAAAGCAAAGTAGTATGCCCTCCTGTCTTGTGGGAATTATGATGCATAGGGATAATGGCTGTCACATCTTTCTTTCTCGTAAGTCTTTTTCTGAACTTATTACACTACATGGGCCTCCACTGAAATGTTACAAAGACATGGTGATAATAACATCCTTGTCTTGCTTTTCCAATCTCCAGGGATGGTTTCAGCATTTTCCACCAAGTATGATGTTTGCTCTATGAGTATTAATAGATTTTTTTTAAAAATTAGATTTAAGAAGTTCTCTTATTTCCTCATTTGCTAAGAGAATATATGTACACCATGCCAATTAGTTTTCAACTGCAAAACCACTTTTGAATTCCTATTATAAACCCTCTTGGGCAAGGCATGTTATCATATACATATGATAACACGAAAACATAAGTGAATGTATTCTTTTTTTTTTTTTTTGGAGAGAGTTTCACTGTAGGGCACATGCGCTCGCCAGACAGACAGAGAGAGACATAGAGACAGAAAGCGAGAAATCACCCCCCAGGGGGGATGGTCACGCCGCAATCCCTTCTCCTCCATTCTCCTCTCGGGATCCTGGGCACGCACGCACACGCGCCCGGTGTGAGTTTCAAGCCACTGGGTCCGGGATATGAACCGCGGTCGACTACGTGGGAGTCCAGCGACATAGCCATTACGCTAACTGCTGGTTCCCAAGTGAATGTATTCTTGACCTTGAGAAGTCAAGATTTTCTTAACAGAGCTCTAAAAGGTGAAACTCAAACAAAAAAGAAAAATAATAAATTCAACCATACTCAAATTAAAAACTTCAGTACATTGAAAGATATTATTAACAGAGTGGATCTCTGTCACAGCGTGGGAGAAGATATTTTCAATAGATAAATCCTACAAAGGACCCTATCAGAACATGGAGAGCACACAGACCAATAATAACAGAGGGACAACTTATTTTTATAATGAACTCAATACTAGGATAGAGATTTTACAAAAGCAAAAATCCCAATGACAATAAGCATACAAAAAGGAAAAGCATTGTTAATGAGCAGTTCAGCACGAATTAAATCACACGTGCCAAGAATGGCTAAAATGAAAAACACAATATCAAGAGTTTTCGAGGGTGAAGAAACTAAATTACTGCTTATAAAGTATAGATGTATTGCAAACATTTCAGAAAATTCTATCATAGTATCATTTTTTTGAGAGGTTTTTGCTATAGGGCATGAGTGCTTGCCAGAAAGAGAGAGACAGAGAGACAGAAAGTGAGAAACCACGCCCCCAGGGGGGATGGACACGCCACAATCCCTTCTCCTCCATTCTCCTCTCGGGATCTTGGGCACACACGCACACGCGTCCAGCGTGAGTTTAAGCCACCAGGTCCGGGACTTGAACCATGGTTGACTACATGGGAATCCAACGACATAGCCATCACACCAACTGCTGGTCCCTATAGTAGTATTTTAACTAAAGGTAAATTTTTGCATGATGTATCATGCAGAAGTTTTACTACTAAGTATTTATCTGGCAGAAATGTATAATGTATAAGCAAAATCTATGTAAAAGAATGTTCAAAGTAGCACTATCCATATCATCCAAAGTTGAAAAGAGTCCAATAGCCACTGACACAGTAGCTGCCATGTCATGGGAAGCCCATGAAGAACCATGTAGAAACCGAGGCCTCCTGTCACGGGCCACAGGAGTAAACATTGCTTCAAGCAGGTCTCCAGTGATGGAGCCTCAGTTTAAACATAATCTCATGACAGCCTGACCTAGAACCCACCCCCCCAACCATCAATAAGTCACTCCCTCATCCCTGATCATCAGAAATGACAAAAATGTTCATTCTCTCAAGAGGCTAATTTTTGGCAAATTCGGTGCAATCTGTTCTGTAGCATATCGTCAACAATAGCATGGAAAATTGTGGTGTAATTTGGGGGCTTTTCTAGCAGTATTGATAATGTTTGAATCCTTGATCAGAGTGCTGACGATGTGGATGTCTTCATTATGAAATAATGTATCATGTTATGTTTGTATGATTTATTCGCTTTTCACATGCATGTTATGCTTAAATAGGCTAAAGGAAATGTATCGTGTGGATTTCTGGGAGTCTCTGGACAATATCATGAACTATTCTTTGATGAAAGTTTCTTAAAAGTACAGATTCATTCTCCATCTAGTTGTTTCTTATATGAATGCTTATTTATTTATTTATATTTTGAGAGAGGGGACAATTTTTGTGACAAGGTCTCACCACACCATGATCCTGTGGCCCAGCCTCCCAGTTAGGCAGGAATCACAGGTGCATACCTCTACACCTGCCTCTTTAAGTCGGATCAGGAACTGAACCAGGGCTCACATGCAGCCTTGGCCATCAAGCTGGGCTGACTTCCTACTTGCATCACTGTGAATAGACCTATCCTGAATATTGATAAAAATCAAGTGCTACAAGGGGCCAGCAGATGGCGCAGTGATTTCATGGCTGGACTCTCACTTGGCTGATCCTGGTCCAATCTCAGACCAGTGGCTTAAAAAATATGCCAGGCATGTGTGCGTGCATGCCCAAGATCCCAGGAGAACGGAGGAGCAGGGATTGTGGTGTGGCCACCCACCTTGGGGGGTGATTTCTCATTTTCCCTCTCACTACCTCTGTCTTTTTCACTCTTCAGTGAGCACATGTGCCCTATGGCAAGAACGTTTAAAATAAAAATATCAAGAGCAGCATATTGAGTCATTATGTCATAAAGACAATTCTCTAAGGAATTCAATTAATGAGGTCCCCGTACATAGCTTTCCAAAAATCAAATTTAATCCTGCTGTAAGCTTAGCAGTGCTCTCAAACTTTAATATACATAAGAAATACAGAGGGAATTGACTTAAAATGGAGACGCACTGCCTGTGCTCCCAGAGAAATTGATTCAGCAGAGCTGACAAAGGGCAAGAATTTGCATTTTTAACAGGTATTCCAGTGACAACACATTGTAAAATATGGAAACAAAACTGTACAAACACTTTTTTGCAAGCCTTGGTACATACTTATATTTCTAGATTTCCAGAGGATAAATACACACATATAGACTGTTTGGTGCTTTTTAATAAAATGTTCCTCAAAATCTGGACAAACAACATGTAGTTAAATATAGTGCTTGTCTTTGGAAAATAGAAAATAATATGAAGCAAAAAGAATCACATATAATTTACTGATATATATATATATATATATATATACATTTACATATACATATATACACACATGTATATATATAAATATATGTAACTAACATATATTCTAATTCTAATATGTAAATTCTGTTGCAAGCAGAGAAATCAAATGTACAAGAAAGCACACGTATTACACTTGCTATACAATTAACCATCCCTCTAACGTGAACATCTCCCTTCAATACAGCCATAAATTTAATGTGTCCGAAGAGCCAACTTGAAAGCCTCAATTAACAATAAACAAGTTTAAAAAAGAAGCAAACAAAACAAATCTGTCAGATGACAATGACTTCTTTTTTAAGAGTGATTCATTTAATGTTATTTATTTTTAAAATAATTATTTTACTTGACATTTATTTATTTGTTTGTTTATTTCTATTTAACTAGAGAAAGAGAGAGAGAGAGAGAGAGCGAGCGAGCAAGTCACCAGGTCTGGGAGTCGAACTGCAGTTGGCCATGTGAGAGTCCAGCACCCTTAACCACAATACCACCTGCCAGACCCAATTTATTTATTTTTAATTTGACCAGAAAGAGAGAGAGAGGGAGAGAAGAGAGAGAGAGGAGAGAGAGAGAGAAAACTGCCAGGTCAGGGACTTGAACCACAGTCGACCATAAGGGAGTTTAGTGCCCCAACCACCATGCCACCTGCCAGCCCCAAAATAGTGATTTCTTAGAACATTATCTGTTTCTATGCTGTGTCCTTCACTACTGACCACAAATCATCACTTGGCTGTGGAAGTGACTGTGGCATGGAAAACAGGATTCTGACTTGGAGGAAGGTAAGCAATAGCTCTCGAAGGACAAATCTCCAAATAACCTGTTTTCATGCAAATATACTCATAACCAACAAAGCAAGGCAAAGAGAATCCTGAAGACGTAAGATATGTAGGCAGAATTATTTATAAACAGTATTATTCTGAAACTGCCCAAGAGGCATCAGCAAGTCTTTAAAGGTCCCTTATGATCACTGTTAGAAGTACTGCTGGAAAGAACACACAGCAGTAATAAACTATGGGGTAGCTACAGAAGCAGGCATACCATTTACTTTACCAAATGGGGTTTATTTTTCCTCTGCAGTCTCCTCTTAATAATATGAGCCCCAAAGTGAGGGCTGTGTCTAGATTTATGAAGTAAGTAGAACGGGGCGGCCCCAGCTCTCCTTGCACACTGGCAGCTCTGTAATCAGGCAGCTTGCTGGGCAGAGGACGTGGCCACCTCTGGGTTCTGCACATTTGCTAGGCCTGTTGGTGCTCATTAAATGCTTAATGGAGATGACAACTCTCGACAACGATGGAGGATTATAAATGGGGCTACCCCAGGTGCAAATTTATGTGCCGGATTTTGAGCCCCCATTGTTGTGCCTATGGATTTTCTATCAGGACTACAATAAGAAGCAAAGGCTACACATGCTTATGAACACCCTCACCTAGACTTTCCTGTTACAGAATAACTAGTTCCTCTCAGTGAGGCAGGGTGGCATCTCCCCCTGCTCTGGGAAAGACAAGTAGCAACCCCAGAAAATAACCATAAGGCGGTAACCTCAGAGGGCCAAAGAAAACTAGGATACTGACATGCAGGCACAAGTGAAGTGGAAAGTGTTTGTTATGTGCATTCACACAAGCATATGTATACATAAGCACATACATATGCATATATGTGTGCACGCACACACACACATAGATGTACTTGCATACATAGGAGGGGATTTTCAAACATGTATTATGAAAAATCCATTTCATGGCTTTAAATATATCTTTGTACTTAAATAATCTTGTACTTCAATTCTATTTTTTTATTATTAAAAATTTTTTTTCTTTCTTTTTTTTTTTTTCTTTTGCTATAGAAAGCATGTGCTCACTAGAAAGCAAGAGAAAGATAAAATGAGAAAGCATGCCCCAGGGGGGACAGCCATGTTGCAGTCTCTGTTCCTCCATTCTACTCTTGAGATTTTGGGCACCTACATACATGTACTTGGAATGTTTTTATCTTCAAGACATGGGATCCAGGACTTGAACCGGATAGTTGGCCAAGGGGGAATCTAGCAACTTTAACCACCACACCACTGGCCAGCCCCTCTGTGACCTTTTGAAGCCTTCTTGTATATATTTATATGGAAAAATAAAGGAATCCAAAGAAAAAGAAACACCTGCAGAAATGCTGTTTTACAAATCAACACTATTATAGACCAATTATAATAAGCCAAATGTTGCAGAAATGAATTAACCAGTGCAAAACCACAGCGTAGCGCTCTCTAGATATTCTTCCCAAGTGCCAATCCATGACGTTATTGAGGATAGGAGATCACTCAAAACCTCACTTCTCACTTTTGACCTGTGGGGTACACCGTGAGTAAGTTGGCGTGACCGGATGTACATGGGGCCATCATTTCGGCCTCTCATAATGTGGAAAAGCAATTGGGGCAGAGGGATTGCAAAACCAACCTCATTCTCCACCCAGCCTTGTATCCCCTCCCTTTTCCACGTAACTTTCAGCTCCTTCCTTGAAATGGTGGAGATTTATTTTCTTACCTCTTAACTATGGACTGGCCAAGGTAACCTGCTTTGTTCGGTAGACTGAAGCAGAAGCGAAGACCTGCCAGTCCTGAGACTGAGCCTGGAGGGTCCATCATGGCTGCAGCTGACCACAGACAGGTAAGTCCGACCAGCTGAGTCTGGCCTAGCCAGCATAATCTAGCCATGAGCTCTAGAGAGAGAACAGTTATTGTTTGACATCATTCAATTTGGGGGCAGTAACAGTTACATAATTTTGGCCAACATGATGGGGAAGGGTAATTTTCCTGTTCTTTTTTTGGCCTTAGATGAAAGTCATTATTACAATTTCTGCCACCTCATGGGAGGTGTAGTTTTAGTACCCTGTGCAATTCCTATAATTAATGACTTCAGAAATCTAGACTTCCAGTATAGCACTGTACCCAAACGTGAGGTCTGGCTCTAAGCATGGAGACACTAGTTTCTTGTCATTGACTTCTTTTATTAAAAAAGTGTAGATCAAAGGAGCAGCAGCCATTCCAGGGAAGCGAGTGGGAAGATCAAAAGTGATCCAGCAACGGGATCCAGATGAAAAGTGGGTTGAATCATGAATAGGCAAACTCTCTAGTAGTAACTTTTTCATCCTCAATTGGCCCTTTGAGCTGAAATCGACCTCAGAAATGCAAAACGAGATGGGTTCTGAAGCCATGACTAGTATCTACATCATCATGAGCAGGTCCCAACTGTGAGGCTGGTCCCATGACGTACGTGAACAAAGACAAACATCCTAACCTTTCTTCTTAAAAACTAAACTTAATTGCAGAACAGACTTTCCCCAGGCAAATAACCTGGTACCCAATATATTACATCATTGAATTTAAATGATAGAATAAACCATTTAATACTAAACATGGGTTCTCTCAAAACAATGGTGCTCGGGGATAGCATGGTGATTAAGGCACTGGACTTCCACATGGCTGACCACAGCTTGAGTCCTGGACCTGGTGGCTTGCTTTCTCTTTCTGGTCAAGTTGAATAATAATAATAATAATAATAATAATAATAATAAATCCAATTTCATGACTAATTCTTTAAATACACACACACACACACACACACACACACACACACACACATATATATATATATATACTACTGGTGCTCACAACATATTAGAATCTACAGCTCGGAAGAAATTACAAAATATCATCAAGAAAAAAATAAACATCTCCATTCTCTTGACACCTGCAGATTTATTGCTTTGCACAGGCATGGCGCCCACATGAAGCACTCTTCGTGGAGGTGGGTAGCAGTGGAGGTAGGAGGCAAGGGAGTGTCACAGCTATTACTACTTTAACCTCAGTCAGGGTCAGTCGCATGTGTTTGCACAGCCCTGTCCCCAAATACCAGCATCACTAGTTGCAAAGAAACATAAAATTTAAATGAGAATGAATTTCACACTTGAGGCAACAGGCAGGCTTACATTTGGATCTGACATTCAGAGCTATGTAAAAATACTACTTTGCATACAGATTATTGAATGCTTTGCCTTGGAAACCAATTCTTGTTCTCTATGCCAGGACCAAGGGAAAACAGGCGACACTGACTGGCAGACTCCTCTAATTCAAGTTCCAGAATTCCAAGAAGGAGCTGTAATTTCCCCAAAGCGTTTTAACAAAGAAAGGAAACCAGTAAACCTTTGGGGATAGAGATACAACCACCTATAATGAGAGAAATACACACTTTGAAAGGCAGAGAAACTAAAATTTTCCTCCCAATTGGTAGTGAAAATAACTAAGTATTTGCATAGTCATGCTAAATAACAAGGCATAATTCCCTGAAAAAAAAAATATGCACACACACACACACACTCACACACACACACACATATATATATATATATACATACATATATATACATGTGTGTATATATATATATGTGTATATATATATATATATATATATATACACACACATAAATATATTTTTAAAGTTATTGGGAAATATTATCTGGATGTTTAAAAACTAAATTGTCAGGGCTGGCAAGTTGTGTGGTGGTCAAGGGTGCTGGACTTCCACAGGGCCAACCGTGGTTCAAGTACCAGACCTGGCAGCTTGCTTTCTCACTTTTTGTCTCTCTCCATTTCTAGTCAAATTAAAACAAGTAAATAAATACAATAAATAAAGTTAAATGAAATGATTCTTTTAAAAACTGAATTGTCATAGTAACAGTTACTGGCCGTTATTGATGATCTACAGGGGAAGGCTCCTTTTTACGTAGTAGGTCTGGTCCTCACAACATATAGATTGGATATTGTCATCTTGATTCAAAGATGAGCAAAATAAAAAGAAAGTGATATGCAATCCCCAGAGATCACATCTGAAATATCTTAATAATTTAAATAGTTTCCATTTAAACAATGCTAATGCTTTTTTTGCTTCCTCCTACGTTTATCATCTTATTATTACTATTTCATTATGTGCTGGCTCTCTGAACACATCAAAGTAAGAGCTATCTAAGAATCAAAGCCAAATTCTCTAGACCTTTCTTCTCATCTGCATCTCTCTTTTCTGATACATTATAGCTCTCAAGGCTTTTCTATTCTTTATTTAGATATCTATTTTTTCATATATCTTCTTATTTCTAAACTCTTATTTAGCTAAAGCTCGTGGCTATGTTCTATGAGAACCATATACAAATGTTAAACAGTGAAGACTTAACCTGACATAACCTCTGATAGGTTTCTAGCTGTCAAACAGTGTTATACCATGTTAAGAAGTCAAGCTCGCTTCCATTGAGGACACCTCTTGACACCAAAGTTCTTTAACCATGTACACATTGCTATTACCTCCTCATTTCATTGTTAAAAGGCACTTGAGTTTATCTGTTTTCATAAATAAGACATTAATATTAGTGAGAAAGGCCTTGAGTCCTGCCCTGTGTATTCTTTTCAGAGCAGATGTATTTTAATTCAGATAACTAAAAGCCACTCAAACTCTTTGACCTCAAAGCTGACATGTAATTAATCTTTAATGAGTTATTAATATTCTTTGCAAAGTTTTAAAAGGCCCTGCCAGGGACTAATAAAATTATTAAAATTTGAAAAATTAGCCCTGAACGGATGAGTGGGATATTTTACTGTCTTGTCAGGTGGATAATGCACTTGAATGCTAAGTGTGTAGGAATATATCACTTTGCAAAAGGCTTCTTTTGCAAACATTTGCATGGTACTCAAATTATTCAGCACTTAACACATAGTCTTTTCATGTTTTTGAACTGGATTTACCTTACTTTAATTTCCAAAAATCTAGTATAGAAGAAAGGAAACGATATAAAATTCAGGAGAGTACAATATTAAGATTGTACATTAGTCACTATAAGAAACACGTAATTCAAGTTTGATGGTAATAGTCATTTAAAAAAAATGTAATGACAATCGACTTCCTTATTTTCTGCAATACTATGACATTGAAATAGGCATCACTGTGTTCCTCAGAAATTTTCCAAGTTTGAACAAGATACTAGACATAAGAATGTTTTATAAAACATCAGCATTAAAAAAATCTTATTGGGACCAGCAGTTAGCGTAATGGCTATGTCGCTGGACTCCCACGTAGTCGACCACGGTTCAAGTCCCGGACCCGGTGGCTTAAACCCACACTGGGCGTGTGTGCGTGCACGCCCAAGATCCTGAGAGGAGAATGGAGGAGAAGGGACTGCGGCTTGACCATCCCCCCTGGGGGGTGATTTCTCGCTTTCTGTCTCTCTGTCTCTCTCTGTCTGTCTGGTGAGCGCACGTGCCCTGTAGCAAAAACCTCTCCAAACAACAACAAAAAA
>NW_006159764.1:1156325-1166414 GCF_000334495.1 Tupaia belangeri chinensis
CCTGGGGGGTGATTTCTCGCTTTCTGTCTCTCTGTCTCTCTCTGTCTGTCTGGTGAGCGCACGTGCCCTGTAGCAAAAACCTCTCCAAACAACAACAAAAAATTCTTATCATGATATGATTTAAAGATGTATATTGAACTGCCCAATCGCATATCCTCAATTAGGGACATTTTCTATAAAATGAAATTTTATATTATGTCATATATGACCATGTTAGTATTATCATTTTACATGCTCTTAAAATTAAAATTTAGCAACATACAGTTGAGATACACAACGTATGTTTCAGATTCTATCATATACTAAAACATACTTCCCTGAAAATTGCTTACACACATAATCCTTGTGGGAGAACATAGGCAATT
This sequence comes from Tupaia belangeri chinensis, assembly GCF_000334495.1. Taxonomy (NCBI): domain Eukaryota; kingdom Metazoa; phylum Chordata; class Mammalia; order Scandentia; family Tupaiidae; genus Tupaia; species Tupaia belangeri. Next base: position 1,156,691 of record NW_006159764.1, read on the forward strand.
TCAGTCATATTATGAAGCTTTTTCCTCAAGATTTGAAGTTTCAGGTTGAGCTTACGAAACATATGAAGTAAGTAGAGATGCTCACAGCCAGAAAGTCTGAGCTCTCTTTGCTGTGCTGAAGTGTGGTATAGTAAGTGGTCTGTAGGCTTCTTTCCCTTTCTTCTGCCTATTAACACAATTGATTAATGAAGGCAAAAAAAATCACAGGAAGATCGACAGTATCTTAAAATAGAAGGAAGGTTTTTCTTTTTCTTTCTTTCTTTTTTTGGCCGGTTTCTTGGGTCTGTCATTTTTCCTAGGGGGAGGAAAACATCAAACTAGGAGAGCTATCTCAGACTGAGCATCACTATTGTCTCTAAAGCCTGTCTCTCTAGCAAGCAGTTATTTATTCCAACTTGGAAATAACTACTATGATCAATCAGGCATTTAAAATTGAGCCACTTCAAACTGTTTGAAAATTGATTAAATACACATATTTTATCTGGTTTCCCTTTCATATTTTATCTCTCTCTGGGCCCTGGAGATAGAAATTATTTGTCAAGTAGTCACTGACACTTTTCTTCAATGTATTCCTAGAAAATGAAATATGCTAGAAAGTTACAAATACACTTATGTAGTGCCCTGATAGCAATTGTAACACAGTCCCTAATTTCAGTGATGTCAAAACAGTTGTGACATAGAATATATAATATTAAAATGGCATGTCTGCGTCTGTGTGACAGAAAAAGGGGGAGGCAGCAGGAACAAGAGAAAAATTAAAACTTTACAATAGGGGAAAAATTCAGTGAGTTAAAAATTACCCCTAGAAGTGTTTATGTCAGCACAAATATTTAAATATATTCTTTGCAAATTTCATATAAAAGCAAATTTCTTTTCCTTTCTTTCTCTCTCTTTTTATTTTCCCACTTTTTTTTTTTTTTGTAGAGGTTTTTTGCTATAGGGTGCGTGTGCTCACCAGAGAGACAGATAGAAAGCGAGAAATCACCCCGGGGTGGGGGGGGTGGCCACACTGAAATCCCTTCTCCTCCATTCTCCTCTCGGATACACAGAATGACAATCCCGCCAGCAGCAAAGTAAAGCCTATTTCCTTCAGGCCAGGTGTCAGCCCCAGAGGTTGTCTTCCAAGAGGATCCACCCAAAAGAGGGTTGAGAACAAGAACAGAGTGAGGCTAGTGAGGAAGTCACCATTTCTCTTTTGTACTTTTGAACTACAGTTAGACCTGATAGAGGCAATCTAAGTTAGACTAGAAATGGAAGTCTCGATAGGGTAGAACTACACTCTTAACTGGATTATGTGAAAACATTGAGCTGACTAGAAAAGTCTTGGGAGTCTTTCTGGAACCCCCTCCAGAAGCAAAGAAGAATAAGCAAATCCATAGAGAGGCTGAACATGACAGAGAGATGATGAAATGCTTCACATGTGGCTGAGATAATAGTCATTTATTCCTCAAAAAACTTTAGACTTCCCCCATCCTCCAAAATGAAAACAAGGTCTACATTTGCTGCCGTGGGCAAGCAGGGCTTTTCACCGTTTGACCCTTTTCTATCATGTTTACCTTCATCTCCCAGCCCTTCCACATCCAAACCCAAATTAGTCTCATTCGATACATATGTATCATTTCACACCACGAGGTCACTACTAGCAACCCTGCATGGGATGAATTTCAAATCTGCCCACCTTTCAAATTTTTACCCATCCTTTAAACTTTTGCTGATAGCCCACGTCTTCAAAGAAACCTTCAGAGATTCCTGCTAGTAAGATTATAATCACTGTCTCTTATTACATATCTATTATCTCAAACACACACACACACACACACACACACACACACACACACACACACATATACATATATATATTAGAAAGATTTTTGCCTAAAGGCTTGTACACTTTCCCAGGGGGAGAGAAAGACAAAGACAATGAGAGGGAAAGTGAGAACCCCCCCAGAGATGGCCATGGCACAGCCCCTTTTTCTCCATTCTCCTCCTGGGATCTTGGGGGTACATGCACATGTGCCTGGCAGAAATTTCAGGCCACTGGGTCCAGGACTTGAACTGCAATTGGCCATGTGGGAGTCCAGGGATGTAACTGCTATGTCATCTGCTGGTCCCATCTCATACTCTTTTAAAATATAATTAAATACGTGATTCACACATCTTTGTCATTCATTAAATTGTGCATAAATTCCTTGAGGCAAGATATTTGATCACTTTTAGGATCCTATCTAGCATTTAGCAAAGGATATGTACATAGAAGTCTCAGTAGATGACATCAAAATGAAAATGTAATGAGTATTGTGGCCTGAGTTTCTCTCCCCTTCCATGCACTGTGCGAAAGTCTTAGAACAATTGACATCATATGGATCTTTTTAAGATCTTGGCTTATGAAAGAAATAATGATATTTAGAGGCACTAAATACACACACACACACACACACACAATAACAACAACAACAAATAAGGAAGGAGTTTTACATGTCACATCCTTATCTATGCATATTAAGAAATTATAGTATTAGAATGAATACATGCAAAACAAGGAAAAACAAATATCTATTCCTAAGTAATTAAAAACACAAAACACCCAGCCCTGCCACAGTAGCATGCAGTGGACACTGTCGCTTGGTAGGCTAAAGTTCTCGGAGGCCTGGGCTCCACTCTCTGCCAGTCCTCAAGGGCTGGGTGCACCGGTAAGACTGAGGTCGAGGCAGGGAGATCATGACACAGCACGACTCTGTCTAAAGAAACACCACACACACACACACACACACACACACACACACACACACACACAAGCAAAAAGAAATTACAAAATACTGTGGACTGTGAGCCCAACTAATGATAAGCGAGGGGCCTGAATCTACAGCTATATAAAAAGTGTGTGTATTAGAGGGCAGAACTTCTAAATGACTCACTTTGTAGAAATAAGAATTTATTTTGCATTCTGCCAGATATCCAATTCAGAACTGGAGAAGCAAGCAGCAAGTAATAATGGATTACTACAGGCAGCTGGCTGGCTATTTTTACCCTCACGCAAAAGGAATCTTAAACACGGCTAAGACTGGGCAGCCTTACAAAAACAAAAGGAGCTAAGACGAGGCGGCATCTGCAGAGTGCAGGGAAAATTCCTCAGGTCGTTCGTTCTGCTAGCGGAAGAACAGGACTTATAATCCCCCTTTAATTTACTGCATCTGCCATGAGGCCTGGTCCAGCTGGGCAGGCAGGTATCCTGGCTGTATCAAGGGCCCACGGAGAACTGTCACTACTGCTGTGGTGCCGCTGGCAGCCGAGGCTGGGGAAACAGGCCTGACACTGCCTGCCGACAAACGCAAAGCATCCTCCCTCCGTCATTAAATTGAGCGTGGGCTCTCGTGGCATGTGACATTTCAACAACGGTCTCCATTGTGTCAGTCACTCGTCACAACCTACAAATGCATGCCAACAACAAAAAGGACCATCTTAGTCAAAGTTCTTGACTGCCTAGGTTTTCTCGGAGATCTTGATGTTCTTTACTTTCTCTCAATTTGACAAATAGGCAGCTACAATATTAATGTTGTCTCATGTCATAGACACCAATGAGCTAGTCCTTAATTAATAATTGCATTATTTCAAGTAACTTATTTAATTCTTCCTCATTCATAAAACATGGGTATTAGTAATAGTATTAAACTCGAATGGTTGTCCTGAGGATTAAGTGAAAAGACTGATGGAAAACACATAGCCTAGTGTATAAAATAGTCGAGGGGATCAATTAACAAACAGTGGGTAAAATATTATCACTGTACAGCATATACCCATGTTTTACCACATCGTGTTATGGTCTATTACACAATCATTACTATTACATACATTTTTATGTATTATTATCTGGTTATACTTTTTTTTTTTTTTTTTTTTTTTTTTTTTTTTTTTTTTTTTTTTTTTTTGTCGTAAGTTGCTGTATAGCACATGCACTTTCCAGAGAGAGACACAGAGAGAGAGGGTGAGTGAGAAAGCTCCCCCAAGTGGGGATGGCCACACCACAATCCCACCTCATCCATTTTTGCTTTCAGTATTTTGGCCACACATTGACATGTGCTCAATATATTTTTGTTAGTTTTTTTTTTTTTTCCCCCCATAGGGTGCTTATGCTTGCCAGAGAGAGACAGTGAGAGAGAAAGTGAGAAATCACTCCCAAGCGAGATGGCCATGCTGCAAACCTTTCTCCCCCATTCTTCTCTCAGGATTTTGGGCATATATGCCTAAGTGCCCGGCATGATTTTCAAGTCACCATGTCTAGGACTTGAACTGCACAGTTGACCAAATGGGATCTAGCTGTCTGAACCTCTGTGCCACTCGCTTGACCCCCCCTTTTTCATACATAGACACTATGAGGTGGAGGCATTTATTTGCTTTTCTATGGTGACTCGGTTACATTTTAGAGAAAAGACTACATACATTAGAAGTGACTACAGAAGAAATAAATCCGGAATCTTGAGAGAAATCTAAGAAATTGCAAAAACCTCATCATCTTCTGATGTAGTCAGTCTTCCAATGCTTTGAAAACGCTTCTTCAGAAAAGTGCCTCCGGAAATTGAGTAGAGCCAGTGAAGCTGTGGTGATGGGCATATGTATGAATGTAGATTCCCCCCTCCCCCCTCTTAAAAGTCTCAGAAATTCAATTCAATTTTTAAAGTATAGGCTATCAGATATTTTTCAGTACTTTAAATTCTATGTGTAGATTACTTCTATGAAACTTTAATCCCAGATTTCTTTATTTATCAAGAATTTTAAATTAAATCTAGTATATCGTTATTGAGCATCCCTTGTTTGCCAAGAGAGAGAGAACAATGAATGATTGTCTTGAACATGTACAAACAACTAATTATAATACGACATGACTGGTAATGCTATGGAAGGAAGGGATTTAGTTTTTTGGTTTGTTTGCATGTATTGGAAAATAAAAATCTTTGAAGAATTTTTTTTAAAAGAATTGTTTTGCTTAACTTTTATTTATTTATTTTTAATATGAACAGAGAGGAACAGAGTGAGAGAGAGTTGAGTGAAGAAGCAAGCTGCCAGGTCTGGGACTTGAACCATGCTTGGCCGTGTGGGAGTCCAGTGCCCTTAACCACTGCACCACCTGCTGACCCCTCTTTGAAGAATTTTAACGACAATAAAAATTAAGGAAGAGAAAAATCACTAGACGGAACAGCAGTAGCATCACATTTTGAATCTCCATGGTGCGCCAGGGAATGATGAAAGGATGCTGGGCAGTGTGAGAGTAGACGGAATGAGGCCAGAGACAGGCTGATAATGACCTGCAGTGCTACAGAGTTTTGGCTTCATTGTATAGGTCAGTGAGAGTTATCAAGTATTGATAAGATTAACTTTGTTTCTTAATAATCTATAACTGAAATGTTATGGAAGGTGATAGAGCAAGAAAAAAGAGCAATTCTTAGTCCCCCTTCAATACGTACACTTTTTAAAAATGACAACTAATTCGACTATTAGCTTTTTTTTTTTTTTTTAAGGTTTTGGTCATAGGATGCTTATGCTCAATAGAGGGAAGATAGACAGATACAGAGAGAAGGAAAGTGAGAAATCACCCCTCCTCCCAGGGGGGATAGCCATGTCACAATCCCTTCTCCTCCATTCTCCTCCAAGGATCTTGAGCATACATGTACACATGCCTGACATGATTTTCAAGTGTCCAGGTCTAGAACTTGAACCATGGTCGGCCACATGGGAGTCCAACACCTTAACCACCATGCCACCTGTTGGCCCCTGTCTATTAATTTTGAAAGCACAGATAGGAAGACAATCTTTCGAAGACCAGGTGCATCACCACTCAAGTACTGGCTTTCTATCAGTTGTTTCATGAGTCTCTTCATTCCCACAGATGATGGGAAGATGAACGCATTGGTAATGACATACCCATCAGTCCTCAACCATATCCCTATTTTAAAACTGAATTTGCACAATGGTTTTTTGAAAGACCTGTCACTGCTTCAGTGTTGCCTCTGTGGCACTTCTCTGTGGGAGCTGACATTTTGCTGATACTTTATCAGGCTGGACCGCCTGCTGAGAGCCAGATTGGTAAGGGAAATGCCTCTCACTGCAGGGAAGGATGGGAGATATATTATTTAAATACAATTTATTTTACAGCAACTTTAAAATAAGATTTACAATTGCTTCAGAGGGGAGAAGCATCTTGCTGTATCTCACCTCTTTGTATTTGGTGATGCTAAGACTTTCAACTGTTCTTTTTCTTTTCTTTACTTGGTTTGTTTTATAGATGCTCTTTCTTTTCTTTACCTGTCTTCTTGACAAAGGCATGTCATTAAAAAAACCTTCTAGTCTTAATTTGTGATGGGTGTAGTAGAGAAAGTTGGAATGCAGCTTAGAGTTGGGTAATGCGAACAAATCCATACCTCCACTACCCAAATTCTAGAGAAAAGGATTGAGTAGCTGTGTTTACACACAAAAGAACTCAACGTTTTTGTGTTTGTTTTTTGAATCTTAAAAGAACAAGTTCAACAAGACTGAAGGAAAAACATGTTCGCTATTGTTAGGGTTTGAATGTGTCCCCAAAAGTTCATGAGCTAAAGCCTGGTTCCTACTGTGATGGTATTAAAACCCTTTGAGAGGTAACTGGTATTGGATGAAGTTATCAGTGCAAAGCGTCCTGAATTGACTCTTAGTAGCTTTATAAGACGAGCACACAGACACACAGACAGACATGTTCATGCTAGTCCCCACCAAATGATGCCCTGTACCACCTCGGAACCCTGCAGAGTTCCCAGCAACAAGAAGACCTTTATCAGATAAGGCCCCTTGACCTTGGACCTTCAAAACCATGAGTCAAATAAACCTCTATTCTCTAACATTTACCCAGGATATGGTATTTCTGTTAATAACAACATAATGAACTAAAATAATCATTGTGAGGATGAGTAAGTCTGCTAGCTAATTATTTCAGAAACAGAAAATTATTTTACTTGGATATTAAGTTAAGCATTTGTCTAAAAGTAATGTCATCCTCTCCCCCATCACAGTCTAAATTTGGTTCTTTCTCTATAGACGTCATTTAAAAAGGATGTGGTGTCAATTCTCCTGACATCACATATTTTTTCAAAACATGAATCTTAATGGCCTCAGAACAGTCCACTGGTATGTTACATAATTTTTTAAATCAGTCTCCTTCTGGTAGATATTTAGGTTGTTTTCATTTTATGCTTTTATTATTATAAATAAGGGTGAGGTGGAGAGAAAGCTGGAGTTGTTTCACTTCCTTGAATATTTGGTAAAAGGCCTGATACATAAGGCTAAACTACCCTTCACAGAAATGGTATATTCTCATCAAAGGTGTGAGAGGCTGTGAACCCCCCCCTCCACCCCATATCACACATACTCTATTTAGGGAGGAAAATTATTATAGCCTACTATAATCTAGAGAGTTTTCTTTTCTTTTCTTTTCTTTTTTTTTTCTTGGAGAGGTTTTTGCTATAGGGCACTTGCGCTCACCAGACAGATAGAGACAGAGAGACAGAAAGTGAGAAATCACCCCCCAGAGGGGATGGCCACACCACAATCCCTTCTCCATTCTCCTCTTGGGATCTTGGGCACATACACACACGCACCTGGGGTGAGTTTTAAGCCACCGCCGTCGACCACATGGGAGTTCAGCGACATAGCCATTACGCTAATTACTGGCCTCATCTAGAAAATTTTCTAACACAGTGAAATAAAACCATTTTAAAAAAAAATCTCCATAAATAGTTGTAGTTATAACTTCTAAACAATGGAGTCTATATAAAGCTGGCATCTTAGAACAGTGTTTTGGTCTCTCCTGCCTCTTCAACATATTACCTTGTGTAGCTTATAAGTATTTTTACAGCTCAGTATACAGAGTAACTACATTTCAAAATTCAGGATCACCGTAACAGAATATTTAGAGAAATGTTGTATGCTTTTCTTCAAATACAAGCCCCTTTTTAAATGCCACACACATTCTTTGTATAGTATGCTTGAAGCATTTTTAATGAGCCTGATCCTTTGGTTCCATTCATTTTCCTAAATATCTTATTATGGTGATTATATAATTTGTGTTTGTGTCTGTGTGTGTAAAATCAGATGATAACATGCAACAGTACAATTGAACTGGACTAAGAGTCAGGGGGTATTTTTGCCTGTTCAATTCAATACATGCACCATATTCAGGTGGCAAATAAAATTTAAATTTTCATCACTGCAAATCTCTTCGGACTATCATGAAATATTCTCTTGAGGTCTGAAACCCCAGAATGGAAGAATTATAACATAACTATTAAAATTAATTTTTTAAAAAAACAAGCAGTTTATCTTTTACTTCACTTATTTTTAAATAAATCTATTTATATCATCTGACAATTGGAACCGTGTAAACTTTATCACTCTGTGCTTAATAATTATTCCATTAAAGTTGAGTTAGACAAGAGAAAATGTCACTTCACTGTGGAAATAGCAACTAACTACCTTTTGAATATGTAAATTCTTACCTTTAAGCTTGCTTTTTTTTTTTTTTTTTTTTTTTTTGCAAGTAGGTGTGCATGCTCACAAGAAAGAAACAGAAAGACAGATGGAGGGAGAGGGAGAAAGCAACCCACAGTGGGGGCATGATCAGGCTGCAACGGTGTGGAAACGAGGGACGTGTACAAAGCCAGCACTTGGAGAGCTGGTCAGCTTGTATTAAGCTCGCCTCCTACACTCAGTTATTTTCCTTCCTCCCCCAGGGAATCTGGGGCGATGACCTGCAGTGTCCATGCCCCTGCCCGGGGCTGACCCGCTCCTTGGCCCTCAGCCCACTGCCAGGCAGGGAATATCTGCAGACGCAGGCTCTGAGGACACAGCCAACGGCTCTAGACAGAACACCCAGCATTCCCGGGAAGGGCCGGGGTCTTCGCTCTGCATTCAGGTGACCCAAGTCTTGCCCCTGTTCTCACTTCACTGCCACTCGTCCTCCTCACCCCACATGGGTCAGAGGAGATAAGAAAGTTCACGTTCCCTGGTACAAGCCAACTTTCAGAATCCCAAGTATTCCAATCATTTCCCTTTTCGCTCTTTGCAAGTGATAATACTCAGGGCCTAGGAGTGTCATCGGATCCCAATCCTTTCTCCCCAGGAGCAGTAAGTGATGCTGAGGCAAGAAAGAAGGGGATGTGTGGCCTCCAGATTCTCAGGCTCCTTTCTTCTTCTCCTTCTTCTTCTTCTTCTTCTTTTTCTGAATTATTTTATTTAACTTGATTTACTGATTTGTTTTCATTTGACCAGAGAGGGACAGAGTGAGGGAGAGAAAGAGGGAGAGGGAAAGTGAGAAAGCAAGCCACCAGGTCTGGGACTCTTGACTGTAGTTAGCCGTGTAGGAGCCCAGCACCTTAACCACTGTGTCCTCTACTGGCCCCGAGTGACATTTCTTTTTCTTTTTTTAAAGTTTCTTTTTTTTTTTTTTTTTTTTTTTTTGTTAAAGCAAACAAGTAGGTTAGGGATAGCAAACTGTTGCTCCAGTAAACTTTCCTAATGTTTGAAATACTTGTCAACAGTGCCAGAATGACAGTCCTGAAATAAAAACCATTTAGTTATGTGGAGCACCCCCGCCCATCGCCCTCAGCACCTATTTCAAAATGGCGCTCAACGGAAGCCCGCTGAGCACTCAAAGCAGTAAACAACTTTAAGGAAGTAGGGCAGTGGGGAGCGTGGAGAGCAC
>NW_006159764.1:1166491-1166792 GCF_000334495.1 Tupaia belangeri chinensis
CTTTATAAGGTCCTAGGGATGGGGAGGAAGGGAAGAACTTCTGTAACATAGCCTGGGGAAATAAAGTGCTGAAGAGAAGACCGTCTCCGGAGTCGTCAGTTGTGCGGCAAGTGGTGGCCTGTACGGGGATCACCTTGCATCGAGAGCGGCCAGAACTCTAGCACTCCAGGGCAGCCGGCTGGTAAGTCTCACAAGGTAAGAGACTGGAACACAGGTAAAGTTAAAAGACCTCGGGATAGAGGCAGGTAAAGTTAAAAGACCTCGGGATAGAGGCAGGTAAAGTTAAAAGACCTCAGGATAG
>NW_006159764.1:1168414-1174918 GCF_000334495.1 Tupaia belangeri chinensis
AAATCGGTGCCGGACAGGTGGGTAGTCGGCTCAATGTCCCAGAACATGGAGCAAATTGCCTTACATGGTCCTAACAATATCTGGGGGCTGTGTCCTCTACCCTCTCCTGCTTTAAAGACAAAAAAGGGGGAACTGTGGAGCGCCCCTGCCCATCGCCCTCAGCACCTATTTCAAAATGGCGCTCAACGGAAGCCCGCTGAGCACTCAAAGCAGTAAACAACTTTAAGGAAGTAGGGCAGTGGGGAGCGTGGAGAGCACGGGAACACCGCATGCAACCAATCCTCTTTCGAGGACTGGCTTCCGTGCACGTGGACAATGATCTGATCGGCTAGGGGCCCTTTATAAGGCCCCGGGGAAAGGGAAAGGGGAGAGAGCTCCTGTATTCAGAACCTGGGGAAATAAAGTGTTGAAGAGAAGACCGTCTCCGGAGTCGTCTGTTGCACGACATAGTTATAGACGGAAAACTTGTCAGACAAAGATCTTGCCCCATCACTTTTGCTTGAGGGTTATCCTGCAGGGCAGAAATATGTTCCTCCAAATGATCAGATGATGAACTACATACTAATACCGTGTGGGTGCGATAGTTTATACTTATAGTTTACGTTTCCAGTTTTGTTTGCTGGAGTATACCAAACCCAATGCATTGAAGCTAGTCCAGATCATCGTTTACATTTTATAAAAACAGACAACCACAAACAATAGACTTCCGTTAACCTTTATTAGATACATTTGAAATGGTACTGCAAAAAATATCATAATTACCATCCAGCCCACAGCTTTCCCCAAGTTCTGAAGTCGCTGTGTTTCCCTGTTGATAGAACAGAGAAGGTAATACTGGGAAGGCTCCAATTGCTTCTGTAAGAACCATAACCAGAAAAGGACAGAACAGGAAAGCATTCTAGTGGCTCTTTGAAACAGGTTCAATTTGATGAATCTATTCTTAATCAATCTATAATCCACTCCTATTCTGACAAGAATGATAATTGCCCCTTTCAGTATAACTATATAGTACATATGGTAGACTGATTCCGAAAATGGCTGCTACCCTATCTCCCAGCTTGAAGGGTTTTTGCAATGAGATTCTCCTCTTTTCATCAGGAGGTAGATTTTCTTCTCCCCTGAAATCTGGCTTGCTTCATGATTTGTTTTAACCAATAGAATGTGGAGGATGTAGTAACATGTGACTTCACTTTTTAATGGCTCCCTGCTTTTTTTTTGTAGAGGTTTTTGCCTTAGGGTACATACACTAATGAGGGAGAGAGACAGAGACAGAGACAGTGAGAGGGAAAGTGAGAAGTCACTCTCCCTCCAGCAGGGAGATGGCCACACCACACTCTCTTCTCTGTTCTTCCTGACGGATCTTGGATACACACACACACGTGCCCAGAGTGAGTTCCAAGCCACTGGATCCGGGACTCAAACCGCAGTCGACCATATGGGAGTCTAACAATATACCACTATGCCACCTGCTGGCCCTGATGGCTTACTGCTTTTATTCTCGCACTTTTGGGATACTCCTTACCATGTTGCTCCTTCTTTTCTTTTTGGAGAGATTTTTGCTATAGGGCATGTGCACTCGCCAGAAAAACAGAGAGAGATAGAGAGATAGAAAGCAAGAAATCACCCCCCAGGGGGGATGGCCACGCCGCAATCCCTGCTCCTCTATTCTCCTCTCGGGATCTTGGGCACACATGCACACGTGCCCGGCATGACTTTAAGCCATCGGGTCTGGGACGCGAACTGAGGTCAACTACGTGGGAGTCCAGCAACATAGCCATTATACTAACTGCTGGTCCCTGTTGCTACTTCTTGATAATGCTGTGCTATGAGGAAGTCCAAGCTAACCTTGCAGAAATGTTATGTGGAAGAAAAACCAGATTCCCTGGTTGACTAACCCAGAAAAACCCAGCCTGTTCTCAGCTGATGTACCCACTGAAGTGCCACATGAGCGACTCCAGGTGAGAGCTGGTATAGAACCACCCTGCAAACCCACAGAATGAAGAGAAATGATAAGCCAGTGTTTAAAACCATAAAGTGTTGGGATAGTTTCTTACGCAGCAATAGAGAGTTGAAGCATGTCTCTAAAATACAGGTTAGAAACCAAGCATTTATAAAACTGGCAACAGCATCGACTTCGGCGGTTAAGCCGGCTAGCTTTAGGACTTACATGCGGTGCAGGACGTTCCTGTGTAACCGGGAGTGCAATCACAATCTCCAGTTTTTTTGTTGCACTGACCTCCATTCTCACAGGGGACACAAGCGAACTGGCATTCTGGTCCCCAGAGGCCATCAGGGCAGGCTTGTAAAATAAAAGACAGAGAGAGAAAGGAGTCAGACTTGTGATAACTCTGAAGATGGTCTCAGATTTCTACTGTTGCCTAAGTGGGTTAGAAAAGTATGTGTGTGTGTGTGTGTGTGCGCGTGCGCTTGCGCTTGCGCTTCTATGACTGAGCTGCAAAGAAAGCAGCATTCTAGCGGGCCTCCAAGGATTTATAGCACTTCCAAAAATATTCCCTGAAGAAATCAACACGAGGCTGTATCTTGTCACTTTGGAAACACAGATACAGAGGTGGGCTTTTTTGCTGAAAATGTGGTTTTCCAGGCAGTAACAATGGAAGCAATTTTGATACATATCTGTGGAGGCAGTTGCACAGAACAAAATGTGAAAATGAGATGTAACTTGTACGGGAAGCTACGCAGGCCTGGTGCCCAGGAAGCTGCCCGTGAATTGTTGCCTAAGTCCTGTTCGCCCAGTCCTAGCTTCCTTTGTAAGCCAGGATAACCATGGCAGAGTATCCCAAATTGTGTATGTTACGGGAGCAAGACGATGCCTAGGGCGAGAAAAGATACACCGTGTGCTGTCTGTTGGCTGTCCTTTGGGCTGGCAACCTGGATGGAGCTGCAGGGACCACTGAGGAGGGCCGATAGTGACTTCAGTGTCAGTCCTACCATTGCAACCTCTGGCACTGGAAACCCCACCGAAAGCGTTCTTTAAATACAGAGAAAATGGCGCCATGTTTCTAAATGTACGATAATTGTGGAAAGGTATATCAAAACAAGTCAGGCTGTGAAATATTTTCTTTTTTAATCCTGGTAGAATCTCTGAGTAACAGAGTTGTTACCTTTCCTGGAATGTTTGTACCTGATCAGTTGCTCGCTTACTCTGTGCCAAGCATTTTACGGGAGTTGGCGATTTCCATAGAGCACTCCCTGTATACGGCATAAGAAACTTTTATCTTCGTTTTAAGTGAGGAAAGGAGGCTCTGAGAGGCTCGGTGACTAATTCTGCATCATGAAGCTAATAAGTCGCACAATCAGGATTTGAACTGAGATCTTCTGGGCTTTTAAACTTGGTGCTCTCAGTCCCTACACCTATCTTACACGACACCACCATTCAAGTCAGTTCATCTACACTTCGAGACCCACCAGAGTCCAGCGTTTGAACCTCATCCACATGAAACTGCTGTTTTTTACTGTAACAAAAACCAGCCTCACTTAGGATGACACAAGGGATGTCTAGGCCTCCTTAGACGGGCTCCTGGATCTCACTCCACCCCAGTCCTCCACATTTAGAGGTCTGCCTGCAGCAGGGGTCCAAAATACCCCAGGCTACAAACTAATCAAAACAAGGCAAAGACATTGGCTGCTTTTTTATTTGTTATTTTGTGCTACCTTACAGGTTAGTTCTAGAAACCAGCCCTTCTGTTCTTAGAAGTCATTGCTGAGAAGCTAAATAAGGCCGGGTGCTGATTGTAGAGCACTGCTCATTAGTGCCATTGACACGCTTCGCAGTCTTTAATTAACTATTCATCTGCAATCTAGGCACAGGTCTGGAGTTAAGATTGTCACAGATAGGTCTGGCTCTCGGAGCACTTGGGCTCCTTCACTCCTTTAAGCAGGAGAAAGGAAAACAAGGGGCCTGATTCTCATCAAGCAGAGCTCTTGGAGAGCCCTTTTTGCCTTGATTTCAGCTGGAAATCACAGCCAGCCCATTCACCCATGCCAGTCTGATTTATAATTTCATTTCGTGGTTAGACAAAAATATCAGAATTGGACAAAGTTATCTGATTGAAAAATAATATGTTTTCCAGAGATTATGGTGACCTCTCTATTTTGCTGATTTACATATGCTTTCAGCTCATTTTCCTTCACAGTGGGAACCTCCGAAGCATTTTCCAATAAAGTATATTCAGCAGATGCTTTAAAAAAGTACTGTCAGAATAAATTAAATTTACCCAGGTAGATGGATATGGTGTTGTCTCCTCACGTATTGATTTCCAGGGCATGGCTTCTCTAGTGGAGAAATGAATAAAGGGCTGACTGTAGGCTTAAAAATCAGCTAATGCAGGAGGAGACTTAGAAATTGACACCGGTGGAGCCAGCAGGTGTTATGGTGGCTGGGATGCTGGCCAATCCAGTTCGAGTCCTGGACCTGGCAGCTTAATCTCTCACTTCTGCTTTCTCTCTTTCTGTCTCTCTCTGGTCAAATTAAAAAATAACAAATACAATAAATAAATCAATAATTTTTTTATATAAATGAAATTAAAAAAGAAAGAAAGAAATTGACACAGGACTCACTCTCGTACCATATTAAACACACCTGTCTCGTGCCAGGCTTCTGCTGCCCCACAATCTTTTCTCCACTGTCCAGACACTCAGAATCCAGCTAGCTACATAGCCCTCTCTGCATGAGCTCTAGATGGACATTGCTGCTCATGCTTCAGTTCCATGACCAGAGGGTGTCCTGGAAAAGTCACGCTCCCTATTGCACTTGTCTCCAGAAGAGTCCTGCAGGCCCTCTGAAGATGACAATGCAAGATGGATGAGGTTACCTGAGGGTCGTAGGTAACTGTTAATTCCAGTGCCTACTTTGTAAGTGAACCCAACAGTTCCATGGCTTCCTTTCAAACGCATTATCTCTTGGTTTTAAACCAGACCTTCCTTCGGATTACTTGAAAGGCAATAGGTGTTATAATGCACCACTAGTTACGATCATTTTGTTTGGTAGGTGCTTAGTAGTGTTACACGTTACAGAAAAAAGAATGCGGTAATAATTTCCTTCAAATAAAGCAGTAACAGGTGTTTAATGTAATGCAAAATGCTTAGCATGAAGAAAATGTATAAAATATAGTCTCTATGAGCATGTATATATTAATTTAAGAAAGCATTTATTGAACCACATCTAAGTGTCACAGCTATTCTAGAAATGAAGGACTACTTAGGTGGACAAAATGTATAGATACCTTCCCCCGTAGAACTCAGATTCTAGCAAGAAAGGATAGACAAGAAATGTTACACATAATAATACTGAGCATAAGTGGTATGTGAGCAAATAATAAACACCAAAGGAAGAGAAAAGAGTTCAGGGAGACTTCCAAGGTGCAATCTTAAGTAGGGTGGTTTTGATAAGAGTCAGTGAATAGGTGACATGAGACTCACTGAAACATGAAAGCCATGTAGATAGCTGGGAAGAACATCCCATGAGTCCACAGTCAAATGCAGCTCTCATTGATATCTTGGAAGATCTTTTACCAAATGTATATGCATTTATACATACACGTATCTATATGCTACTTACCGTTGGAATTGTACTACATATAAACTTTTATATTTCTGAATGTTTTTTCTTTCTTTTTTTTTGAGAGGTTTTTGCTATAGGGCGCATGCGCTCGCCAGACAGACAGAGAGAGACAGAGAGACAGAAAGCGAGAAATCACCCCCCAGGGGGAATGGTCACACCGCAATCCCTTCTCCTCCATTCTCCTCTCGGGATCTTGGACACGCATGCACACGTGCCCGGCGTGAGTTTAAGCCACCGGGTGCAGGACATGAACTGCGGTCAACTACGTGGGAGTCTAACGACATAGCCATTACACTAACTGCTGGTCCCCTGAAATTTTTTTTTTAAAACTCCTATTATACCTAAATTCAAGAAAGGACAACACTGATAGTCATATTTAGATTTCCCAAACTTTTTCTTTGGTTACGTATCTGAGTTGTATTTGTTTGAATAATCAATATTTTTTCAATATCAAAAAGTGAAAAATGTAAAAAGAAAGCAAGAAAAAAGAAAAAAGTGAAAAAAATATTTTTTTAATTCTAAAGCTAGGAATGCCTTTAGTTGATTAGTTTAGCTCGAAGACTAGTTCTAATATTTCTAGGGTAAGATTCTGCGCAATGCAATCTTTCTTACCTTGCTCAAGTGAGCACGGGGATAGCTAACAGCAGAGGCTGAGAAGACAACATTAACGAACTTTATTGTCCTGTGTCTTAGTTTCCTCACCGGCAAATCGGAGATTCATGAAGCTTCCCCGTCTTCGGAGGACACTAGTAGATGAACTAAGAATTGATCCTATGATACTGAGCAAAGGCTGAGCATTATTATTAGAGGAGAAAGAAACATCTATCATCGGATTGTACCTTCCTGGCATCTGTTGCCTTGGTAACCAGATTTGCAGGTGCAACGACCATTTCTGGCACTGCATTCCAGGGTGTTCTCCTCCA
>NW_006159764.1:1174930-1180818 GCF_000334495.1 Tupaia belangeri chinensis
AAGAGCAGCCAGCTCCGTAGGCCCCCTTGGGACAGTCTGCAAGCAGATTGAGGCAAACTGGTCACCTGAAAACCAAGCTTTGTTTATTTAAATTGTTAGTGCGCAGGCATGTGGTTCTGTGGGACATGATTATGGGGAAAACGAGCGGATCAGCCTGACTGCCAAAAAAAAAAAAAAAGGAAACAAATGTCTTTCAAATCAAGCAATTCATTTGCTTTTTTGGCAACTGGACATGAACAGTGAAGCTTGAACTACTTAAACGGCTTTGGTGCTTCAGGGAGAGAAATTGCTTCTCAATGTGCTTCATTGGTGCTTAGAGTTAATATTCTCCAAGCACTGGGGAGGCCTGCCAGGCCCCATGTTCATCCCGCCGTAGCACGAAGATGATGGACAAGCATTGATGTGAAGGCTTGCCATCGTTTCCACTCCCTTTCATTGTACAGAAATTAGAAATAATTTTCTATCATGGTGATCACACAAAGCTTTGGGGGTGACAGCAACATTATCTTGGCCTTATCTTTAGCAAATGAGGTGGGCCTTCACTCTGTTATATTCCCCATGCATTGAGTTTTAAGGATTATGGTGAGCATCGAATTTTTTTTTTAAGAGAGAGATTTTTGCTCTAGGGTGCATGCACTCACTAGAGAGACAGGGAGGAACAGAGAGATAGAAAGCCAGAAATCAACCCCCACCCCACCCCAGGGGATGGCCATGTCGTAATCCCTTTGCCTCCATTTTCCTCTCAGGATTCTGGGCACACTTGCACATGAACTCAGTGTGAGTTTGAAGCTACTTTGTCTGGGAATTGAACCACAGTCGATTAGCATCAAAATTCTAATAAGAAAGAGTCCCACCTTTAATTCTGGAAAATACACTCATAGTTTTCATTTTGAGGAGTTATTTACAAGGATTAAATTCCCTTTGCAAATACACTTCTAACATTTTCCCCCCATTACAGATATCCAAGGCACTTATCAAATGAAAGATCCTTCCCGAGCCTTCCAGGCTCAGAGTCATTGTACTGTGTACCCATACAGGCTTTGCGATAGAAAACTGCTTAGAGCAGGCAAATCACCCACTGGTGGCTGGAAAGGGACACTAGTAAAGGCAATGCAAGTGTTGGTTATGATGCCGGCACAGAGGCTCCTAGTCCTGGTTGCCAGGGTAGCCCAGAGTTACCTCTAAGACAGAACAGAATTATTAACAGGGCTATTTTCACTTCTAAAATTGCCCAATTTGGATGATAAATTATTTGAACTTTCTACCCCCTTTTCTATGACTTCCAAGTTTTGTATCCTTTCCAAGGGCCACCAAGCTCCAGGATCTCTTGGTCAGTTATCTGCCCCACTGTAGGCCCTTCTATGCTCATTCCATTATTCTCATATTCGATTGGCTTTCATCTCCGACTTTTCCTGGTTCATTATGTAGAACTGTGACTCATGGAACAACTCAGGCGTGATGAAACACATAAACATGGCAGTAGGTATATTAAGAAAATGTAACTAGGGAAATATGCTCGAAAGAAGAGAAAAGTAGAAAGAAAAAAGTAGAAATGACTCTTCTTGGTAATCCAGTGCCGACTCACAATTTATTATGCACTGAAATGCATTTCAGTGAGTTCCACCCAAAATGTTTGTTACAGTCCTAACCCCTCCCCACCCCCGGACCTCAGAATGTGATTGTACTTGGAAACCGAGGCACTGATGTAATTAGTTATGATGAAGTGACACTGGATTAGGACGGGTCTCTAGCCAATGGGACTGATGTCCTTAGAAATGGGGAAATTTGGACACAGGGACATGCACACAGAGAGGACACCACGTGACGACTCAGTTATGCCGTCACAGGGCAAGGAGATGCCCAAACCAGGAGAGAGGTCTGGAACAGACTTTTCCCTCATATCTCAGACTCCTTCAACCTGGACTTACACCCTCCCAAACTGCCAAACAGGAGATTTCTGCTTAAGCCACGCTGTTTATGTTTCTTTCTTTCTTTTATTTTTTTGGAGAGATTTTCACTATAGGGCGCGTGCGCTTGCCAGACAGACAGAGAGAGACATAGAGACAGAAAGTGAGAAATCACTCCCCAGGGTGATTGGTCACGCCACAATCCTTTCTCCTCCATTCTCCTCTCAGGATCTTGGGCACGCACGCACACACGCCCGGCATAAGTTTTAAGCCATCAGGTCTGCACACGAACTGCAGTCAACTACGTGGGAGTCCAGCGACATAGCCATTACGCTAACTGCTGGTTCCCTATGTTTCTTTTTTATGGCAGCTCTAGAGAACGAATGTAGAGTTTTAAACTCAAGTTCTTAAGAGCTGAACAAGTGACAAAACGAATGAGTCCTCAAATCTGAGCACTATGGGAGTATCAAAGCACAGGAACGTGAGTGTTCATTCTAAAATGGTCAAATCCCCAACGCCAACCCCTACCACCTCACCTGTTTGCTGAGTTTCCTCCAGAGCCTCAGCTCCTCCCAGCATGCAAATAGTTAAGACTCTGCTATGCCAATATTATGAAACCCTAAAAACTTTAGCTTCATATGTTTTGAAAAAGTTAACTCTTTAACTTTTTTGACCAGATAAATTATGATTTTTTTTCCCAAACATCTGATATTACTTTATGAAATATCTAGAAGTTAATACAGAAGTCCCTCCTCCCCTTTCTCTGTGGTTTTGTTTTAGGGTTTCAATCACAGCTGCATGCACTGCACTTCCAGGTGGGAGGTGAGCTTGCAGAGTTATCCCACTGGGAGAAATTCTCAAAATACCCTCGGGATCTAGTATTTATGTGTGATCATGTTTTCTTGTCTCTTTTGCAAAATGTGATCCATCGTCAAAATATGAGATGCCAAATGATAGAGCCTTTTCTAGAAACTTTAGGGAATAATATTGCTTTACTTGAGAGCCCAGAAATAAGAGACTTGCTCTGGGCCATTGATACTCAACTCCAGTGACATGTCAAATGACCATTTAGAGGGAGTGTTAACAATCCTCGCCAATAATTAAGTTAAACACTAAGTGGAAAAACAGGGAAAAAGGTCCAGAAGTATTCTTTTACATTCATTAAAATCAGGTGTTAAATAATAAATATTAGTGAAACATAGCTAAATAATTAAACATTATACATATATATATTAGTGAAATAATTAAATTACTAAACATTTTATATATATATATAAACACACACATATATATATATATATAAATATACACATACATACATATATATTATCAACCTGTTTTTTACTGTGTTCTTTTGTCTCTCTACTTTTCTGAGCCTCCAGGCTTCACACAGAGCAGACGCAATGCTGGCTACTTACTCAGATGGCAAAACCTCCCGTAGCGCCCCGGCTCACACACGCAGGCGCCGTACATCCGGTGGCAACGGCGATTATTGACGCACTTACACTTCCTTTTGCAGCTCTTCCCAAAGAACCCTTTTGGGCATCCTGGAGAGGAGAAGGACAAACGAAGCAAATAGTAATCCACGTACAAAATTTGTGAGAATCACTGTATGAAAAAGAGAGCTTGAGGAGCCGAAACGCTTTCCACCTGGTTTACACGGAGTCTCAAGACATCTTTTGAAACCACAAAAATCATTTTGTTTCCTCTGCTTAACATCCTAAAACGACTTGCCCTTGCTGTTGGGTCAAAACTCTCCATCTTAACAAGATCTGAGCCTGACCCTGGCTGGCCTCTTGCTGTGCGCTGGCTTTCCGACTGCCTGCACTCGGGCTTGCTGGCCTTCTGCGGGTTCCACAGGGCATCCGGCGTCTTCCCTCTCCAGTCTGGCAAGGTGCGGCCCCTCAGTCTGCAAAGTTCTTCCCTCACTCTCCCTCTTATCTCACCTCTTTCTGCATCATCTGCTTAAGTGTCTCCTGTCCTGAAGTCTCTCCCTGACTCACACGGTGTGCCTTGTCTCCATAGTCTCACCTCCAAACACATTAATATTTAATTTGTAATCCCTACCAACATGTGTAACTTGTTTGCTTTGGATAAGACTCCAAGTGCCGCTTAAAAGGATCAGGATCATTTTTATTTCTTTTGTGTTACCATATCATAATGTCTGGTCCCATTCTTTGCAGCTACTTTATATGTATTTTTTTAAACACATAAATAAACATCTTTCACAGAGATATGTAACTGGGGTACCAGCAGGGGCCTTTCTGGACTTCAGGAAAGGAAGTAAAATTGTTTTCCATCTCCCCAATTCCACAGACTGTGAAAAATCTAATAAACTATCCAAGATTTCTGGCAAGTCCTAGAGATTTATACCCGCCCTGACCCTGCCTTCGGCCCCCATGTCTACCTAAGCTTTGCTCTTGTGCGTGTGTTTTATCGACCCACAGAGGGCTTCACCAGGTTCCATGAAGAACCCAAACCCAGGAATCATTGGCACACTGTAAAGCTCCATCTACCACTTCTCTTCTTTTTTCCTCTTTCTCTCCTCTCCTTTTCAGATTTTCACCTCTCTTACTTCCTGGTTTGCCCAAGGAGCTCCACTGTTCTCTCTTTAACACACAGAGCAAATTAAATTTCCAGCTCCTCATTCCACGTCTGCATATACAACTCAACTTTTTCTTCAGCAGAACAAATGGTTTCTCCGTAAGCGGTATTTGTCTTGCTTTGATGACAATCAGAGATTTAAGCATTGCTTATTTTGTTCTGCTGCACGTCATCAGTCAAAACGATTGTACTCACACATATCGACACAGTCCTTCACTTCTTTGGGAAAAGGCCACCTGAAAAATATAGTTGCAGGCTGGCCTCAAGGCCTAGTGGTTAAGAAAGCTGGATCCCACATGGCTAACTGTCATTCGAATCTGAGTCCCAGTGACTTAAAAAAGCATACCGAGCACATGTGTGCGCATGCCCCAAATCTCAACAGGATGGAGACATGGAGGAGAAAGGTTTGTGGTGTGACCATGCCCCATTGGGAAGTGCTTCTCCCTCTCTTTGTCTCTCTCTGGCAAGGCATGCAACCTCTGGCAAAACGAAGGAAGGAAGGAAGGAAGGAAGGAAAAATAGATGCAACTTTCACTTAGTTTATATCTAATTAGAAATAAAGTTGTCTTGTATGACTGGGGCCAGACATTCTTATCCTCTTCACAAGTCTTCCCATGAACCCCGGGGCGACACTGGCACTGCCTCCCTTCTGACAGTCACAGATGCCGCCACGCTTGTCCCCACTGGTCTCTGAGAAAGAAGCTGTGAAGAAAAAGGAGGCGAACAAGTAGCATAACAACTTTCTGTGATACCAAGGGAGGGGGAAGAAAGCTTGTCTCTCTTGGATAACAAGTAATTGAAAAGTAGTTTCCAGATCCAGGGGAAATCTCTGGCCTGATCTTAGTCTGTATGGCATAATCATTCCTGGGGGCGGGGGAGGAGTTACAGATACCACTTAGTTAAAATAATGATAACTGAAAAAACCGTTAACAGGGTTAAAATGCAAAATTTACCTAGTTCCTTGAACTGTATTTCTCACTTTTTCCAAAACTACCCAGACATCTTTGCTGTACAATTCTAACCAACCTAATGAGGAACAAGCTGCATACGTTATTTTGAAAAATGGGAAGAAAATGCAGGGAAGAAATGTCATGTATTTTTAGCTTAGAATGAAGACAGCTAAGATTCTCTTGAGGGTTCCAAGATATTTTGCATTGTCAAAGATTGATGAAGTCAAGCAAAGAACTATTTCCTCTGATTTGTTGAGTTTTTTGAAAGTGTTTAGTGTTCTAACAAAAAAATTATAGTGAAAAACATCTGCAACTTTATTTTAAGTTGAGAAAACACAGTGGTTTTGATCATTTTGGTGACAATTTTTAGACAACATTTTATCAAAAATGGTTAAATATTATAAAACCACATTGATATTATCTTCTT
>NW_006159764.1:1180856-1231732 GCF_000334495.1 Tupaia belangeri chinensis
TTCCATTCAAGATGCTAGTATGAAATTTAGTTTCTTATTCACTTTTCTTTTGTTTTCAAGTCATAGGCCTATATAAAAGAAAAGGAAAGAAGAAACCAAGGAAAGAGAAAAGAAAGAAGCTAGCAGATTAAGATGAAAAAAAAAAAAAAAACAGAAAAAGGGAAAAAACATTAAAAAGTACAAAGAGAAAGAAACTAGCAATGGGCATTTGTTGGAGCCTATATAGTTAACTTATATATATGGTAAGTCTTTGAATTCTTCTTCTTCTTTTTTTTTTTTTAGGTTTTTGCCAAAGAGTTTATGCTTGCTGGAGAAAGACAGAAACACAGAGAGGGAAAGTGAGAAATCAGCCCCCAGGGAAGATGGCCAATCCCTTCTCTTCCATTTTTTCTCTGGGATTTTGGGGCATGCATGCACATATACTCAGCATGAGTTTCAAGCTGCCTGGTCTAGGACTTGAACTGCAGTCGGCCATGAGGGAGTCCAGTGCTTTCACCACGCCATCTGCTGGGCCCCAGCCTTTGAATGTTAAAAATAACTATAGGAGGGGCATTTTCAAAAAATATGCCAGTAAAATAAAGGAAAAGAAGGTTAAATAGCTTCCCCAGTGTCTGGACTACAGCAAGTCTTCAACCTAGGTAAGCCATACTGTTAGCTGGCATTCCTCATGCAGTAGGTGTGATATCACATAGTGCAACGATTGGCCGAGTATTTTATCAGCATAAGCAGAACAAAGATCCTGGTGAAGGAAAAGTTACAACAAACATGTCCCAAACCATAGCTGGATGATTTGGAAAATATCATAAATCTTCCCTTCCATATCCTAGTCCATTCACCATATAAAATTACTTCTATCTTTTACTAGATGGTCTCATAGCAATAATGATCCCCAAATGCAATCTCTTCAAACAAATATTGGGTTCTAAAAATATACTATTAAAATTAAACAATATGTGGTAAATTTAAAATTCTTTCATTATAATAATTTGGAAAAATCTCTAAGAAGATAAAGATAATATTTGCATTATAGATTGATAAATACCTAGTTTCCGGAACTTTGGTAAATGTTTTCTTTTCCTTCTTTTTTTTTTTTTCCTAAGAGAAATTTTTGCATGCGCTCACCAGAGAGACAGATAGAAACAGAGAGACAGAAAGAAAAAAAAAATCACCCCTCATGGTGGATGGCCATGTCAGAATCCCTTTTCCCCCATGTTCCTCTTGGGATTTGGGGCACTCATGCATATGTGTCCAGCATGAGTTTCAAGCTGCCCAGTTCAGGACTCGAACCGCGCTTGACTACGTGGAGTCCAGTGATGTAACCATATGCCATCTGATGGTTCCAATGTCTTTTTTTTTTTTAAATGAATTTTCCTTACTGCATTTGAAGGGCTGGCAATCTTAAAAAATATGGTTGATGAAAGGTCACTTATATTTATTGTAGTTTGTAGAAATTCTTGTTTTTTTTTGTTTGTTTGTTCTGTTTATTTTTCTTTACTAGAAGGTGTGTGCACTTGCTAGAGAGAAAGAGAGAAAGATAGGAAAAAGCATACCTCATGGGGAATGATCACACTGTAATCTCTTCTCCATTTTCCCCCCATGTCAAGATTTTGGGCATGCATGCAAACGTTTCTGGTGTGTTTACCAAGCCACAATTCTGGAAATCAAATCACATAGTTGGCCATGTGACAGCCAGCTGCCTTAACCTCCAGGCCATGGGCTAGTTCTTTAGGAATTCTTAAGAAAATGTTCCTACTGCCCCTTTGTGTTAAAAATTTTGTGAACACTTTTTATTTCTTATAGATGGATTTGAATATCCTGTTTTCATTTCTGTAAAAAGGATAAAACAGGATACAGAGAGACTGTAAATAAGACATAAGCTTCTGCTTTCAGAGGCAGACTCCCATTAATAAGACCATGTGAACATGAGAAATCCTTGAGGTTTCTAAAGCCAAAGAACAGGCCATCGTGTTTTTATTTAAATCAGCAAGATTACTTTCAATATTTCTGTTTTAATCTTGTATTGGAAATGTTTTACTCTGCTGTAGTTGAGATAGATTATTTTTTAGTTTTATTTCTCAAGATACATATTTATCAACAAAACTTACAAGGCAAAGTAAGTATTTTCCTAACAGTCACATAATAACATTTCTTTGGTTCCGATTGTATGTAGTAGAGTGAGTCAAGTTGCAGATCATTACAGTTGGGATTCTCAACACCAAGTTTTATTCTTTGTTCAAGCACTGAGCATCTCCAGTGTGGAGTAACTTACAAGAATGACTGCAATTTGGATTGGGCTAACAACCTCGCCATCCAGTCTGGGAGGCTAATCCAATGTGGAGAGAGAGTAGTTTTAAATACACTGGGAATATAAATAGTTGAATAAAACGGGGGCCATCCCCTACGGCTTCATGTAATAGGTGGTAATTGACCCCCGGAGAACGTACTCTTTAAAAATAAAAGTCACAAGTCTGAGAAGTGTAGAGTATAAGTAGTGAAAGGTTTGGTTTGCTGGAAATAATAGGTTAGACAAAGAGTTGTGATGATAAGGAGAAGCAAAATGAATTTATGAGAGCCTGACTTTTTATGGTAACCAATGACTGAGTAAGAAGTACATACTTCAGTGGCAGTAGATGGCATGGTGGTTAGGGTGCTGGATTCCCACATGGCCAACTGTGGTTCGAGGCCCAGATGTGCAGGCTTGAGTTTTCATTTCCATTCTCTCTCTCACTCGGTGTGTGTGCTTGCCCTGAAGCAAATTAAACTACTACCACTACTGATAAATAAAATTAAATCAATAATTCTTTTAAAATAAACAAATAACCAAAAAAATGTATAATTTTATGTACAGAAAATGAGACATTCTTGAAGTGTTCGAGCAGTAGAGAAGCATGATCAGCAAGATTCTTGAGGAAGATCCTCAAAACCTTAACAAGTAATATTGGCCAAACCACTTCACTATGATATGACTTGAGTTTTAATCTACATGTGTAATAGAAAAAAAAATTGTGCTCTATTTTACATATGCAAGTAGTTTAAAAGAAACTCTGCTTAAACTGTCTTCCAAACCAATCACAAAGACTAAAACAAACCCTTCCATTAAAAAACTGTATAAGATATGAGACCAGCAGATAGCGTAATGCTTGTATCACCGGGCTCACATGTAGTCGAACGTGGTTTGAGTCTCAGACCTGGTGGCTTAAAACTCATGCGAGGCGCGTACGCTTATGTGCCCAAGATCCCAAGAGGAGACTGGAGGAGGAGGGAATGCAACATGGCCACCCCCTGAGGGTGATTTCTTGCTTTCTATGTCTCTGGTGAACACACGTACCCTATAGCAAAAATCTCTCTCTCAAAAAAAAAAAAAATGTATAAGGTAAATTTAAAAACAGAAAGGAAACAAGGGCAGTCAATATTTTTATTTTATTACTTGACAATTTTTACTCCTCCTAAAAAGTATACCTTCAATGAAAGTACAAAGAAAAACATTAAGATGCAGTAACATTTTTAAATCTTTGATACTTTCTCATGCAATATTCACATGAGAAATTAAACCAACATATAGTGTGTGTGTGTGTGTGTGTGTGTGTGTGTGTGTGTGTGTGTGCGCACGTGCTCAGAGGGATGGAGAAATGGAGGGAAAAGGGTTGCATCATGACCATGCTCCACTGGGGATGCTTCCTCTCTCTCTCTCTCTTTCTCTCTGTCTCTCTGTCTCTGGTTACTGTATATGCCCTCTAGCAATAACAAAAGAGACATTCCTAAAAATTAAACCAGTATCATTGGCTGTGTATCTTTAAAAAAATAAATAAATAAGTGGGGTGCAAGTAAAACCAGCAGCAACCTGTCAAGCAACTCCATTTACTTGCATCCAGAAGCACAAATCTTTCCCTTTTTCTTTCACTGGAACAAGCTTGCCAGCACCTAACAATTGATTAATTTAACTGGAGGGATTTTTATAGGCCTAGAGTATTAGGATCTTTTATTAAGTTTTGTGTTTCATGGATAAACGAAAGAGCACACTGAGTTTTCCAGGGAACACAAAACCTCCCCTTTTAATCACATGCTCAGAGTAAAACCACAGTGCATCACAGGCATTCGTTACGTACAACCGATGAACTGACTTCTCACCTATATAAATTGGTGGCCTTATTAAAATATTTTTAAAATATTTGCCAGAGGGCACAAGTGCTTACAGGAGAAAGATGAAAGGGGGCGTGTGTGAGAATGAGAATGCACAGCCCCCACCCCATGGAGGATGCTTCCCCTCAATCCCCTCTCTTCCATTTTTCCTTCCTTTCAGGATTTTGGGTACACATGCACACATATCTGGCATGTTTTCGAAGCTGCCAGGACCAGGATGCAAACTGCACAGTGGACCATGTGGACTCTGGCTGCCTTAACCGCTATGCCACTGACTGGCCCCCTTATTAAAGCATTTTAGAGTGAACATAGGTAAAGGAAAACTCATCGACAGTATTTTGCTGGGCTTGTACCAGTTCTCAGGGTGCCACTTTCATGACAGAGAGCACTGTGCCAGCCTGCTGGGCAGGAGCACCACTCTCTCATCCCTGGCACTGTCTCCGTCCATGCAGCCCTCACCCTCCGGCTGCAACCACGTCCGAAGGTGCAATCTGAACAGACTGGGTGTGACCGCTTCTCAGCTGGCCCCTACGTGTGTACGCAACTGAAAATGAAGATGCAAAACTTCATTTCCTATAAAGGCCAAGAACAGGAGGAGGACAACAGCAAAGAGAGAATCTTTTAAAGTAAAGTTTATTGTATGTTTTCCAATTATAATATGGGGGAATAGTCTCTAAAGAATAGAATTTTTGGAAAATTAAAAAAAAAGAAGAAGAAGAAAACAGAAAGAGCTTACCCTCAATTCTGAAACGCAAATATAACCAGTGTTTCCAGCATTTTGTTGCTTTTCTTTCTAGGCTTTTAAAAGTACTGCTGTTTTGTTTTGTGTGTTTATTCACTTTTGTCCCTCCAAGTAAATATTTTTGTTGAAATTTAATACACATATGAAAAAGTACACAAATTTCAAATGCACACTTCACATGTCCTCAGTGTAGACAATCCATATAAATGCCACCCAGATTACAACAGAGAATTTTACTAATATTGAGACTCAAAAGTGACTTGATGATTCTCAGTAATTAATCTCACATAATCAGCATTATCTTGATTTCTATCACCACAGATTAGTTTTCTTTATTCTTGAATATTATGTAAATGGAATTCTAATGTATATACTCTCATTCTATACACTGTGAGATTCAACCATGTTGTGGGTACATGAGTTTCATTTTCATGGCTGTATAGTATTTCAATATATAAATGTATCATAATGTAGTTATTAATCCATTCTCTTCTTGAGGAAAAATGACTGTAATCTGAGTAAGGCTGGGAAGGCTTGTATTCAGTTGTTGATAGCTTGTTTCATTTCACATTTTGGCCCTGTCTTTGGTGTGGGCCCTTCCAGATGTCCTGATTACAAACTTGTTATTTTTACCAAGGCCTTTCTACTTTGGCAGGCACTGAGCCCCAACTTCTGCCTCCTTAATACCATGATGCTGCTAACAACTGTGCATAGCTCCTCACTCTCTTCCCAGCTGTCTCCTCAATTTCTTGACACAGCCCCTGAACTGGCAAATGGCTAGAGCAGAAAAGCAGCAGAGACCATCTTCCTTGTCTGGCCTCTCTTCTCCCTGATTTTAGCTACTAAGTTTTGACCGATTTTGTTTCCTCAAACTATGTCTTTCTTTAGAGAGAGAGATTTTTGCAATAGGGTGTGTGTGTTCACCAAAGAGACAGAGAGACAGAAAGCAAGAAGTCACCCTCCAGGAAGAATGGCCACACCACAATCCCTTTTCCTCTTGGGATGTTGAGTATGCATGCACACGTGCCTGGCATAAGATTTAAGCTGCCAGGTCCAGGACTCGAACCACAGTCGACCCTGTGGGAGTTCAGTGACAACCATTATGCCATCTGCTGGTCCTGCCTTAAAGTATTTTTCTTAAGATTTTATGTAGCCAGAGCATCAGTGGTTTAATGAAGAGACATGAAATTATTTATATTTTTTATGCAGAAACATCTATTGATATCATGATTTGACCATAGCATAAAAATATCACTTCTGTTTTACTGAATGCATTCTAAAGGAATCATTAAACTTTGATGTTACTTTAATACAATGAATAGACAGAGAACAAAAAAATCAGCTCTTTTTTACAAAGGAAAGAAAAAGCAGCCGCAGACTGGCTGCAGTTGGTTTTGATAGGGGTTATGCTAATTTATTTTGATCAGAAGTGATTTGATGCTTGAGTTCTATTGCTTGGATATATGAAAAAAAAAACTGCTCACATTTGGAAGATATTTTCTTGGTCCACGTAACATATTAAACAATTGTTTCTCTGAATTTTAAAACTAGAAAGGAATTATATTATAAGATAAAGTTTAAATATATAAAGTGACTCCTAGTGGAATTTTAATGGAAGAATTAGAAAAAAAAATCATCATCCTCATTATGCTAATTTAAAGATTCTTTTAAGCTCCATTTCTTGGTATCACACTTCAAGAGCAGCCCTGCACTCCGCACCCCATTTTTACAAATATCTATACAGCACCCCTTTATCGCACAAAAAGAAAGACAAAAATGATGCATTCGTTACGAAGCTCTGAAGAAGGATCTTTGGTCCCCCTACTTTTGCAAACCTTATGTTAAAATATTTGATGGTATTAAATATGAATATTAAGTTGCTTGATAGAGAATTGATGTGAACGGTCTACAATGAAAGGAAAGAAGTAAACGCAATGAGGTGAATTGTTTTACTCACCACCTTGGTGCAGAGCCCTCAGTTCAGCCAGGGTATCTCTGTCTTCTCCTCTGCCGTCTTCATCTTCGTAGGTGGGAGGTGAAGAGGGGGCAACGTATCGAAGCAGTCGAGGTGGAATCTTGAATAGCAGGCCTGGAGACCTCACAACTTCCAATTCCTCTTCTTCCTCCAGCTCATCGTCATCTAAAGCTAAGACCAGAGGGGAAAAATTCTGGGTTTCAACATGTTGCTTAAAAGAAGGAAAAACCGAGCTGGGGTTGACAGAGAAAGGAGTTTCAACTAGACAGCCAAGGCAGGGGGTGAGTGACAGGTAAAACGCTTTGAGATGGCCATTTCAAAGGTCTATTGTACAGGAAGGTGAGAAGCTGTGAGCACAAAGTGGAAACTGCAGCGGAGAGACCAAAAGCGAAAGAAATAGATCTCCGTGTGAGAGGAGAGAAGGGGGGAAGGCAGGTTGAGTTAAGGAATCTGTGGTTTCCATTGCTCCTGAAGCAGTTTAGAAAAGAGACAGTGTAATTCTTCACAGCGACTTACGGATGCAAGTTTTCCCGTCACTTCCAATTCTGTAGCCATCTTCACAAGTACAGCCGTATGTTCCCAGAGAATTAATGCATAGTTGGTCACAGATTCTACTGCCATCCAAACACTCATCCACATCTAGGAAATTTTAAACGATGTCTGCTTTTAGGCGTTGAGAGATAAAGCAGGCATTTGGAGCTAACGGGCATATTTATGTTCTCGTGACCTTTACTAACCAGCAACAACGCCCTGCCGTCTGAAAAGCAAGCATTGTTCCCAAATTCTTTCTCAAGCACGCCTTGCCAATTATGTTTCTTTCAGTCATTTTCAAGTTTACTGTAGGTAGCTGTAAAACCAAGGCTGTCCTAAGACCTTGCTCAGGAGGTTTAGATGAAGAACATACGGCAAAATGAATGCAGTGGTCTTAGGCTGTGTAGCATTCTGCGGTCCTGAAATAGTCAATATATTCATATATGACAGGACACTTACTCTAGGTGTAATTTTGTACGAGGTCGACAGAGGATTTTATGGATGAGGAGGCATAGGTCTTGTTCTCATGTGACTTACTGGTTTATAACAAGTCTGAGCCCAGACTTGGGTCAATGTGTTCCTGATAGTAAAAGTTCCTGTATGATGCTGAGCTTCTAAACTTTGCTTCGGATTGTGGATCCTTTTTCCATTTGGACGTGTGTACGCAAGGATGTACACTCACACCATACAGTCATCTTTTGGCTCCCTTTGCTTATAAGCAGATGGTACATGAAATTCAAAACGATTTTTTTTGGCTCTGTTAATTGGATAGAATGTGGCAAATGATAATACACTCGCCAGTGTTTAGTATATATAGATATCATAGTTGTGTGTTCTTCGCTGTTATCCACACTGCGAGGCTGTGGGGCCTGGCTATCTAAATGAAGAAACACACGGATCATCTTCAACAGAATTCGGCAATTTGTTTCTTTAAGCAAAGAAACACTATATATATATTTTTGAGGCATTAATGTCTTGTATAATTTGAGTGTTATTGGAAAAGATTAAAATCTTCTGATATGTGCTTTGAGTTCAAGAGAAATATCGTCCAAAATAATGATAATATGGATCACAAAATGAAAAATCATACGTATACACTACAGGTCAATTTTCTTTATCTTTTCTTTCTTTTTTTTTTTTTTTTTTTTGCTAGAGGTCACATGCACTCACTCACGAGAGAGAAGGAAAGTGAGAAAGTGAACTCCCAAAGAGAATAACCATGCCACAAACCCTTTTTTTTTTTTTTTTTTTTTTTTGCTAGAGGTCACATGCACTCACTCACGAGAGAGAAGGAAAGTGAGAAAGTGAACTCCCAAAGAGAATAACCATGCCACAAACCCTTTTTTTTTTTTTTTTTTTGCTAGAGGTCACATGCACTCACTCACGAGAGAGAAGGAAAGTGAGAAAGTGAACTCCCAAAGAGAATAACCATGCCACAAACCCTTTTTTTTTTTTTTTTTTTGCTAGAGGTCACATGCACTCACTCACGAGAGAGAAGGAAAGTGAGAAAGTGAACTCCCAAAGAGAATAACCATGCCACAAACCCTTTTTTTTTTTTTTTTTTTGCTAGAGGTCACATGCACTCACTCACGAGAGAGAAGGAAAGTGAGAAAGTGAACTCCCAAAGAGAATAACCATGCCACAAACCCTTTTTTTTTTTTTTTTTTTGCTAGAGGTCACATGCACTCACTCACGAGAGAGAAGGAAAGTGAGAAAGTGAACTCCCAAAGAGAATAACCATGCCACAAACCCTTTTTTTTTTTTTTTTTTTGCTAGAGGTCACATGCACTCACTCACGAGAGAGAAGGAAAGTGAGAAAGTGAACTCCCAAAGAGAATAACCATGCCACAAACCCTTTTTTTTTTTTTTTTTTTGCTAGAGGTCACATGCACTCACTCACGAGAGAGAAGGAAAGTGAGAAAGTGAACTCCCAAAGAGAATAACCATGCCACAAACCCTTTTTTTTTTTTTTTTTTTGCTAGAGGTCACATGCACTCACTCACGAGAGAGAAGGAAAGTGAGAAAGTGAACTCCCAAAGAGAATAACCATGCCACAAACCCTTTTTTTTTTTTTTTTTTTGCTAGAGGTCACATGCACTCACTCACGAGAGAGAAGGAAAGTGAGAAAGTGAACTCCCAAAGAGAATAACCATGCCACAAACCCTTTTTTTTTTTTTTTTTTTGCTAGAGGTCACATGCACTCACTCACGAGAGAGAAGGAAAGTGAGAAAGTGAACTCCCAAAGAGAATAACCATGCCACAAACCCTTTTTTTTTTTTTTTTTTTGCTAGAGGTCACATGCACTCACTCACGAGAGAGAAGGAAAGTGAGAAAGTGAACTCCCAAAGAGAATAACCATGCCACAAACCCTTTTTTTTTTTTTTTTTTTGCTAGAGGTCACATGCACTCACTCACGAGAGAGAAGGAAAGTGAGAAAGTGAACTCCCAAAGAGAATAACCATGCCACAAACCCTTTTTTTTTTTTTTTTTTTGCTAGAGGTCACATGCACTCACTCACGAGAGAGAAGGAAAGTGAGAAAGTGAACTCCCAAAGAGAATAACCATGCCACAAACCCTTTTTTTTTTTTTTTTTTTGCTAGAGGTCACATGCACTCACTCACGAGAGAGAAGGAAAGTGAGAAAGTGAACTCCCAAAGAGAATAACCATGCCACAAACCCTTTTTTTTTTTTTTTTTTTGCTAGAGGTCACATGCACTCACTCACGAGAGAGAAGGAAAGTGAGAAAGTGAACTCCCAAAGAGAATAACCATGCCACAAACCCTTTTTTTTTTTTTTTTTTTGCTAGAGGTCACATGCACTCACTCACGAGAGAGAAGGAAAGTGAGAAAGTGAACTCCCAAAGAGAATAACCATGCCACAAACCCTTTTTTTTTTTTTTTTTTTGCTAGAGGTCACATGCACTCACTCACGAGAGAGAAGGAAAGTGAGAAAGTGAACTCCCAAAGAGAATAACCATGCCACAAACCCTTTTTTTTTTTTTTTTTTTGCTAGAGGTCACATGCACTCACTCACGAGAGAGAAGGAAAGTGAGAAAGTGAACTCCCAAAGAGAATAACCATGCCACAAACCCTTTTTTTTTTTTTTTTTTTGCTAGAGGTCACATGCACTCACTCACGAGAGAGAAGGAAAGTGAGAAAGTGAACTCCCAAAGAGAATAACCATGCCACAAACCCTTTTTTTTTTTTTTTTTTTGCTAGAGGTCACATGCACTCACTCACGAGAGAGAAGGAAAGTGAGAAAGTGAACTCCCAAAGAGAATAACCATGCCACAAACCCTTTTTTTTTTTTTTTTTTTGCTAGAGGTCACATGCACTCACTCACGAGAGAGAAGGAAAGTGAGAAAGTGAACTCCCAAAGAGAATAACCATGCCACAAACCCTTTTTTTTTTTTTTTTTTTGCTAGAGGTCACATGCACTCACTCACGAGAGAGAAGGAAAGTGAGAAAGTGAACTCCCAAAGAGAATAACCATGCCACAAACCCTTTTTTTTTTTTTTTTTTTGCTAGAGGTCACATGCACTCACTCACGAGAGAGAAGGAAAGTGAGAAAGTGAACTCCCAAAGAGAATAACCATGCCACAAACCCTTTTTTTTTTTTTTTTTTTGCTAGAGGTCACATGCACTCACTCACGAGAGAGAAGGAAAGTGAGAAAGTGAACTCCCAAAGAGAATAACCATGCCACAAACCCTTTTTTTTTTTTTTTTTTTGCTAGAGGTCACATGCACTCACTCACGAGAGAGAAGGAAAGTGAGAAAGTGAACTCCCAAAGAGAATAACCATGCCACAAACCCTTTTTTTTTTTTTTTTTTTGCTAGAGGTCACATGCACTCACTCACGAGAGAGAAGGAAAGTGAGAAAGTGAACTCCCAAAGAGAATAACCATGCCACAAACCCTTTTTTTTTTTTTTTTTTTGCTAGAGGTCACATGCACTCACTCACGAGAGAGAAGGAAAGTGAGAAAGTGAACTCCCAAAGAGAATAACCATGCCACAAACCCTTTTTTTTTTTTTTTTTTTGCTAGAGGTCACATGCACTCACTCACGAGAGAGAAGGAAAGTGAGAAAGTGAACTCCCAAAGAGAATAACCATGCCACAAACCCTTTTTTTTTTTTTTTTTTTTTAATGCTTTTGGGGATTTGGGGCATGCACAAAAATGAGCCTGGTGTGTTTTTGAAACTGCTGGATCTGGGGCTCAAACTGTGCAGCGGATTGTGTGGGATCCTGCCATCTTAACTACCAAGCTACTAGCTGGCCCAAGGTCAATATTTTTCAAAGTTCATTTATTTTTTCCATGAGTGAGAGAGAAAAAGAGAGAGTGAGACAGTCAGAATGACAGGCATCCCCACAACAGTGTCCTCATGATGGGATCCACTCCCAGTTGCAGCCAGCCCCAGGTTACGGCCACATGTCTGCCCAATGTGTACACAAGGCTCTCCAAATGCCAACCTGGGAACTTCCTATGCTGTGGTCCAATCCCAAACTTTTTTTTTTTTTAAATAAGGAAGAGAGTGGAAGGAGAGAAAGAGACATGGGGGAGGGAGAGAGAGAGAGAGAGAGAAACAATGAGTTAAGTGTTTTTGACTGAGTCTCATATCTGGCTTTTCTTCAGATAAGAACTATGGGTGCATACCACCTTGTGTGGGCTGTTAACATTGGATTACGAGCTGAATCTGGTTTCCACCGTGACTTCAGCCACTCACAGTGGCGCCCTCCCACCTGCACCCTCATAGCTCGGCCTAAGGTAAAGTTTTAAAGGTAAATTGCAGCAATGACTTAAATGAGCTATTCTTAATGATATAAGCAAAGCCAATTAACTCTACGCTAAATTTAAACTGTCCTATATTAAGTGAAAAAGATAAGCCAGAAATCACCTGGAAGATAAGTGAACTAATTTTAATAATTAAGTTAGAAAATTATAAAAATGGTTCATTTAAAAACTTGCATTAGCTATGCTAATGTCAGATATATAAGAGATTTTGCTACCGATTTAGACTGTGGCTCATAAACTGGTCGTCCTGCTATTGCTGTCTAATGAAACACTCACTGAGGGTCGGCAGCTGGTGTGGTGGTTAATGTGCTAGATGCGTCATGGCCAAGTGTGTGGTTCTAGTCCCAGACATGGTGGCTTAAAAAACACACCAGGCATACGTGTTTGTATCTAAAATCTGAGACTATGGCGAAGAAAGAACTGCGAGATGTGGCCATCCCCCCCCTGGGAAAGGGGTGCTTTCTCACTTTCCCTCTCTCTCGGTTTCTCTGCCTTTCTCCAGCGAGCAAACACACCAGACAGGGAAAAAAAAAATAAAAACAAAACCAAAAACCCCTCATTGAGAATGAATTCCACCAACCAACTTTCAAACCCCAGTCGAGATGTCTATGTATCTCTATATAACTTACAAGTTAATATATATATTATAAATAAGTTAATGTATATTTTAACTTAGGTGAGAAGAATTTAGGCCACTGAATATAGTAAGGTGAAGGGAATTATGGGCCATGAATATGATCATAGTAATAATTCCTTAGAGCTGAGTGATTTCCTCTGCCAGTGTTCTCGGCACTGTTTATTCACTGCTTCCCTTAATTTGCCCACTGGTCCTATTATTGTTGTCATTTTACTGATGAGGAGCTGAGGTTCAAAGTAGTTAAGAGTCACCCAAGTTCACATGGTAGGAAATGGAAAATCCACACAGAAATCCAAGTCTCTTCAATGTCAAAGCTTTTCCTTTCCCACCCTAGCTCTCTCTCTCAGATGTTCCTCCTTCACTGATTGTCCCATCACATCAATTATTTCGTGTTAGATCTTGAGAATTTACCATCACATCTACAACCGTCGGAGTTGAGCAGAAATCCTTCCTGACAACTGCATTCATAGCCTCCTAAATAGTTAATGCAGAGCTGGGAACAGCAGGCTTCTCCATTCTCACATTCATCAGAGTCTGAAGGGGAAAAAGACACGTTGGTTACTGCAGAGACAGGACTTTAACCAACCTAAAGAAGCCCTACTAAGTTTCACTTCTAAATTAAAATGGTTTTGCTCATTTCCTACTTCTCAGGCTACATAGTACAGATATTAAAAACGTTCAAACATGAAAGGAGGAGACCCGCTTTTGGTTTCTTTTCTTGCATGCTTCGTCTATGCCTGCTATTTATTTCAAAAGAATGCACAGAATTTCCAGATGCATTTATAAGCATTGTGAGCATTTCCAAGGTAAAGAGACCTCTACTGTTTTTGTTCAGTTTAAACAGCAATGTGACTGAATAAAGAGAAAACTTGAAGAATGACAAAAAAGTTTGAGAAAGAAAAGCCAAAAAATTCCATGTAACATTTGACAGCTGCAAAGACAAGACAGTCTTTGACCCGTAATGTGTCTGTTCTAGATCTTAAGATCAAAGAGTATTTCCAAACAAAAAGGACTCCCAGGATTGGGAAGAGAAGGTATGACTGAAATTCTGAGAGAGAACAAAACTCTTATTTTTAAGCAGTATGTTTAACATGATAGAGTATTGACTGGAATGCGTTCTGGGGGCTTTCCTTACAATCTGTGACATCGCTAACCTGCACTATTTTGTCAGATAAACAATTTTCTAAATGGTGATTTTTAAGTCTCCTTCAGTACTATTATTCTAGAATTCTACAATCCTGAATGTTTCTTCGTAAGACATAACTGCCCTGGGGAAAATAAAAATGCACCAGAAGATGTCAAATTGAAACTCTTCAGCCAAAGAATAATCAATTTGGCATGAGCTCTTTGGTGATCATTTATCACAAAACTAGCCAAGGAGTAGCAACAGACATTTCCCTCTTGCTTTCCCCAGGGTGGACCCCGGGGACTTGCTAGATCAGGGTTTTGGGCTCTATGACCCTGGTTCAGTTCAAGGTCCCCTCGCCCTGTTGGTTGGGCTATTAAGGTGGGGGTCTATCAGTGTCGAGTTTGCAGAATTCTGTTGTTCCATAACTACAGGAGCAGCCACAGACAGAAAGATCAGAGTCTCGATTAACCTTGAAAAGGCTACCAATTCAAGGATGTGAATGCAAGAGAAAGAAAGGAAAGAAAGGCAACCATTCAATCAAGATGAAGGATCACCATAAAATATCTAAGCGAAGGTCATTTGGACACAGAATATTCTTTCTTCAGCAAAATATCACAGACTGTGCTACTCACAAAACACTAGACGATATTTTTTCCTATTATATAGAACTTTCCTTTGTCCTTTGGATTAGATAGCATGAAGAAGAGGATAAAAAATTAATTTATTTCATATAGAACATCATTCTCTATGTCTTAAAAAATAAATACCCAGATTTCTTTTTTAAAGTTTTCTTAGTTATCACTGGAGTCTCCAAACTTAAAGGTCTCAGGATTCCCTGTTCTCAACTAGCAAGCACAATTACATCACACAATGGAAAAAATAAATCCTTCGGAATGACTATCATTTTAAGATACATTTTGCATTCTTCTTTTATTAACATTTTTCTGGAGTCATTTATAGTTAGTCAATCTGGAGCTTATCCGAAATCATTTTTTTTTCCAAATTTGCTACAGAGTGCATGTGCTCTCCAGAAAGATACACACACACACACACACACACACACACACACACACAGACACACACAGACACACACAACTGTTCAGTCAGTCATACGTGATCCAGCGCCTGAACCACCACGCCACCAACTGGCCTCAAAATTTCATATTTTCTACATCACAAGCCTTTCTTAAATGGCCCCCATTTCAACTCTTACATCACCTTTCTGTTCAGCTTCTTCTTCTTCTTTTTTTTTTTTCCAGATATTCTTTGGCTAGACCTTAGCTTGCTTATTTTTTCCCTTTTAATTGTCTTCTTCTCTGATGATTATATTTTACCTAAATTGGTCAATATGCTAAATATTTCACAAATGCAGTGAAATTCACCTGTACACACAAGCTTAGCCCTAATCAAATGTAGTCCTCCAATTTAGTCAGGAAAAACTAATAAACCTGTTCTGACTTCAGAAAAGCATCAAAAGTGGAAAACTTGGTCTCTGTTTCCCATACGTAGCTGCCAAATAAAACTCCGAAAGATAGAAACAAAAATTTGTTTCTAATAATTGGCCAGTAGTCAAGTTTAGTAACTTTACTGATAGCCAAATATTTGAATTTTATATAGATGTCTTTCAAATAGTGCTAATAAATCTCTAGGTTTTAGCCCTAATAAAATTTTGTCTTTGAACAAGAGTAAGTGATCAATTACAGACTGACTGACTTATTTTCATATTTATTCATATATTCTCATATATTTTAAAAAGTTGATCATAAAAATAAGCTAAAAAGAAAATTTATGCATTAATGTTTTTACAAAGCATCCATGGCCTTAATCTATTCTGAGGGATATAAATAAAGTATGTATATGTACACTCCAAATGAATCATTGCTTTTATACTACTGAATATTTGCTCTTTAAAAATGAGCATTTTTTTATTGATAGAAAATAAAATAAACTTGAGCCATACACAATATAACATTGTCATGTTGACTGCTGAAATCTCATAAATATGCAATTTTCTACATTTTGACCCTGGCAGATGTTATTTTTTTTCTAGCTGTAAGTAAGAATTCTACTAAATTGTACTTTCCAAAGAATAAAGACACCAGACACAAAATTGGAAGTTGCAAAGAAAAAAAAGAAGGCTGAACATAGTTCCATTTTTCTCTTACTCAACACTCAAAACCAAATACTGACAGAAGGACAGAAGGAGGAAGAAAGAAAAGAAAGGAGGAGGTCCTCTATTTTTTTTTCCATAAGTACAAACAATAGCGAGATAGAAAATAAATTTAATTACCTAAAAAGAGGCAACTGCTGTAGACTCGGAGCAGGGCAGAAGGCAATGTTAGATCAGGAATTATGAGTGATGGCGTCATTCTGGCTTATACAATTTATGAGCCCAGAAGACTAAAATTCCTTGTGGTTCATTCTCTATCATCACAGTGCCACAATAAAAAAGTACCAAAACATATAACCCATTGAAGTTCACCTTTTTGTAAAAAAATATTTCAAGCTATTTATGAGGATATTGAGTACATAAAATGATTTCCCCAATATTTTTTATACACATAAAGTTTAATAGCATAAAGCATCATGCACCAAAAAATAAATATGGTATCTAAATTCTTGAATGAGGACAAATCACTAGCTTAGAGGCTTGGAAGTGTTTTCAAAACAAGAGCACACAGTGATATAGTTTGATACTTGCTATCACTATTTATAGATTTTCCCTTTTCTCAGAAGCTCTAGATTAAACATTTTATTAAGAAGCAAAGCTAGGGTGGAATTTCTTTTTCTCATTGTCTCAAGGCTATAAATTATAATAATAAGTTGGGAGAGAGAACCATTGATAATAGGTTTGAGTTGGTATGTCTAAAGACTGATATTATTTAAAGTCTTCTTTTAAAATACGGCTACCTGGCATCTCAACTGAACATACATTCAAATTATTACCAAGTCAAAATTGATGCACATGATTTAGATTCTGCTTGAGTAACGAGACGGAAGTGGGTGTGTGGTAGCTGTGGTTAGAATTACTAGTTACCTGAGATGGTTAGATAGACAGACCTTGGAATGTTTTCCTGAAATAAAACTAAGCCCACATGTTTTATTTAAATGTTTTAAATTTCCTTTATCTTTGGTGTAATGGTATCTTCTGGCAAGCAATCTTCCTTTTACATTTATCCAGTAGCCAGGGCCACTCACTGCTCGATGTATCTCTCCTTGTACTCTGAAAGATGCGTCTTACATTACAGCAATAAGTATTACAGGGAAAGGGCTAAATAAATCCAGAGTAACTTTTGAATGAAGATGGCATTTACTGAACATTACCTATGCATGTTTTCTCATCTGAATCAAGCTGGTGTCCATGGTTACAGGAGCAGCGGGGCCCATCAATTGCATGTTCACAGTGATGGGAACAACCACCATTGTTCTTTTCACAGCTATTGACAATTTCCAACTCAATCCCTTTTCAAAACAAGCAAAGAAGAATATTAGCATAACAACAAAGTAACCTGAATATCTAGCCACAATAGGCATGCTGTCTTACAGGGAGGATGATAAACTTTATTGGAAATGTGTCAATATTCTATAATATATACATACATGTGTGTGTGTACACACACACACACACACACACACACACACACACACCTCCTCCTTCCCGCATCTGCATTATTATACTGTTGAACCACATTAAAATGAATTTCTCAGGAATAGCTTTGAGGGAGAAAGACATCACAAACACTTGAACCTTAAAATTATGTTCTTTGACTCTTATCACCTGTCCTTCCAGCTTTTCCAGGTCTTTTATTCCCACTAAGCCTTGGGCTCACTACAAGTCCCAGTCTTATAAACACTTCAGATTTTCTAATCTTTCAAGCACCTTCTGATTTCACTTTTCTTCCCACCCAGGCTTGGACCTTATCAACCATCTCAGTACTTCAATTCATTAGCATTCTAGACTGCCTCATTGGGGTGAGACAGTGCCACAGCCATAGAACAAGACATGGAAAGGTTCCCCGTTCAGGTCTAGAGACCTCCCTGAGTGCAACAAGCAAGAGCATGCCCATTGTTATGGTTTGGATAATAGTTTGTCCCCTAAATTTACATGTTTTAGAAATTGTTTTGGGGATCAGCAGATAACATAATAGTCACGTCACTGGACTCCCACATGGCTGACTGCGATTTGAGTCCCAGACCCAGAGGTTTAAAACTCATACCAGGTACATATGTGTGTGTACCCAAAATCCCAAAAGGAGAATGGAGGAGAAGAAATTGTGGCATGGCTATCCCTCCAGGAGGTGATTTCACTTTCTGTCTCTCTGGCAAATACACATGCCCTATAGCAAAAAAAATCTCTTTAAAAGTACAGAAAGTTTTTAGTGGGCAGTGTTTGGATGTCCCCCAAAAGTTCATATGTCCAGACTTGGTTGTATTGTAAAGAAAAACCTTCAAGCCCCTCATGATGTCCCAGGGTGCGGCTGTTGGATGTAATAAAGTTGTTAGGGTGGTAGGGACCCTATGATTGAGCTCTGGTGTGTATATAAGGAGGAGAAATGCTGTAGACAGGTTTACGTCAATGCAATATATATATATATATATGTCAAAGTCTGAGGACTATTAAACATTGTAAATGTCTATATTTGATTGAAACACCAATACACCAATAAACTAATAAATAATATTAGGTTGACTAAGTGATGCAGAAAGGTAATCGTAAGTCCATACCAGTAGTTATGTAACACTTACCTTTTTAAAAATATTGTATTATTTTATATACATTCAATCACTGTATATCATTATAGTATGCAAAATGAATTTCCTCAAAAAAACAGGAATACACTGGATATTAGTGCAGTTGAATATATTATCAGACATAGTATCATGAACAGACTATTTTCCATTTTTGTGTCCCTTAAATGCTTTGCTTCTTTCTTCCCTTGAGTCCCTCCCTCTAAAGGACACTTACCTCTGGGGATTTTTAGCATTTGTAGGATATAAAAAAAGATGTGTATTGAATTTAGAAACAAAACCAAATAGCCTGTTTTCCAACCGACATTTCTGTTTCCAAGCTAGTGGTGTATTACTATTTCTCCTTTCCAGGGGTTATTAGTACTTAGAAATACTGTTAAAAATAGCCTTGAAATAAAAGAGCAAGCATAAAACCAACGAATTAGCTGGTGAGATATAACTAGTGTTATGTTAGTCTCCTAATCGACTTCGATGCATATGAGTTACCTATTTAAATATATGATAACTCTAGAAATTTGCCAATTCTGCTACTTGCTAATAATTTGGGGGACACTGGTGGGAATCAGCCTTAGCATACGAATGCCAGTCATATCGAGCACACAGGTATTACAATTGCTCATTTTCTGAGTGAGCAAGTGACAAACAGAAGAATGTTTTCTATTTTATTTATTTTTATTTTATTTTATTTTATATTTTGAGAGAGATTTTTTTGCTATGGGGCGTGTGTGCTCACCAGAGACAGAGTGTGACAGAGAGACAGGAAGTAAGAAATCATCCCCCTGGGGGGATGGCCATGCTGCAACCCCTTCTCCTCCATTCTCCTCTTGAGATTTTGGGCATGCATGCACATGTGCCGGGCATGAGTTTTAAGCCACTGTGTCTAGGACTCAAACCGTAGTTGACTACGTGGGAGTCCAGCGACGTAACCATTATGCTATCTGTTGCTCCCAAGAGAAGAGTATTTTAAGCCAGGGTTAAAATAAGAGGTATACGGAGTCAGTGGGTGATATAGTGGTTAAGGTGCTGGATACCCACAAGGTCAAATGTGGTTGGAGTCCTGGACCCCGCAACTTAAAACTCACGCTAGGTATGTGTTTGTGTGTGTGTGTGTGTGTGTGTTTCCAAAGTCCCAAAAGGAGAATGGAGGAGATGGGATTGTGGTGTAGCCATCCCCACTGGGGGGGTGATAATTTCTTGCTTTCAGTCTCTTTGTCTCTCTGGCAAGTGTACACGCACTACCAAAACTCTCTCTCTCAAAAACAAAGAGAAAAATGAAATTCTATGAGTCTTCATCTGTGTGACTTGACCACACCTTCCTTACATTGGTTCATTTCCTTCCAGTCTCAGTTCCTGAATCCTTTGCAAACAGCAAGATGGGAAAGACCAGGACAAGGGTATTTGGTCTTGTGCCCTGAAAGCACATCATTTAACCTACCTAGATTTTGGCTCCAGTTCTAGAAATCACCCTCCCTGATCTGTTCCCAAGGCCCGCAGTGCCCACCCCAGACACTGTGCCCATCCCATGCTGCCACTACCATCTTGCACTACCCAGCTTATAACAGATGTTCAAAAGTAGGTTTTGAATAACTGAATAAAGAAAAGAAGGATTATGCTAATTAATTTATTGTTGAAAATAAGAACTGCTTTGGGTTTAGAAAAACAGCTAGTGTAGGACTGAGCACAATTACAAAGTTTCATGAAAGACTAAAATAATGAAAACAGCTCATATTTTTCATGATATGTTGACATATACTTTTTAGGGAGATGTATTATATTTCAAATTATATATGTGGTTGTGGAGGAAGGTGTCATATATTTTTATAAGACATAATAACTCTTTTTTCCCCTCTTATGTGTGCTTGCCATTGTCATTCTTATAAAGAGGCATTTTAAATCATATTTGGTATCTTAGAAACCATCGAATCAAACCTCTTCATTTTCTAGAGAAAAAACAGTAAGGTCAACTGAGGTGGAAAGACTCGTTTAATAATATTTATAGCCCAGTTGGTATTAAAAGCTAGGTCTTCCAGGTCATTTTTTTTCTGTTACATAATGTTTACTCTCTTATATTGCTTTAATGTAGCTGAGACTTGGACACACACTTTTTAAAATTTATTTTTGAACAATATTATTATGATTAAATGAAATTATTATAATTACGTGTTTGAATGCCTACATTATACAAAGTATAATGTAAACTAGCTAATCTAATTAATACAAGAAGCCTTAGAAGTAACATTAAGATATTGGTTTACCAGATTAGAAAAATGAGGTTCAGTTAGGACACAAGACTTGTCCAAGACAGCAGAAACAGTAAGTGGCAGAGTTTTCTAATTTGGGCATGTTTTTATTTAGTCTCTCATATGTGAAGAGGAAATAATTTCATTGCAGCGTAACCTATTTACTGTAATGTAATATTTTTTCTGAGAGACAGCACGATGTGGGAGAACAGACATAAAATTTGAAGTTAAAAGACCTGGCATGTTAGTGCTCTATGATCTTCAGTAAATTATTTCGTATCACTGATCCTCAGGGTTTTTTCTCCCTCATTGTTAGCATAGGGATTGAGTTACGTCAAGGTTTGCCAACTTGGGGCCTGTCTTAAACCCCAAAACAAGAAGGATTCTTGATTTTCCTTTTCCTCATTTCTGCCTCAGCTATTCCCCTCAGCTTTTCTTAACAAAATACATCTCCAATCTGCCCTCACCATCTCCTCTGCCACCACCACAGTTCACCTGCATGACTAATCCTGACTTTATGCACATTCCTGTTCAGAAAATGGAGCCTCACAGTGGAGTCTCCTTAAGATGAAGTCTTGCTTCATGGATCATGCCAGGTAAAGAAGTAGACAAGTTTATAAGGACAACCTGTGGTCTGGAGAGCTGACCAAGTCTCCTGGAACATAGCACTGTGTTCCCGGATAACACAGCTAAATGCCTTGAGTCCGGAGCATTCCGGCCCTTAAGTGAATTTACAAGGGGGACTGGGATCCTGGCCA
This sequence comes from Tupaia belangeri chinensis, assembly GCF_000334495.1. Classification (NCBI taxonomy): domain Eukaryota; kingdom Metazoa; phylum Chordata; class Mammalia; order Scandentia; family Tupaiidae; genus Tupaia; species Tupaia belangeri. The sequence continues at coordinate 1,202,547 of NW_006159764.1, forward strand.
GATCCTCTCTCCCCATAGAAATCCTACAGCTGTGCCACTTTGGCTCCAGACAAACACGAAACAGTATAAATAAAAACCCAGACTTCCAAGATATGAGCTAGAATGCATCTTTGCACTGAACTTGGTTTGCCCGTGGTGTGACTCCCGGTGCTGCGGTGGTGTCTTTTCCACACAGAGTCGCAGTTGGTATTAATAAACTTCCTCCTTACTTTCACTTACTCTACTACAGTGTCATTACTGAGTGCGTATCAGGATCTTTCAGTTAAGCGGTGCACCCATACGAGAAACTTGCGGTTTCTCACACAACTCCCTACTGTCCATTGCTTAAGGAATAACTGCAGTGATTTTTCAAAACAGACAAATCATATTACTTTATTTCTGTTTGAAGACATTCAATATTTTGTTAACACCTTTGCAACAAAATCTGAATTCCTGGCAATGGCCCATAGGCCCTGTATACACGGACTCCTCCTTCCTGCTTCCCACTCTGGCATCATTGTCTGTCTTTCCTTGTTGATTTTTGTTTTTTATTTTTTTGGCATAGGGCACATGTGCTCACTGAAAGAAAGACAGTGAGAGGGAAAGTGAGAGATCAATCCCCTACGGGGGATGGCCATGCCACAATCCTTTCTCCTCCATTCTCCCGGGATCTTGGGCACGCACATACACCCATGCCTGGTGTAATTATCAAGCCACCCCGTCTAGAACTGGAATCACAGTCGGCCATGTGGGAGCCCAGTAACATAAACACTATGCCATCTGATGGTCCCTTGGTCACTTTCCAGCCCACACTGGCTTTCTGTTTTCCTGAAAATACCAAGCTTCACGCTACCTCAGAGTTTAGGTTCTGCTGCTCTTTCTTCCTGGAAAGTCTATCTCCTCTGTGAATTTAAGTTACATATGGGACCCGCAGTTGGCATAATGGTTACATTGCTGGACTCCCACGTAGTCGATCGTGGTTCCAGTCCTGTACCTGGCAGCATACAACTCACACTGGGTGTGTGTGTATGGGTGCCCAAAATCCCAGGAGGAGAATGGAGGAGAAGGGACTGTGGTATGGCCATCCCCTCTGGGGGTGATTTCTCACTTTTTATCTCTCTATCTCTCTGGCAAGCAAAAATTTTGCCCTGTAGCAAAAATCTCTCTCTAAGAAAAAAAGAAAAAAGAAAAATTCTAAGTTACATAAAGGCAGGATCTTGCTCAGAACAGAGTGTGGTATGTGTAAGTGTTCAGTAAGCACCTGTCGAATGCATCAGTGAATGTAACCACGCTGGCAGAGTACTCCTCTGGGTGACACCTAGCTGGAGGCAAAGAGCTGCCCTCTTTACCCCAAAACCCTCCTCTCAAGTTCAACACAGCCCCACAACTCCCTATTTTCATGTGCTGGCCTGCTTTATTCATTTATATTTGCTGCATGTCTTGTGTTACTGTTAAGGGTTTTGACCCTTGGATTAGATTATATGAATGGTATTGGAAACTATAATAAAATTTCCAATACTCATCAATTTGTTTTTTGTAGAAAAATCAGCGAAAGTATTTGTTTGAAGCATTTTATGTAGGTTCATTTGATTCCTGCTCTTTTCCTGAGATATTACATCGAAAGAGCTCTAAGATGCCAGTGGTGATTTAATGGAAATATTAATGATACTGTGGGAACCCTGTTAAAAATGATAACAAGCCCAAGCCCAGATCTATAACTACCCAGTAGAAGTTAGCTGAGATTTTGAGTCCTTGATACAGAGGATAAACAATCTTTAACCACCTTATGTTGAAAAAATCATCATACTTCAACAGAAAACTTTAGAAATTTATTCTTGCAGTTTCACAAAGATAGCCAATGTATCATCTTCTGGATAGATGAACTATACATCAGATATGTATCGAGGGTCGGGGTGGCATGGTGGCTAAGGCAGCTAGTCTACAACACTGAACAGTTAGAGGCTCAGGACCGGCAACTTGAAAATCATGCCAGGTGTGTGTGTGTGTGTGTGTGTGTGTGTGTGTGTGTGCAAACATCCCACAAGGAGAAAGAAATACAGGAAAAAGAACCATCCCCCATAGCAGTGCTTTTTCACTTTCCCTCTCTTTCTCTGTTTTCTTTCAGCAAGCGCATGTGTCCCATAACAATCTTTTTTAGAAAATATAGAACTTAAGCTGTATTAATATTTGGAGAAATTCTTAATTAACCATGGTATATTTGGAATTTTCCAATTTCTTTTTTCTTCTTCTATTGTTTTCTTTTTCATTTTCGTTGTTCTTTTTTGGCCAGAAGGTATGAGCGCTTTAGAGAGAGAGAAGTAAGCAGAGAAAGCACTCCCCAGTAGGGGGTGGTCATGCCACAATTTTTCTCCTCAGTTTCTTCTCATCCTGTCAGGATGTTTGGCAGACATACACACATACCTTGTGTTTTTCAAGCCATGGGGGCCAGGATTTGAACCATAGCCAGGCATGTCAGATCCAGATTCTTAGGAAGAGTACTTAACTGCAGCACTGTGTGGCCAGCCCTTTTTATTTTTCTTAAGTTTATTTATTTTTATTCATCATAGAGAGTGTGTGCACATGCACACACACACACACACACACACACACACACACACACAGAAAAAAGAGAGAGAAGCACCCTGACAGAACCTTGTCACACCAGGATAGCCTCCCCACAGCCTTCCAGTTCAGCTGAATCTTGGGCATACCTGCATGCACACATTTTTCCAGCTGACCTTGGGATCTGAACCTGTGGTCAGCCATGTGGCTTCCAGCACTGTAGTTCAATGTGCTACCAACTGTACCACCAGGCTGGGCCCGAAATTTTTCTTTATAATTACAAGATAGTGATAACTAATTCATAGCACATGGTGAGAATTCAATGGTTATACTATGAACTGTTTTTAGACCACCTGAGAAGAAATTACATAAATGTAAAATATTTTTGTCTAGCAAAAGGGTTTAAAAATTGACATCTTAAAATATCCTTGTTAGATGATGAACACAAAACTCATTGTTAAACATTATCATTCTCTGAAAAAATGTACCACCTAAAGGTTTAGCAACAACTCAAAATACCAGTTTTTACCAACAAAGACTTGTATGTCAGTCAGTAAATACTGAAGTCTGGGGAGGACTACAGAAGGAACTTAGCCAAATAGTAAGATTAGGGAAATAAATGCAAAAAGATACTTAGACCAAATATATTCAACTCAAGGGCAAATTGCTTTCCCAAGCAATGTCTACAGAAATCTTGTACCTCACGACTTATTACCAATTACGACCCCTTTTTTCATGATAACTGAGAATGTAGTCGGACTGCAAGAGGTTTTATTTTGTTCATTTGTAAAATGTACTCATCCCCTAAATCTCCGGCCACATTAAGAAGCCAAAATATTAATAAGAAAAGCCATCCACATTTTTTTCTCTGCCTGAAGGGACTCCTTAGGGTACTCAGAAAAAGACTGACTTCAGAAGGGGCTGTATCCTAATTAGTAGGCTTTTATTTTTCTCCCGTTTTATTTAGTTTGCTCTTTAAAAGGCAAATATCACTGTAGCAAAATTGACGTCTTTAAGCAAAAGAAATATACTAGCGGACCTTAAGGCTACACTGACAAATAGAATAAAAGAAGCAGAAATTTAGCTAGGGAAAAAGAATGAAGATTTAGTGACCTTAATGTCTCTCCATGAGAGAGCTCAAATAAGCATGATAAGATTTCATTTTTCACTATATTTTTCCTCCTTGATTAAAACTCATAAAGATATAATATATACAAACACATGATGAAGTTGGAAGAACAGTACATCTGAAGCCAAAACACCCTAGATCAAGTCCCCTTCCTTCACTAACTTTGTTTCATTGGGTTTTTGTCTTCAGCAAAGAATGATGGTTTACTAAGATGTGAAGAACTAAAAAGAGTATCTTGAGTAAGATGGTTTGGTATATGCACATGTTGTTTAAAGAAGAAGTTCGAAATATAAATTAGACATTGGGAGAGGGCCCAGAGATGCACAACTGGGAAGAAGAAGAAAACCTGGGAGACAAGACAGTAATTCAAGTAGAGGGAGGTGGTCAACTATGTTGAAAGTTGCTGAAAGGTCAAGAGGGTGGGGGGTGGATGGCCATGTCACAATCCCTTCTCCTCCATTCTCCTTTTGGGATTTTGGACATGCACGCACATGTGCCGGTGTGAGTTTCATACCGACAGGTCAGGGACTCGAACCACAGTAGAACACATGAGAATCCAGCACTTTAACCACTAAGCTGCCTGCTGGTCTCCAGGGTACTTTAAAAATAGACACTCTACAATGCCTTGATTATGAGACTAATTCAAAAGAAAGAACTGATAATTCATAAAATGGAGAATAGTTGCAAAAACAAAGACTTTGAGATGTTGAGAGAGGTGGGGTTCCAAAGCACACTGCAGAAGGTGGCTTTCTCTGGCACCAGGACTACCTCTTTATAAAAGTAAAAGTAAAGGCTTTACACGTTTCTGTGGGGAATTCTGAGTTAATTTTTAGCTTGGATGGTAGTTAGCATCCATTTTTGATGATATACAAGACAAGATGAAGATAAAAGCCAAAGCGGCTGGCAGTGATATAAAGCTTCAGAAGAGAAAAGGGTGTTACACTCCTTTGATGAGGGTGCGAGTAGGCAGATTCCGACAGCAGACAGTATAGATGTGTCCAGTCATGCTATTTAATTATTTGAGATTTATGATCCTGAATTGAAAGCGAAACCACTTCTGGTTGTGTTTTGAACATAGCAAATTTCACCGGCAGAGAGATAGGTATGAACTGAAGAAAGAAGAGAAAAAGTCCGAGGATGAAGGAGAAAAATGATTTGTTGACATAACAAGACCACATCAGAGAGAGAGAGATGATGAAATCAGCCACAGAATTACTTAAGTGTTCTGTCTTTATGAAAGGAGAGAAGAAGAGATAGGAGAGGATGAAAAATATGGAGGCAGAAAGGAACTGGAGGGAACTGGTATCAGTTTTAAGCCTAGTAAAGGGAGAATGTGTTCATCTGCAGATTAAGCCGTGGGCCAGGGAGGAAGATACGACAGAATGAAAGAGGCATACCCAGGACTGCTAATAACGCAGCATATTAACCTGCTAGTGTATCCCAACAAGGGGCATATTAAATTGTATAACAGCCTAAGTGCGTAAGAGGCCAAGTCTGGATGGCATGGATCATAACTTTTTTGAAGAGGAGTGAAGGATGAGCCAGTGAAAGAGAACGCCAAGCAGGCTGAGCTGCATAAAGAGGCATGATGAACCCATGGGGTACGGAGGGAAGGGCCAGTGTGGAAGGTCCTCGCCAGAGCATCCAACCTGCCAGACGCGGAATAACACCCTAGAGCGCCTCTGCATAGATGATTCCTTCCCGTCTGCGAGTTCCTTCTCCTCGAGTTTCACATCGGGGTCACTAGAGCTCCACAAATATTGCGTGGCAGAGGTCATAAAGGAAGATAGGCTCTTCCAAAGAGCCAGGAGCCCCCAGAAGGGCCAAGTCTGAGTACAGAGACTTAGTCCATGCCAGTTCCAGTGTGGGTCATTATGCAAACCGTCTCCTATTGATTCCAAACTTCTGTTTCCTCATCTACACAATGACGTATTGGACTTCTAATCCCCACCCTCCAATCCCAGTGGCAAACATTCTCAGGAGCTTCAGCTTCGGCCAGATGCTCAGTATTGTTCTTCCATCAATTGCCCCTGTTTATATGTGTGAAAAACCCCTGAGCTGTGATTCTGACTACTTACTGTAACACTGTTTTCCATCAGCTCCCAGCTCAAAACCAGGGTGGCAGGTACAAGTGAAGGAGCCCACTGAGTTCACACACTGATGACCACAGCGAGCAGTCCCCTCGGCACACTCATTCACGTCTGCAGAGAGAGAGAAAGAGAGAGACGTAACGGTTATGTCGCAGGTGCTCTTAAGACTTATTGGCAAACTGTAAAAATGAATTCACCACCACCAGTCCCAACCAGTTGTGTCATAGTCACACGGGCTCCATCCTCTTTGTCTGAGGGGATATTTGTGAATAAGCCAGTTTATTACATCATTACCTCTAATATTGGTCTTGTGCTCTCAAGCACTCTGTTTATTAGAAACTACTAGTATCTATTAATTGGGAAAAAGAGAGAAAACAAACAAACAAAAAGTAGGCCTAATTTGTCCCTTAATAATACAGCTAAAAGTCATTGCAATTTGTCTTTATAAACATACTACATTCTTTTTTTTTTTTTTTTTGGGGGGGGGAGAGGTTTTTGCTATAGGGTGCATGTGCTCGACAGAAAGACAGAGAGCCAGAAAACAAGGAATCACCCCCCCCCTCCCCGGGAGGATGGCCATGCTGCAATCCACAAGGAATCACCCTCCCCTCCCCGGGGGGATGGCCATGCTGCAATCCCTTCTCTTCTATTCTCCTCTCAGGATCTTGGGTCTGCACACGAACACGTGCCCAGCGTGAGTTTAAGCCACCAGGTCTGGGACTCGAACCATGGTTGACTACATGGAACTCCAGCAACACAGCCAAGTGCTGGTCCCATATATTCTTTTTCTCCTTCCTTCCTTCCTTCCTTTCTTTCTTTTTTTTTTTTGTTTTTTTTTGTTTTTTTTTGTTTTTTTTTGTTTTTTTTTGTTTTTTTTTGTTTTTTTTTTTGTTTTTTTAGGCATAGGGCATATGCACTCACCAGAGAGAGACAATGAGAGGGAAAGTAGTCTCCTTCTCGACTTCCCCGCCTGAGGGGATGGCCACACCACAGTCCCTTCTCCTTCATTCTCTTTCTGGGATCTTGGGCACACATGCATATGCACCTGGTGTGATTTCCAAGCCTCCGGATGTGGGACTCGAAAGGTGGTTGACCATGTGGGACTCTAGCGACATAACCACGATACCACTTGCTGGCCCCTATTTGATATTCTTACCCAAAAGCGGCCCCTTTCTGATTTACATCAGAAAGCATGTGTGGCCAGAGGCCAGGCGGGCGTGTCTTGGCCTTCATGAGAGCAGTGCAGTTCCTGCTGTGCCAGTAATGGCCAGGAGGCTGTGCCATTCACACACAGGTACCCTCTGTCTCGCCTGACACCAGCAGCCAGGTCTAGTCAGTGTGACTTCGGGTTCGTGGTCCTGGGAGTGTCGTCTCCTTCCTTCATCTGGACAGGTCCACCAGCACTTTCTGATAGCACTTCCTCCGTGTACTGCACTGCATGACATTCCCTCCAGAGCGTTTAAGAGAAATACTATTGATAATTCTTCTAATGTATTCATAAATTCCTAAGTAAGCAGTAATTTGAGGAATAGATTTTCTAGAAACAAAGCATTAGATATTAAAATAGAAGTATCAAGACCAGTAGTTGGCATAATGGCTATGTCGCTGGACTCTCATGTAGTAGACCACGGTTCGAGTCCCAGATCCGGTGGCTTAAACTCACGCTGGGCATGTGGGGGTGCGTGCCCAAGATCCTGAGAGGAGAATGGAGAAGTGATTGTGGTGTGGTCATCGCCCTGGGGAGTGATTTCTCGCTTTCCGTCTCTGTCTCTTTCTGCCTTTCTGGCGAATGCATGTGCCCTCTAGCAAAAACCTTTCCAAAATGAACAAATAAATACATGTAAAATAGAAGTTTGAAAGAATTTATACATGTATATGCATATAATTGTCAACTTTCCACAAATATTTAGTAAGATCTTATTCTGTGCTAGGTTCTGAGCTCCAAAGGTGCTATGGAAACAAAAGAACAAAGCAGAAATGTTCTCTGTCAGAAAAGTCTGCTGACAAAATCCACAGAAAATTGTATGTGAGTTTTGGCTCAAAGAAAAAACGTACTAACTTAACATAATTTTTATGTCTAATTATTTTTCAATTTCTCAGTGTTGATTATCCCCACATGTAGGAAACGTTTGGTATTTTCATAATTAATCCAAATAAACCATTTCTCATTTTATGAAAATGTCATGATAAAAATGAAGGATTCTGTGATTTCTCAGAAGTTTTTGAAACAAAGACCATCCCACAGGAATGACTTCATTTATCAGCTCTGGTCATGGAATAATTTATCGCTTTCATCTTTGAATTGAAGTGCGTCTGTTTTGCTATTTCTAGGAAACAGAAACGTGTAACCTTGTATTTATAGCTTCTTTCTTTTCTGTTTTAATCATTCCTAACTTCTGAGAACACTCATTTGCACATACTTGTTTTTCAAAGGTTACCCCACCTTCTGTAGCTTATAATAATAATAAAAAAAAAGCTCCCTCTGTGGTTGTGAAAGGTTTTGAAATATTAATTCTAGAGTCCCTTCAGAATGAGAAACAGGAAACAAAAAGCATCAATTCTGAAACTCCATTAGGTCATTAAAAAATGTAACTAAGAATTTCGCTGAGTTTTTATAGTATCATAAAAATACCTTTCAGAATGATCAAATAAGAATCTAAATGTTCCTTTTTAAGCATAAATGAAAACACCTTTTCTCTTGGCTGTTCTGACTATTCAAAACCGAATTACCACGAATTTTCAAATAATTACACAATTAAGCCATCAGCCTCAGACCCCTACCTTCACACGTCTTTTTGTCTTCAGACAGCTGGTACCCCGGGCGGCAGGGACACCTGGCCACACCATTTTCACTCTGACATACATGAGCACATCCATTCCCACCTGCACAGGGGTCCATCTCTGAAAGCAATTAAGCAGCGATAGTTTATATTCGTTCCACTTAGAAAGATGTATGAAGGGGAAGGGTGGAGAGAGGAAAGTAATGAGGGCACTGGGGCCACGGGGCTTCTCACATCAAGATGGTGAGGACTCCAGAAAGTCCTTCCTACTTTCCTATGGCATTCACAAACATCTTTACATTTTCTGATCTAAACCTCCAAACTGAACAAGTGTCATTGTGGATTGAAGCCGAAGAAGAATTGGCTTAATTTCACCTTCCCCCAAAATAGGCCTCCTGCCCTCTGGTACCCAAGGTGAAGGAAGGAATCGGAACTCATGGTGAAGGAAAAGGCGGACCAAAGAAATATGGGAGAGGCTTCCTGCAGTGGCTGTGGAATAGTACTGAATAAGGAAGTTCAAATCCATTTGGAATGAAGGAAGTGGGCCTACTTCTCCCTTTCGTTGGCTCCTGTTGGAATTGATCTTAGTCCTATCATCTGGAAGCTCAAAATAACGTGAAGCCACTGGCCTACCAGAAGTACCTCCACACAGTTTGTCCATGCACGATTAAGTGACTCTCGTCTGACTCCATAAATCAGGCCGATCTTACTTACATGCTGCTAAGGTGGAACTGCACAGTCTCCACTTCCATTCCTCACTCTCCATACCTTTTTTCTTTTTCTTTTTCTTTTTTTATTAATAAAATGCAGAGTATAAAAAGCAAAATATTACATAAAGCTATTCTTCCCATATTTATCCACTTTCAACACAACCTTTGCCATGAAGAAATGCATCCATGCTTTCAATAGTTTCTTCTGAATATTTCTAGACTTTCTTTATAAAAATATAAGTTAGCCAGCACAATATACATGTTCTGCGGAAGAACATGAATCTGTAGATCAATTGGGTACTATTGCCACTTTGAACAATATTAAGTAATCTAATCTATACAGATGAAATAGCTTTCCTTATATTTATATCTTTATTTCAACAATGTTTCAGTTTTTTTGTTATATAAATTTTGCACTGTTTCCATTCAATTTGTTCTTTTGTATTTTATTCTGTTTTATTCAGGTGTAAATAAAATTACTTTGAAATTTGATTTCTGACTTATTCATTGCTAGTGTATAGAAATATAACTTTATTTTTAATAATTTTGGATTTAGTCAGCTCTTCACAAAATATCCTAAGCTGGTTGCTGAGACACTTTTTAAAAAAAGAATTATTTAACTTTATTTACTTATTTTAATTTGAGCAGAGTGGGACAGAGTGAAAGACAGAGAACGTGAGGAAGCAAGCAGCCAGGTCTGGGAGCAGTTGGCCATGTGGGAGTCCAGCACCCTCAACCACCATGCCACCTGCCAGAGAGATTTTTGAAAGATGGTGCAGAGGCGACTGGGGAGCTGGGGAGCTAGAAAGTGCTTACTCTGTACATGAGAAATGCAGCTATATTTGTGTTGCTCTTATATTCTGCAACCTTGTTGAATTTCTTTATTAATTCTAGTAGTTTTTAAAAGTCTATTCTTTGAGTTTCTACACACAATGTCATGTCATCTGCAAATAGATATTTTACTTCTTCCTTTTCTACCCAATGTCCTTTTATTTTTATTTTCTTACTTTATTGCTCTAGCTGGAACGTCAAGTAAAATGCTGAATAAGAGTGGTATACTAGACGTCCTTTTCTTATTGCTGATCCTAGGAAAAATGCTTTCATTATTTCATGATTAGGTATGATGTCAGTGTAAGTTTTTTATAGGTTCTTTTTGTATCAGATTGAGGAATTTTCTTTCTATTTCTAGTTTGTTGAGGGATTTTATCATAAAAGGATGCTGAACTTTTGTCAAGTGATTTCTTCTGCAACTGTTTAGATGAGCATGCAGTCTTTTATTCTATTGACATGATATGTTATTTCAATTAATGTTCAGATGTTGTACCAACCTGGTATAATTCACTATTGACACTGGGCTTGGACTTTTCTTTGTGGCACATTTTAAAGTAAGTCTTTTTCTTTATTTATAGGATAGCTAATGAGATTTTCTATTTCTTCAGAAGTCTTTTTCAATAACACATGATACTATACAAATTTATCCATTTTATTTAAATTCCCTAACTTGCTGCAATACAGTCATTCATTGTATTTCCTTATTTTCCTTTTTATTTCTATAGGATCACTCAAGGGAAGCCCTCTTGTATGGCTTTTCTTTTTAATGCTAGAGGGTCTGTGAGTACACATGAGAAAGAGAGGAAAAGTACCCCAATACTGCCTGGTCATGCTGCCACCCTTTCTCCTACAATTCTCTGTCCCATTAGTAACCTGGGCAAGTGTGTGTCCAGCATGCTTTTCAAGTGATGGGGCCAGGGCTGTGTAGGTTCTAGATTCCTCTTCACAGCATTTAGTCATTGGTCCCCCTCTTTCATTCTTGATTTTGGAAATTAAAGTCCTGTCTTTTTTCCTTCATCATTCTAGTTAGAGACTTACCAATTTTATTGATATTTCCAAAGAACCAGCTTCTGCTTTCATTGATTTTCTGTTGTTTATCTAGTCTGTATTTCATTCATTTCTTTTACCCTTGGGGCCAGCAAGTGGAATGATGGTTAAGGGCACTGTACTCCCACATGGCTGACCATGGTTCAAGTCCTGGACCTGGGGGCTTGCTTTCACACTTTTCCCTCCCTCTCTCTCTCTCTCTCTCTCTCTCTCACACACACACACGCACACACACACACACACAGTTACTTTCTTGTCAAATTAAAACAAATAAATAAAGTTAGATAAAGTAATTATTAAAAACAAAATTCTTTGACCCATTGGTTATTTAGGAATGTGCAACTTGCTTTTATTTTAAAGACTTTATTAATTTTTTTTTTAAGTTTGAGGAGTTCAAGCTTCATGGCAAAATAGAAGGAAGGTACAAAGATTTTCCACATAAACATTGTCCACACACTGCATTAACATCCTTTCTCATTAACATGCCCCTCTAGAGTATTCGTTTGTTATAGTGATTAACTTATATTGACACATCATGATTTCTTGAAATCTGTAGTTGATGTTTGGGCTCTGTCTTGATGTTGTTATTCTGTGTCTTGGGACAAATGTAAAATGGCATGTATCCAACATTTTATTTTTCTGAAGTGCCTATTTTTAATGGAGTTGTTTATCTTCTTTTCTTTCTTTCTTTTTTTCTTTTTTTTTATTACCAGAGGTTTTGTGCACTTGCCAGAGGAAGACAGAGTGAGTGAGAAATAGGGAGAAAGCAGCCCCCAGTGGGTCATGGTCGCACCGGAATCCCTCTCCTCTCTCTCTCCATGGGGCATGCACACACAAACACACACGCAGATACACACAGATATTTGGTATGTTTTTCAAGCTGCAAGGGCTGGCATTTGAGTTGTGGTTGGCCACCTGTGATCCAGCTCCTTTAACCACTAGGCCGCCAAGCTGGCCTTAGGTTGTTTATTTTCTCATTGGTGAGTTTTAAGAGTTCTTTGTATATTTTGGGTAACAATTCTTTATCAGATATGTCCTTTGCAAATATTTTCTCCTGATCTGTGAATTGTTTTCCCATTCTCTTGACATTATCTTTTGCAGAACATAAACATTTAATTTTAATAAAGACAGTTTATTATTATTTCTTTAATGGAGCATGCCTTCGGTGTTTTACCTAAAAAGTCATTGACAAACTCAAGATCACCTTGCTTTTCTCCTATATTTTTATAGGAGTTCTACAATTTTTCATTTTACATTTAAGTCCTTTGTTCTTTTTGAGTTGAATTTTATGAAAGGTCTATGTCTAGATTCATTTTTTGGGAATGTGGATGTCCAGCGGTTTCAGCATCATTTATTGAAAAGACTACCTTTTTTCTTATATTGCCTTTGCTCCTTTGGCAAAGATCAGCTGACATCTTTGTATGAGTGTATTTGCACTTACATGCTTTCTCTGCATCTACTGATATAATTCAGTGATTTGCTTTATTTTTTAACCTATTAATGTGATGCATTTACATTAACTGGCTTTCAAATATTTAAACAGCCTTGCATATGTGTAATAAATCCTACTTAGCCATGAAGTATAATCCTTTTATATACGCTGTTCGATTCAATTTGCTAATATTTTGTTGAGAATTTTTCTATACATGTTGAGAGATATTGGTCACAGACTGGCACCAGTCTGCAGCCCCAGGGGTTGAGAACACCTGTTTTAGGGCCTATGATGTGGTCTAACTTGATGAATGAAAAGAATGTCCATTTTGCCATTGTTCCTTGTGTAGTCTATAGATGTCCATCCAATTCAACTGATGGACAGTGTTTTTGAGTTCAACTATATTTTTTACCAATTTTCTTCTGCCTACTATATCTCTCCATTTCCGACAGAGGGATGTTGAAATCTCCAACTGGAATAGTGAGTGCCTCTATTTTTCTTTGCGATTCTATCATTTTTGCCTCCTGTAGTCTGGCACTCAGTTGTTAGCTAGAAACACATTATAGGTTGTTATGTCTTAGAGGGTCACCAGCTCTGTCAACATGCAAAGTCTATCTTAGAGAACTTTCTTAGCTTTGAAGTCTGTTCTGTCTGAAATTAATTAAGCTACTTCTTTCATTTGATTAGTGGTGGTATAATTTCTCAGCCATTTACTTTAAAGAAAATATCACGATACTGAAAATTTCTCATAGACAATATACAGAGCAGTCTTGTTTTTTGGTACTGTGACAATCTCTGGGTTTTAATGAAAGAATTTAGAATTATTGCTATTGAAGTGATTATTGATACGGTTGGATTAATATCTGCCGTATTGGTGACTGTTTCCTTTTTCTTGTCCATGTTTTTTATTCTTGTTTTCATCTTCCATAATTTTTCTTCCTTCTGTCGTTTTAATTGAGCATTTTGCATAATTTCATTTTCTGTTCATAGCATATCAGTTGTATTTCTTTGTTTTTGTCTAATGGTTGCTCTAGTTTAAAATATACTTTTATGGCTAATTCAAGTCCACTCTCTAATTATATAATAGTGCTTTACAGGAAGTGTGAGTACTGTATACTAACAAAAATAATCCTAATTCTTCTTTTACACCCCTTCTATCATTGCTATAATTTATTTCACTAATATAAAAGTGTACATGGCACATACACAAACAATATCAACATAAATAATTAAATACACTACTGCTATTAGTTTGAACAGTTATATTTAAGTTGAACTAAGAATAAGGAAAATCAAAATTTTTATTTTACTTTCACTTATTCCTTTTTCTATGTTCTTCTTCTCTTTGTAAAAGTTCACATTTTTGAGCTATGTTATTTCCCTTCCCTCTAAAAATCTTTTTAAAACTTTTCTTGCAAGGCAGGTCTACTGGGAACAAATTCCCTCAAATTTTGTGTGGCTAAGAAAGTTTTCATTTTTCCTTCATTTTGTGCAAGATAATTTCACAGGGTGTAGAATTCTAAGTTGGTGGCTTTTTCTCTCAATACTTTAAATATTCCACTCAACTCTCTTCTTGCTTGTGTAGTTTCTGAGGAGAGACAAAATTTAATTTTTGTCTTTGTCTTTCTGAAAATAGGGTGCTTTTCCTCTCATTCAGTTCAGGATTTTTTTCTTTATCTTTGATTTTGGCACTTTATGTTGCTTCATGTTCTTTGAGCTTTCCAGAATATGCGGTTGGTGTCTCAGGTTAACTTGGGGGAAATTCTCAGCTATTGTTGTTCACATATTTCTTCTGGTTTTTTTTACGCTACTGGTATTCCCATTATGCATGTTACACCTCTTAGAGTCAGCCCACCTTCCTTGCAAACTCTGTTCTTTTTTTTTTTATATCCCTCAGTCTTGGTCTCTTCACATTTTGATTTTGAAAGTTTCTATTGCTCCATTCTCAAGCTTAGAAATGGCCATCCCCCTGCTGGGGATTGATTTCTCTCTCTCTCTCTCTTCCTGTCTCTCTCTCTTGCTGTTGTGTCTTACAATAAGGAGCAAATTAAAACAAACGAACAATAAAACCAGACTCAGACTCAGAAACAACAGATGATAAAATCAGCAGATAACAAATGAAAATGGCATTTATGAATAAACCCAATGATTTAAAGAAAAACAGGTATTTAGTGATGAGAAAAAAATTAAAAGACATAAAAACTACCAAAAGTAACTTCTAGAGCAAAAGAATGTAAGATGGTAAATGAAAATTTCACTATATGGTACTAATAAGCAAATTGGATAGTTAAGAAAAAGTATTGAACTTAAAAATTTATCAGTATAAATTGTCCAACATGATAAATAGAATAAAAGACTAAATGATATAAAATGAAGTCAACAATATCCAATGTCTCAAAGCTCAGAAGGAGAGTCTCTAGTTGAAGGACTAGGAAAGAGTCAGCTTCATAAGACAGAGAAATTTTATAAAATCACTCCTCTGCTGGAGCCAAACCTCAGAAGAGAGAAAAAAAAATTAAGAAATATGGAAATGACCAAGTGGAGGCCTACACTTTGTCTCTCAGTTGGCTACTCTGTAGTTTTTCACCTCTCTCTGTCCCACAGGGTTGGTGTCAAAGGAGGCCTAGAGAAGAGTAAAGACTTTCACAACCACCCAATAATAATGCAATCCCGCCATGATGAAGATCCTGGAAGGAAGGAACAGTAAAATGGTACAGCAGCACCTTCTGGCCAACTGAGAACAGTGCAGCCGGGGAGAACCAGTGGGGAGCCAGAACCCCACCTAGTTACAGGAGTAATGAGGATGCCCTTTTTGGAAGTCACTGTAAACCAAACAAGGAGCCTGGACTACAATATTCCCACCCAACAGAAATGGCATAGTATCCCCCACTTTCTCCTGCCAGACTAGAGTCAAAAAAAAACAAGCTAAAATAGAAGATTTAAATTATATTCAGAATCTCACAGTATAATACACAAGATGTCCAAGTTTCAGCAGAAATATTAGTCATCATACCAATAATCAGGAAGATCTGAAAACTATTTAAAAAGCTAGTGATTAGATTCCAGCACCAAGAAGTCTAAGATGTTGGAATTATCTGACAAAAATGCTAAAGCCGCAATTATGAAAAAGCTCCCACGAATGACTGTAAACTGATTAAAACAAATAAAGTAATAGAATCTCAGAGAAAAAAAGTAAAGAACCAAAAAAAAAATTTTAGAACTGAAAAGAATGACTAAAAGAAAAATCTCAAAGGAGTGACTAAACAGCAGAATGAATGGCTCAAAGGAAAAAAAAAATCAGTGAATTAGAAGATAGACTACAAATTATCCAATGAAAAATGGAGAAAATAGATTGAAAAATAGTGAGTTCAGCAAGTTTGCAGGATATAAGAGAAACATCAACAAAATTATATCTACTGTATATGTAAGTACACTTTTATTTTTCATGGAAAAACATCATTGAAATGCCAGTTTATTTTGGTGCAAAAAATTATGAAATTCATGCACAGTTTTCCTCATAATACACATTTTCCTAGAACTTTTTGAAAACTCTCATAGTAGTAACAAACATGTGGACAGTAAAATGAAAAGTTGGGCTAAGCTATAATATTCAGTAGGCTATGATTACTAAATGGATTTCCAACTTAAATATTTTCAGTTTACAATGGTTTTATTAGAATGTAAGTCCATTGAAAGTAGAAGGCCATCTGTGTTTATATAACACTATAGAAAACATAAATATAACCTATAGTGACAGAGAGCAGATTATTGCTAAGATTAGGAATAGAGAAGTTGTTTGAAGAGGTCCTAAGTGAAACCTTTTTAGGGTGATGGAAATAGTCTTATCTTTATTGTGGTGACAGTTACACGGTATATGCATTTAAGCGTGTATTGAATTATTGCATCTTATTGAATCTAGTAAATTTTGCCCTTCAAAAGTTGACTTATCAAAAGATAAAAAAAAAGAAAAGCTTACTTTGTCATTTACATTAAAGACAGATAAATTGATATAACTATTCTTTTCTTTCCATATGTCTCAAGGGATCTTTGGGACTCATTTAGAACAAGTACCATATCTTATTTCCTCCTCTATTTTAAGCCACTCGAACATATTTATTTAATAAATTAATGTTAATGCTTTAAAGAGCAGAGTGAATAATACGTTTTCCTTCCTTTCATGAAAAAGCTATGGTTACAGCCTTACATATTTCCTGTTCTCCATGCCCACATAGTCATTGTCCTTCCTGACTATCTGACTGACTAAAACCTATTCTTTTTCCAAGACTCAATCCGAGCTAATATCTTCTTTATAAACGCTTGTCTAGTAATCTCAGTGACAGTTTTCATTATTGAAAGGAGCCAACCTTTGTCAAACTAGATTTATTATAGTAGCCATTTGGGGGGCTGTAAGTAGATGCAATATGATATTCCCAACAGCAAATATGCTTGTAAGTGAGACAAAACTGCTCTTTGTTGAATTTATTAGAAACCCAAATATGCTATAATACAATATGGTCATCAAAGAGAAGGTGATGTGTTTAGGTTTGCCACCCTTGTTTTACTATGACACTCATTTTATTGTAAACTTATTTAATAGATTAATGATTCATAGAGCAAGTAGATCAGTAACAGGACATGCTCTCCATCTTTTAATAGCTACAGCTCCGAGAGGGCAGGGACATGACACATACACCTCAATCTGCCTCTAACATATAGGTTGTGTTTGATAAACTGTGTTTTGATTGAAGTAAGTTGTAGCTATCAGATCTGCTTTCAGGTACTGCTCTATCTGTCATTTGCTAGATGAATAATGCAGCAGCTTCAGTGACATTCAATAGATGGACTTTGGACACATAGAAGTGAATGGGACCATCTTCTTACCCTCAAGGCATATCGAGTCCATGAGGTAAGATGTGGCTATTTTAAGACTAAACCAATAAGAAAATGTATTAAAGATTACTGTGAGTCCCCTGAAAGAAATAAAAAGAATGATATGGGTCCAGTTTGTAGCATGATGGTTACGGTGGCTGAATCCCATTATGGCCAACCCGGAATTTGAGTCTTGGATGTAGCAGTTTGAAGAACAAGCAGGGTGTGTGTGAATGCATGCTCAAACTCCCAAAAGAAAGGAAGAGAAGACATTGTGGCATGACCATTCCTCATGGAGTGTGATTTCTTTCTCTCTTTGTCTTCAATGAGTACATGTACCCTCTAGCCAAAAAAAAAGGCAATAGTGGCTAAGGAGTAAAGCCTGACTGGGAAAGAAAATTTGGGGCAGAGGTCTTGAGACATTAAGGAAATGCTTAGGATATTCAGAGAACTATAAGAAAATTTCTTTGACTGTACATATAAAACACTGTAGTCCATGTTAACGATTTTGAAATTTATTCATTGGATGTAGCAGTTTGAAGAACAAGCAGGGTGTGTGTGAATGCATGCTCAAACTCCCAAAAGAAAGGAAGAGAAGACATTGTGGCATGACCATTCCTCATGGAGTGTGATTTCTTTCTCTCTTTGTCTTCAATGAGTACATGTACCCTCTAGCCAAAAAAAAAGGCAATAGTGGCTAAGGAGTAAAGCCTGACTGGGAAAGAAAATTTGGGGCAGAGGTCTTGAGACATTAAGGAAATGCTTAGGATATTCAGAGAACTATAAGAAAATTTCTTTGACTGTACATATAAAACACTGTAGTCCATGTTAACGATTTTGAAATTTATTCATTGCTTCATAGTAAGCCACTGAAGATTTTTCTTGGGTGAAATTCCTGGGTCTTCTGATTCTTGGTTCAATAATCCTTTTTATTAGAGATTATACATTTTTTTGTATTTTATTAAGAAAAATGCTTAATTTAAAAATGGTTTCCTTTAAGCCACATAGTATATAATTGCTCACCGACTTTGCATTTTTAAATCCCTCAGTATCTTCTGTACTTATGCACAGTTAAGTCATTTCAAATTCAAAAGAAATTTCTGTTTCTTTTGCACTTCCTACATTACTTAGAGAACATAAATTAGAAGGTAATTTGGATGGATGAGTTGGCAAGGATTCACTAAATACGTTAGTGAAGCAGTAGTTTAAAATCATGTATTATAATTTATCAAGAATGGCTCAAACTCTGGCTAGAAATAATTTTAAGAACTTGATTATTAGTTGCAATTTTTGAAAATACTTAACTGAAAAAAGAAATTTTATTTTAGACATCCCCAGTATAAGCTAAAGCCTTATTTAAGTTTATAACAAATGTGAGACAAAAAAAAAGTAAGATTGAAAAATTCAGGAGTGACATCAACAAGAAAGCAAAACAGGATTTTTCAATGCCAGTCACCTTGCAGAAACATCAATTTGAACAACTATTCATGCACAAGAGCCAAGGAATCACAGTGAGAGATTATAACACTTGGGTGTAGGACAGAAAAGAAAAAAAAAAGTGCATTAAAGATGATAGAAAGAGCAGTTTCACATTTGCCACGTCACCCCTTCCCCAAACCTCAGCAGCACAGTCTACATGAGGGAAGAGGAGTGAAGTGAGCATATGACTTTACCATGGACCCCAATACCAGGACTTTCCCCATGAAAACTGGTACCAGGCCAAAAACAAAGACAAAAGCAACCTCATGTATAATAAATAACATTAGTAAAACACTAATGAATACATTTCCCAAAAAGTGAAAGATTCATAGGCTAAAACTTTTTAAATGCGTATTAAATAAATAAAAGACACAAATATGTCCAAAGATATCCCCTATAAACATTCTGTGTTCATGAATTGAAAGAATCAATATTCATAAAATGCCCATACTAGCCCAAATAATCTACACAGTCAATGCAGTGTTGATCAGAATTGTATCTCTTCAGGACCAGCAGATGGCATAATGGTTACATTGGCGGACTCCCACATAGTCAACTGTGGTTCAAGTCTCAGACCTGGTGGCTTAAAACTTATGCCAGGCTCATGTGCATGCATGCCCAAAATACTGAAAGGAGAAAAGATTGTAGCATGGCCTTCACCCCTGTGTGTGGGGGGGGTGATTTCTCACTTTCTGTCTCTTTGTCTCTCCAGTGAACACATGCATCCTATAGCAAAAATCTCTCCAGAAAAAAAATTGCATATTTTCAAAATATGGAAAAAGCAATCATAAAATTCATGGGAACCACAAAAGACTAAATAGTCAAGGCAATCTTGAGTGAAATGAACAAATCTGGAAGCATGATACTACCTGATTTCAAAACATACTACAAAGCTATAATAATTAAACAGCTTGGTATTGGTCATCAAGCTTTGCAAAATGTGTTAAGAACACATAATTAGGAATGTGTTCTTCAAAAAATGGAGCCTGATGGTGGCACAGTAATAACACCACATAGTCCACATGGGAAAGGTCCTAGATTTGCCTCTGAGGCATCCTGGACTTATACACAAGCCTGTTATCCAGTCAGCTGAGACTAGGGAATAGACAGTTATGTGAAAAACCCTGTTGGGGTGACTATTTCCTTTTGAGGGAAGAAATAAAAAATAAACTTAAAAAATAAATGAGAAAATTGGACATTTACATGAAGAAGAATGAAACTAGTCCCTTATCTTACTCTACATACAAAAATCAGCTCAGAATGGATTAACAACTTGAATGAAAGAACTTAAACTATGAAACTACTAGAAGAAAACACAGTGAAAAGATTCTTGACACCTGCTAGTCAATGATTTTTTAGATCCATCCTTAAAATCATAGACGATAAAAGAAAAAAATAGACAAATAGGATTGCATCAAACTAAAAACTTTCTGCACTGCAAAAGAACTAATCAACAAAGTGAAGATGCAATCTATGTAATGGGATAAAATACTTTCAAACCATATTCTGATAAGGGATTAACATTCAAATTATGTAAGAAACTGAAACAACTCAATAGCAAGAAAATAGATGAACTAATTACAAATAGGCTAAAGACATGGATAAATATTTTGAAAAAGAAGGGTAGTCAACAGTAATACAAAAATTATAAGTAATTTTTTATAAGTAATCTTCAGCAAAATCCATCTTATAATGAGTTAAATATCATCTCACACTTGTTATAAGGGCTATCACAAAAAAATACAAAATATAACAAATATTATCAAGACTATGGAGAAAAGAGACACTAGCTAACTGTTGGTAGAAAGTATAACGATAATCAAAAAGCAAATGAAAGTTCCTCAATAATTAAAAAATGAACACCATGTGATTCATTAATCTCATTTCTCATATCTATACAAGGAACATTAAATCAATATGTGGAACAAATATTTGCATTCCTATGTTCATTGCAATATTATTCACAATAGTCAAAATACGGATAGAAGCAATCTGTATGTCCATTGACAAATGAACAATGAAATAAAATACACACACACACACACACACACACACACACATACAAATACTATTCAGCCTTATAAAAGGAACTCCTGGGACCAGCAGTTAGCGTAATGGCTATGTTGCTGGACTCACATGTAGTCAACCGCGGTTCGAGTCCTGGACCCGGTGACTTAAACTCACGCTGGGTGTGTGTGCGTGCATGCCCAAGATCCCGAGAGGAGAATTGAGGAGAAGGGATTGCAGCGTGACCATCCCCCCTGGGGGGTTATTTCTCACCTTCTATCTCTCTGTTTATCTCCGTCTTTCTGGCGAGCACACGCGCCCTGTAGGAAAATCCTCTCCAAAACAAAAAAAAGGAACTCCTGTCATATACAACAGCATGGCTGAACCTAGAGGACAATGTGCTAAGTGAAATAAATCAGGCATAGAAAAACAATGTATGATCTTATTTACATGTGAATCTAAAAAAGTAGAAATCATAGGAGCAGAAAATCGAATGGTGGTTGCCCAGGGTTGGGAAGGAAAGTGAGGAAGAATAGAGATGTTGGTCAAAAGATACAAAGATTTTTTTTTTTTCAGAGATTTTTGCTATAGGGTGCTTGGACTCACCAGTGAGGGAGAGAGAGAGAAAGTGAGAAATCACCCCTCCAGGGGGGAGGGCCATGCTGCAACCCCTTCTCCTCCAGTCTCCTCTCTGGATTTTGGGCACACATATACACGTGTGCCCGGCGTGAGTTTTAAGCTACTGGATCTGGGATTAGAACCACAGTTAACTACACGGGAGTCTAGCAATGTGACCACTACACCATCTTCTGGTCCCAAAGATATAAAGTCTGACTTAGATAAAATGAATTTTAATAGAGAGCTATCGTACAGCACAGTAACTATAGTCAACAATAACATATTGTAAACTTAAACTTCCTAACAAAGTAGACCTTATATGTTTTTCTACAAAACAACTGAAACATATTTGAGGTGAAGGATATGTTAATTACCTTGATTTAATCATTTAATAATGTATACGTGTATCAAAACATCATGTTATACTCTATAAACTTGTGGTTGTCAGTTTTGCCTTAATAAAGCTGGGTGAAGGAGATAAACTTTGAACCTAATAAAAGACACCAACTTGCATAAAATTCAGTCCTTGGCTATGATTATATTGATTCCAAATTAGTCTTTGCCAAATACAGTTTTCCGAAGGATATATTGTATAAGGAACCAGAGAGAGATTCTTGAGTTATTTGTACAATGAAATATATACCTATCTTGTAATTATAAGATCCAATTTACACCTTTGCACTTTTAGAAAAAAAAGTCTGTTTTAGAAACTATGCAAATGTACATTGAGTTGGCTAATTGTTATTTTATTATAATCAGTGACACAAATTTCAAGTTAAACCAAGATTTTTTTAAAAGATATTGTATTATATTTCTGTGAGTTTTCTAGTAACCAACCTTTTGAAAGTTAAAGACAGGATTATGGGTGCCATGGAAAGGACCAGTTCTGATTGCAGAATCATCTCCCCAAATACTCACAGAACACTTTCTCAAAATCGCTTTCTGAAAATTCATGTTGGTAACCTCCAGGCACATCTCTACAGACCCCAGAGCAATTGCTAAGGCATTTCACTAGTCACTGTCCCTTGATTTATTGATTTATTTATTTTTTGAGAGATTTTTGCTACAGGGTGTGTCTGCTTGCTGGAGAGCAGAGAGACAGAAAGTGAGAAATCACCCACTGTGAGGATGACCACACCACAATCCCTTCTCCTCCATTCTCTTCTTGGGATTTTGGGCATGCATACACATGCACCCAGCATAAGTTTTAAGCTGCCAGGTCCAGGACTTGAACTGTAGTCCACTACATGGGAGTCTAGCAACGTAACTATTATACTATCTGCTGGTTCCAGTATCCCCTAATTTTAACTCTCTCTAGATTCTCATTTCTTGATCTTCAAAGATTACCCAAAGCTAGTGATTCTACTCTTGAAGCTGGGTATCCACGTTTAATAAATCCTATAATACAGAAGATATCTTGGACCTAAGTATTTCTTTCTTCTTCTTCTTTTTTTTTTAAGACTAATTATGACTCCTCTGAAAATTCAACTTCAATGTCATTTCCTTTTAAAAATTTCTCTGAATCCCTTCAGACTGACTTAGATGTTACTCATTGGAATTTCCTTAACATCTTTATTACTCTGTCTTTACACTATTTGACTCCCCCAGCAGACCATGACCTTCTTCAGGGCAGGCAGGGACTTTTGTTTTTTATATCAAAGAACTCTTCAGTTTCAATTTCTGTGCCTTGCACATAATAGGAACTCGAAAATGCTCTTTGTTTGAAGGAAATGAGTGACAAAGCAACATGTGAGAGGACAGTGAGGAAGGTAAGCAGTTTTTCTCTCTTGTGAAATACTAAATGACTATCTCAAACCTGAAGAACAAAATCCTTAAAGCAAAAATAAGATAATACAATCATTCAGCACAGGCTCTTTAAAAAGACACACACACACACAGACACACACACAAAACACCGCACACCTTTAGATTTTACTTTCAAGTTTTGCTCATTACTAATATTATTCATTTCATACATTCACTCTATTTAAGTCCCTTGGAGAGTCAAGACTTATTTCTAGCACAGCATCATGGATCTCTTTCATCTAGTCCTAGATAAAATGCAAGGAATCTATTTAGCTCATGGAGAGAAGTGCAGCTGCCGTCAGAGCTTCTACAAGCTTAATGAACTGCATGTTCACTTTAAAGGCTAATCCACACCAACTAGAGTCAGGGCCATTATGAGGCTTACAAGGGTGTTCACACATGAAATGCTCACTAAGAATCTAACTGAGATTCATAATTGACAGCATCTCGGTTTATGGAACAGTAAGGTTGTATTCATTACAGTACAATGTAAGACTCTGTATTGACTGAATGGAGAAACTAGCTACGTCTTCCTGCACTGCTCTGGTTTAGTCTAGCTGTCAATTTGGCAGCTCCTGGGTTGCAAATTGTGGACACTATTGCTTAGCATTCATGTCTGGTTCACATCCCAACGGTGGCAGTTCACCATCTACAATCACGTTTCCTAACTGCAGTCCAGCCCAGCTGGGAAGGCAATTTCCCACACAATTGCAGCCAGCCCAGACAAGAGGTCTGGTAGTCAAATGCCACATTCTCTAAGATACTGGGATAATATCTGCTTTGTGGAGTATTAATAGATCCAGTGGGAAAAAAAGGAAAAAAGCAAAACAAAACAAAAACCAATGGATAGAAACTAGACATTCCTTTAAAAAAAGTTAAGGCATAGTATTTAAAAATATTCTATTCTTCAGAATTGCTGTGAGTATGCATTGTCTAGAATATTCATGTTGACATGATACATTAAACTTTCCAAATGTCATAGTGAAAAAATCAGAGACAGGAATTTGTAACCTGATTCTGCCAGAGCCACTAGGTCTGGAAACTTAGGACAATCACTTGCCTTAAGTCCCTTATCTACACAACAAGCATAATTCCAACTATTTCAGGAAACTGTGTGAATACTATGTGAAATAATGCATGTAAAGTAACTAATACAGTGTTTGGAATAGTGTAGGTACTCAGTAAATGCTAGGCATTATGAGCTTACCTGGAATAAACAAGGTGGGATTAAAGTGGACAAATGAATAATTAGCTATCATTAGAAGGATAGATTTTACAATTTAAAACATTTGAAGTAAAACAGCTGTGAGTGATATGAAAACCCAGAGCCTATTGTGGCTTGTGTTTATATATACCTGAGCAAGCAGCACTGAGGAAGAGAGTTAAAAAGAATCCAGACACCTACTAAAGCGAGCAAAGATTTACTAAATCCCTACTATGTGCAAGAGACTGGGAAAGAAAGGTAAGTTATTCCCACTGACCTCAAGAAGCTCAACACTGTTTAGATACACAGGTATGAACACATGAAAAGACAATAGAAAAAGAGCGAGTATTAGATAAAGAATGAGAACCTGGAAAAAAGCAGGGTCTGAAAGTCCAAAGGAAGAGACTTTCCAGAAGCATGTCAGGGCACACTGGGTTTAGGGGGATTGAGAGTCAACAGAGGTGCTTCTCTGTGCTAAGCGGAGTTTCAGACATTCACCCATTTTGTTTAATATGTCATCCAGGGAAGATCCATTTACTGGATGGCGATGGGAAACAGAATGAATTTTCAAAAAATAACTCTAAGTTCCATTTGGAATTCTTTAGCAAAATAATGTTAATTAGGGACACACTTTCTATAGCACTTAGTATATTGTAGGTACTGTTTTTAAGTACTTCCTATACATTTATTTATTCTCCACAAAATTTGGTGAATTGGGTGCTATTTTAATCCCTATTCTATAAATGAGAAAACTGAGACAAAAAACATATTCAGTCTCCTAGCTAAAAAGTAATGGGACTGGGATTCATGGAAACTCAGGTAGTCTGGCCTCAGAGTCTATTTCTTTTTTTTTTTTTCTTTTCTTTAAAAATAAAATATTTCTTTAATCTTTTCTATGAGTGAGAGAGAGGGAGAGGGGAGACACAGAGAGAGAGAGAGGAAGAGCGAAAGAGAGCGAAGCCCTCCCTAACGGGGTCCTCACATCACAATCCTTCCTCAGCCAGTTCTAGATCGTGGGCACACGGGTGCATCTGACATGCTCAGAGAAGTCTGCAGTTCTGAACCCAGAACCCTCGCCTACGGGTCAGGCTTGCAGAGCGTCACACTACTGCTGCACCACTGGCTGGCCCAGAGACTGTTTCTTAACTCCTGCAGGCTACTAAGTGAGGAGAGCCCGAGCTCATGACAGCTCTAGAGACAGGATGCTTACCAGGGTGAAGGGTGGTGTACGCAGCTCCTGAGGACTTCAGAGGATAAACGACGAAGAAACAAGTTAAAGTGGGATGGCAGTAAGGAATAAAGAGGGTACAAAAACTACAGGGGAAATGCAGTTTTTGTTCCTGAGAGGGGGAAGACATGCCACCTGGGAAAAGTTCTAGGGAGTACGGAGTACGTACGGGAATTGATTCCTACAACTCAGCACGGAAGCACAGAGAGACAGCAGAGAGGCCCTGGGCAGGTTGTATTGGACAGGGTGTATGATCGGGGAGCCCAAGATT
This sequence comes from Tupaia belangeri chinensis, assembly GCF_000334495.1. NCBI lineage: Eukaryota > Metazoa > Chordata > Mammalia > Scandentia > Tupaiidae > Tupaia > Tupaia belangeri. Next base: position 1,228,589 of record NW_006159764.1, read on the forward strand.
CAGTGTCATTGAGTCCACTTCTGTGTAACCTTGTAAGAAAAAAATGTAGTCCTCCGTGCTTTAGATTTCTAGCAATTTATCATGAGTCAGGCAACTCACTAAGTTCTTCGCATGCATTATTTTAATTTTCATTCACAGCCTCACGATGTATGTACAATTATTATCCTCAAACCACAGATGAGGAAATAGAGAATCAATGAGTTTAAACGACAGTTTAACATCACAGCGAGTAAGGGAGCTGGGACTCAGATCAGATCGATGTGATCCCATAATCCTTTATAACATTATGTCGTACCGATCTTCTAACAACCCAGTGTTACCACTTGGGGAAAAACCAAACCAAACCAAACAAAAACCAAAAACCACCCCCCCACCCCCCACCACACACACACACACACACACACACACATACACACAAAGCAAACAGGTTTTGGAGCTGGGAACCCAATCCTAAACTATGTAGCATAAACACAGGGACACCAGAGGCTCAGGACAATGGCGGCAATGGCAGCAGAGATCACTGAGTTCATTTATTTGAAACTGGGCAAATTTTTTTAGGGAGAGACATACTGGGTGAGTGGTTGAGTAAGGACAGTACAGGAGTGATTTGGTGAGAGTTCAATAATACTGGTTTACTACAAAAATGAAGACAATGGAAATGAATCTTGATTACGTAGCCTTTCCTGAATGTGGAAATGACTGCACAGTTGTTCTTGGAGTGGTGCAGCTAGAGGAATGCTGGCGCACAGGTTTGCTACTTAGCAACTACAGTTTTCAAGAAAAGTCATCATTTCCAGATACGCCCAGAGATGCCAGCTCATTACTTTAATTTTTGGCTTGGAACATATTAAAGTGCAAAAAGTTCAAATTGTTTCCAAAGTGCCACAGCAGCTTAATACATCCCATCAATGACTTCCCTGCGTAAGAGGCATTTCTCAACATACTCACATTGCAAACAGGCATGCTAGGAAATTCCACGAACGCAATGATAAACCTAATTCCTCGATAGATTTGCAAAAGGCACAATAGGTCATCAAAGACTGTTTGATCTTAATTCTCCCATGTGCCATTTATTCAAATTCTAAATGATCCCTCTAATTATTAAGGGATTCAGACAAGCTTCTTTTTAGGCTTAATATCACAAAAATAGGAAATAGAGGACACTTATCAGATCTGGACGAATGGGTCAGCAATCCCCTACTGAGAGCCCGTTATGTATTGAAGGCACCCTTCTAGGAACCAGTTTGTGCTTTTAAATGCTTTCTAAAACCTGCCTCTTAAAGATGTTGTCCACTTTGAATTCACACTAGCCATCTTTTAGATATCCAGAACATTTGATAGCCCTAAGGCAAGAAAATAATTATGAGGCCTGTTTCCCACAAGACACAGACTGGTGACGTGATTTGCTGGCAAGGAACGGATCTGAATTTAGCGTTCTGTTACGTTCAGCTTTCAGTCTATGTCTGTTAGAAATGGCTGCTTTTAGATTTACCTTTGCATACAAATTTCATGCTGTAAACTGTGCAAATAACTGTTTGACCCTACAGTTTAATCACTGACATTTGTCTGAAGGAATTAGCATGTAGGGCAGCAAAGATTTACCTGTAGAAAGTGTTCTCTGTGACTTTCTTGAAAATAAGGAGAAAGTACACATTTAAGTACCGAACATTAGGACATAGTTGTGGCGCGATTAGAAAAACAAGGGCACGCTAGGCGTTAAACAGTCAGTAGTAAAAGTCTTGGGTTCCCAACTTACAGTCCCTGGATTCAAATCCTGGTTCTATCACATTCACATTATAAAATATTGGGCCAGCTATCACACCTCCACTGTGCTCCATTTTCTGTTTTATAAAATGGGGACGGTAAGAGTGCCAATCTTACCAGATTGCTGTGAAATTTAAGTGGGGAAATGTACATACGTGTATACTTTTCAGTGGTGATTGGCACAAAGAAAATCCTAAGTCAATATAAGCCATTATTATAAGGGTCATCATTTAGACACTTGCGGTAGAAGACTGGATAAATGCATCAAATGTTTTAAAAATATTTTCATAAAGCGAGTAGTAAAACAGAAGGTGCAGTACAATCCTATTTTATAAAGGAGCATTTATTTGTGCAAATAAAATATTTTAAAAAGACAGACACCAATATCCTAATAACGGGTGCATTCTTTTGGTGGGATTATGAGTGTTGTATTATTTTTTGTCTTATTTTATCATTATTCATTTTTTTTTCTAAATTTCCTTCAAGTCACAAGTATTACTTTTATAACAGAAAGTGTAAACCCATGAAACTAAAATAAATTGCATGGCTTAAGTTGTTCCAGGACAAAGTTAAAAAGACCTGGGTAGAAGTTGCTGCTATCAGGACGTTGATAGTTCCTGAAGCAAGACATGCTAATAACACCAAAAAGGCCAGAGGGCGAGGGGGAGGGAGAGGGGGAGGGAACCCAGAGTATTCAATCTGAAGTAATAGAATTCGAGGTTGATGGCATTGGAACCAAAAGTCAATGACAGCTGAAAACACAGCTTACAATACCCACATTCAGGTCACTGTCACTGAGGTAGAGAATAACTGTTTCTAGTGATCTAGAAATACAGCGATTGTACCTTGAGTGAAATGTATAAGGTCTCGATTAAAGTTATTTATTTATGCTTTCCTTGGACTTCTTTTAGGTTCGGTTTTAAAGGTGACTCGAGTCTGAACAGTCTACTTCCATGGTGGAACAGAGAGATTCTGGAGGATCTATGAGCCAAGATACGACCAACCCAGGACCGATTGTTTCATTAGACACTTTGTTTTGCATTTATACACCCACTTCTGTGGAGGTTGTGATCAATTTTTTCTCTTTAAATGTTTTGTCCCATTTATGGTTGTATTTCTATTTCTTATCTCAGTCCCTGACCTCATGTTGGCACTCACTAAACATTAATAAATGAAGAAAAGAACTAATTTAAGTAAGTCAGTTATTCTCTTGAAGACTCAATTATTTTTCTCATTTGTACATTTAAGACTTAGGACTTGACTATCAGGCCTCAAATCTTTCTCTCTTTGATTTGTTTATTTATTTAATTTATATATATGTGTGTGTATACACATACACACAATATACATATACATATATATATATATATATATATATTT
>NW_006159764.1:1231754-1239417 GCF_000334495.1 Tupaia belangeri chinensis
TTTTTTTTTTTGCCATAAGTGTATGTGATTACTGAAGAGAGACAGAAAGAGGGGAAATGAGAAGTTACCCTCCCCCAGGGGGGTTGGCCATGCCACAATTCTTTCTTCTCCATTTGCCTCTTGGGATTTTGGGTATGTATGCACACGTGCCCCAGTGTGGTTTCCAAGCTTCCAGGTTTAGGACTCAAACCGTGGTTGGCTAAGTGGGAGTCAGCATCTTAACCACCACAACACGTGTTGGCCACATGCTTTGAATCTCTTAAGGCCACAGTAACTGGTTTTATAAATTAAATCTTACATAACAGCCTGGTATACTAAACAGTTAAAAATGGAATTTCTCTCTTTTGGCCAAGATGGCACTGAAAGTGAAAAAGGAAGCTCTTGCCCCTCCCAAAGGTGAAGCTAAAGCAAAGGCTTTGAAGGCCTAGAAGGCAGTGCTGAAAGGTGTCCACAGTCACAAAACAAAATATTCGTATATCATTTACTTTCCGGAGGCCCAAGACTCTGCAATTGCAGAGGCAGCCCAAATACCCTTGAAAGAGCATTCCCAAATAGAAACAAGCATGACCACTGTGCCATCATCAAGTGCCCCCTGACCATCGCGTCTGCCATGAAGAAGACAGAAGACAACAATACACCTGTGTTCATTGTGTACATCAAGGCCAACAAAGACCCGATCACGCAGGCTGAAGCTCTACGACATTGATGTGGCCAAGATCAACACTCTAATCAGGCCTGAAGGAGAGAAGGAGTATGTGCGACGGGCTCCTGATTATGATGCTTTAGATGTTGCCAACAAAACTGGGAGCATCTAAACTGAGTCCAGCTGGCTAATTCTAAATGCACACTTTTTCATCTCATTTTTTAAAAAAAGTAATTTCTCTGGTTAATACTGAATGAAAAACGTGGAACAATTCCATTCCTATTGTGGACTGAGTGTCTGTGTCCTCCTACCCCAAAATTCATAGTTTGAAATTCTAACTTCTGACCATGATGGTATTTGAAAGTAGGGTCTTTGGGAGGCAATTAGATTTAGATGGAGTCATAAGGGTGGGAGGCCCATGAAGGAATTAGTGTCTTTATTGGGAAAACAAAACAAAACAAAACTATAACTTGAGCTCTCTTTCCACCATGTCAGAACACAGAGATAAAGTGTCTACAAGCCAAATGGAGTGGCCTTAAGAGGAATCAAATCTCCTGGTGCCATAATCCTAGCTTCCCAGACTCCATTCATTTTTCTTGTGAGAAATAAATGTATATCGCTTAATCTACTCAGCCTGTGGTATTTTATTATAGCTGCTCAAAGTAACTATGACAATATCCTGCAATACACATGCATGCATGCCTGTGCATGCACACACATATGCACATGCGTGCACGCATGAGTGCGCCCCCCACACACACACACACACAAAATATTGTCCTGGCTTCTTGCCTTTAACCTCTTCAATCTATTAAATTCAATGAATTTACTGGGAGTATTTCATTTGAAAACTACTGAACTAGACATCTCTGAAATTCTTTTCAGCTATGATTCTGAGTCTATCAACAAGACTGTTTGTCTTTTTTCTCCTCCACAGTATCTCAACTAATTAGCACAATTTTATATTCGAATGTTTGGAATATTCGGTCCATTAGGTCGCTTACCTTACAATGTGATCTGTAATGCCAGAATGGCAAGTATATTTCTTAGTGATTTCTCTGGCACGATATGGAGATTCTCTTGAGCTCTTTCCTCCACTTTTCATCCCCCCATCTCTAACTAGTGTAGTGCTCCACATGGATACTCCTTACACCTCCCTCACCCACTCATCCTCTCAAAATCATTAGTCCAATAACCTCATTATCAAGTCCCCTGTCATCATAATGATATTATCATTCCTTACTATCAAATGGCAAACCCTGAAATGATCTCTTTTGTAAATAATTATTTATTGTATTATGCTATTACTATCAATACTTTAAATTTTGACCAGAGAGAGAAAGAGAGAAACAAAGTGAGAAAGCAAGTCACCAGATCCGGGACTCAAAATGTGGTTGGCCATACGAGAGTCCAGTGCCTCAACCACCATCCCACCTGCCAGCCCTTTCTCTTTGTCTCATAATGGTGAAATTGCAACCTATTTCTCTTTATTGGGGGACAGACTAGTATATTATATCATTGTGGACATATTATACACTCAATAATTCCACATTTAGCAATTTATTCTAATGAAATAATCACTGATGTTCACATCTTATATGTCAGGACAGTGAATAAAGTTTTTATTAATTGAGGACTATTCAAATACATTACTGTAATCTAGCCAATGGAACACTGTAGAGACATAAATATTAAAAGAAAATTTTATACTTTTAGTTTTCAATAGTAGAGGTTTGCATACTTTTGAATTTATTACAGCTTTCTATATTTATTTCATTTTAAAATTCTTGTTTTGGTGGATGTTTCTATTTTTTCCACTATTACATCTTGGTGGCCATGTGCCAGTTCCAGAGGATTTAACCCAGTCATGAGCACAATCCTGTTTTCTTCTTTATTTCATTGTTCTGACCCTGGCCCTGGGCTCTCCATCTTCCTTTCTGTTAGAGATCTAGGTAGTTTCTTACTTATAGGTAATGGAGAGAGTTTAAGGACAAGTTTAAAGGAGAAACTGAGGCACAATGAAGGGTTCAATCAGCAACGGATCACACAGAAGGCATTGGAGATCTAGAGAAGAGAAGCAAGCACACCCTTTTCCTTCCTCTGCTTTATTCTCAACCTCCCGAAATGAAGAGATACAATCCCTGATGCGAGAAAAGCTGGGATTACTTCCTGGTGGAGCAGTCAGCCACACGACAGTCCTCTCAGGTCAGTGTTCTTGTTTGTGAGTCAGGGACCGGGGCCTTTATGCTCAAGTCCTTACTCATCTGATTTCATAATAAAACTTTGAAACAAAGGTGGATATGACCCAAATAGTCCTGATAGCTCTTGATAGAAAAGAAAAAATACATGTAGCAGCAACGTCACAAATGTTAAACTGTAATAAATGATGAACTCTGACAGAGATGTGCTAAGTCAGATGGCAGGGAACGTCCGTGGTTCCTCACCTGTGCTTCCTCAGCATTCCACAGTTGACTCTGAGGAGCAGAGGTGCGGCTACCAAACTTCATTCTGCAGTCAAACCAGCCTTTCTACTGAACTTCTGATGAAGACCTTCCTAGGGGCAGAGAAGTCATTCCATGTCTACTGTCACACGAAATGCAAGGTATGCACAAATGTTTGTTGAACAAATAAAGTCCTTCTCAGTCTTTGTCAGATCAGGGTAAAATGACTAAAACAGTGACTCTGCTGTTAGCTACATTGGATTTTTTTTCCCTTTTTTGGAGAGTTTTTTTTTGCTATAGCGCATGTGTGCTCGCCAGAAAGACAGAGAGAGACAGAGAAACAGAAAGCAAGAAGTCACCCCCTAGGGGGGATGGCCATGCCACTATCCCTTCTCTTCCATTCTCCTTTTGGGATCTTGGACATCACTGGGTCCAGGACTCGAACCGCAGTCAACTACATGGGAGTCCAGCGATATAGCCATTATGCCAACACTGGATTTAGGTAAGCAAAGTAATTGCTAATGTCAGTAGGAGCCAGAAGACACCTTTCCCTTGGGACTATTAGAATTTCCTGCTTAACATTCTAGGACACCAGAGGAAAATGATTCCATGTCCTTGATTTCAGCTCAAGTGTAGCAAAAACATAGTCTTAGAAAATTTGTCTATACTATACTGCACATTGTCTTCAGTTATCCACATAATTCAAAAAGCAAGAAACCTCAATATGTTAATAATTTTCTTCTTGCTTCTTTTCCGAGTTGCCAGTTATTACACATTCATTGACAGCAAACTGTGACTTTTATAGATAGCGGTCATCAGTCACCAGCACAGTATGGACTCTCATATCATGATGTACATTCAGACCCACTGGCTTGATGCCCCAGCTTACCACTGGTCACAATGATGACTCTACCAGAATAATTCACTACTCAAAACACGCATAGTTGCTCAGGTAGAACATACCTAATTTAAGTGGCAAAGCATACTTGCCTTTTTTTCGTCAACTGTGTTAAAATGGTTAAGGTATTTTCCCTTCTGTGTATAACCAGGGTCTTGGCCTCACACCACCACCTTGCAATGTTAACCTCAATTGCAATTGCCTTCCAGCCTTTTGCTTAGGAAAGTAAATTCGAAGTTGTATGAAAAGCCCTTATTCTTTGGCATAACTTCAAGTGGCATCAAAAGCACCCTTCAATGGGACTTGGGCATGCTGGAATACCTTCTCCCCCATTTCTCCAGCCTGTCAGGATTTGGGGCATGCATGTGCTTAGGCCCCATTTGTTTTCCAAGTCACTGTATCAGGATTCACACTGTAGTTGACCATATGGTTTCTGGTTCCCTTAACCACCAGGTAGGGCTGGCCCCAGATACTTTCGATTAATTAAGTAGAGAGAAGGCCTATTTTCATCAGAAACTTTACTATAAACATATCCATTCTTCTACTGAATCCAGCAACAAAATATATCGAAGAGAATAAAAGCTCTCATCCATCCTGCTGAGTTTGCGCATTTAAGTATTTTCCAGAAATCTTTGTTCAGAATTTCTTACGAACTCAATGGGATACTTAAAATTTCTCTCAATGCTTGGATTCTGTCACAGCTCACCACCATGAATCAGGATGCTATTGCTGGCTGCCCTTCTCAAAAGAAAGGGAGTGTGAACTGGAGCCACAAATGGTTTCCGAGACAAGAAAGCAACAGCTGCTTATAAAATCAACAGGGGAAGTACATGGCAGGGGGAACGTTGTTTCAAACACACAATCTTGCAAAATGGTACACAGCGCGGGAAAAGTCTTATTGCTCTCAACATGGTGCTTCCTTGCAGCAGGTAATCCGTGCCTCTGTGACTTCTTTCCACAGTGTCTGCCATCTCATTGCGGCTGGTGGTGTGGCGGGCACCAGAGCCGACAGCGTTCATCAGTGATCGTACGCACTCCAGCTCACAGCTCCCATTGTTCACAGAGCAAGAGCTGACAGTCTGAATGCTCCAAGAGGCAAGAAATAAAATAAAACAGATGTCAAAAAATCCTGTGGTTGTTTGGGCATAACTAGCATGCTGAGGAATCAAATGCTAACGGGGATAGAGTTCTGTCTACTTCCTGCCCACTTCTGAGAGTCTTTGGCTAATATATTTTGATGTTGTCCCCCTTATTTAAAGAACACTATCACATTATACGTGAGTCCCAAACTCAGAAAAAGTATATAATCATTACCTACCACATTCTCATTCTAATAAGAGGCGCTTCTTCCTTAGTTACAGTGCTTCTTACACTTGGAGGGCGATATTCTTTCGGGAAGGTAGAGTAATGAGGGAAACATTTCCAGCTGATGTGACTATAATCAGTAGCATATATGTGCCCGCTACATGTGTGAAAATATCCTCCACAAACGGCCTTTATCATGCTTTATTGGGAACAGTGGTTTATTTATTTATTTTTTTTTGAGAGGTTTTTGCTATAGGGCGTGTGCGCTCGCCAGACAGACAGAGACATAGAGACAGAAAGCGGGAAATCACCCCCCAGGGGGGATGGTCACGCCGCAGTCCCTTCTCCTCCATTCTCCTCACGGGATCTTAGGCACACACGCACACGCGCCCAGCGTGAGTTTTAAGCCACCAGGTCCAGGACGCAAACCGCGGTCGACTACATGGGAGTCCAGCGACATAGCCATTATGCTGACTACTGGTTCCTGGGAACAGTGATTTTTAATTATAAAAATAAGTTTTTAATTTTATCTTATCTTCACCCGGTTCATAGTAAGCTGCTCTGTAAACAGCTGTCATTTTAAAAATTCTCTTAAATGATTATCCAAGGACATGGCAATTGGAAAAAAAAATGTTGGGGACTGGGGATGAATGTGAAGTAGTTAAACTTTTAAAAGCAATTCTGAATTAGAGAACATAATACAAACCTAGTCAGTGAAATACATTGTCCCTTTTCTGCTATAGTCTACATGGAATCTGTGGGTCCCACAGGGCAGTCCCATATCAGTTTCCTCCCTGCTCTGATACACCGTCAGGTCCAGGGACTGTGAGTCACGTTCAGTCATGAGTGAACTTCTTGGGCGCTCTCCCTATGCAGTTGTAACCACCCTATGCTTGATTGAATGCTTTGTTATCACCAACTTAAAATCTTTAATATTTTTCAAAGAAGGGACCCTGCCTTCTCATTTTTGTGTTTGTCTCTATAAATTGGATTGCTGTTCCTTCACTCAGGACACATAAGGAGTGTATAAAAGAAAAATAGACAAAGCAGTGCCAATCTAGTTTTTTTCTATGAGTATCAAAATTCTCGACCATATTTGAAGCTCTTCAAATTAAGCTCTATAACTTATATGAAATTAATTCAGCTTAAATAACATATATACACTTGAAATTAATTCACACATATAATGAATAAAGAACCAGTTAAACAATTTGTAAATATCAAAAGCCTCATGAGTGACATCTCTTTAGGAAAAAAAAGAGAAAAGTATATGTCTACAAGTTATTTTGATATTTCAATGTAACTTTTTTTTATATTTTCCTATCATAGTGTGAAATATTCTAGACATGGCTTGTAATATTGAGAAATCAAGAGTCAGAAAGAAAACACAAAGGAGAAATGACAATCTTATTCTTTCAACATTTGATAGATGTCTATATTGTTTCAAGTGCTAAGGCTTGAAATAGAAAATATAGAATAGTTTTGTTTTGTTTTGCTGTAGGGTGCATGTGCTCATGAGAGAGAGAGAGAGAGAGAGAGAGAGAGAGAGAGAATGAGAAATCACCCCCTAGGGAGGATGACCACTCTGCAATTCTTTCTTTTCCATTCTCCTCTTGGGATTTTGGGCATGCACACACACGTGCCTGGTGTGATTTTTTAAGCCACCAGGTTCACAACTAAAACCATAAAGTCAGCCATATGGGATCCACCTGCCTGAACCACGATGCCACTGGGTGACCCCAAAATACAGGAATTTCTACAAACACATGCAGCTCAATAGTGAAAAATTGACAATGTATGGTGGGGGAGAAAAGGGAGAAGCAAGGATTGTGTTGCTTTCAAACAGTTGTCAAATGGCAAAACACACAGACCAGATGATCAGAAGTAAAATAATATATAGATGTTTTCACAAGAGCGAAAAAGACATAAAAATTTAGGTATCTACGATAACCAGAACTATCTGTTCCCGTGCTGACAACCTAATCACTCAGTGGTTTAGTTCAACTGGGTACTAAGGCATAGTGTAAAACTATAATAATTTAGGCAATGTGTTTTTGACATTAAGTATAAATATATTGACTGATAAATAGCATAGACAAAACCTGGTATATAAAAAGCTAAAATAGTACACAGAAAGTATAAAAGCACCGAAGATGAGAAAGATCATTTAAAAATGGTGCTGGGATCATTGTTGAACCACCTGGAAAACACGCACATACACACAGAATTTAAACTCTTGCCTATAACATGCATCCCCACCACCTCCCCCCCCCAAAAAAAATCCAAGTAGATCAAACACTTCAACCTAGCAAAGCAAAACTATAAAACTACTTACTGACTAAAATTATCTATCAGTACTTATCTATAAATTTAACA
>NW_006159764.1:1239448-1260069 GCF_000334495.1 Tupaia belangeri chinensis
GCATTCCTGAAGCTCAGATGGAAGAACGAAAAGCAGACTTAGCCGGGTGGCACACGCTGCCGTGCAGGAAGAGTCAGCATGGTAGGCCTGGGTTTGATGCTCAGCTCAGTCTAAAGTCTGGGTACAATGGCTTATGCTGTAATCACAGGAGCTCAGGAGGCCGAGACAGGAGGGTGGCTCCTCTGGGCAATATGGCAGGACTCTGCCTAAAAAGAGAGTCAGGCTTAGGTACACCTGCAGTTCCTGCTGGCAGACTGAGAGGCTGAGGGCAGGAGAAGTATGACAGCAAAATTCTGTCTTACAACAAAACAAAATTAAAAATAAAAAGAAAGGAATGTAAAAGGAAAATGAATGTACTACAAAAAATGTAAACCTGAACATATTAAAAAACAAAAATTGAAAAAAAAAAAACCAGAAAGTCTCTGCATATATATAAGACAAGAAAAAAACCAAACATTATTTACATTAAAACATGGAAAAGATAAATATACAGGCAGTTCAAAAAGAAGAAATGCATATAGTTAATTGACACATCAAACCATTATACAGATATCATTTTTTAAGAGGTGTTTTTTTTTTTTTTTTTTTTTTGCCATAGGGCACATGCGCTTGCCAGAAAGACAGAGAGAGACAGAGAGACAGAAAGCGAGAAATTACCCCCCTCCTCGAGGGGATGGCCACGCCACAATCCCTTCTCCTCCATTCTCTTCTTGGGATCTTGGGCATGCACACACACATGCCCTGCATGATTTAAGCCACTGGATCAGGGACTACATGGGAGTCCAGCGATGTAGCCATTATGCCCTCTGCTGGTCCCAGATGCCATTTTATTATTTTATTTTATTAATTTATTTGAGAGAGAGTTTTGCTTTAGGCCAGGTACACTCGCTGGAGAGAGGGAGGCAGAAAGATAGAGGAAAAAGAAAGTGAGAAATCACCCACCCAGGGGGAATGACCATGCTGCAATCCCTTCTCCTCCAGTCTCCTCTTAGGATTTTGGGCATACACACAAATGCACCTGGAATGAGTTTTAAGCCTCCAGGTTCGGCACTTGAACCACGGTTGACTACGTGGAAGTCCAACAATGTAACCATTACTCCATTTGCTGGTCCCCAGATGCCATTTCAAACCATTGTAATAAATAATAGTATGGTTATTGCCCAGATTCCTCTGCTCATTCTCTCAGTTACTGAGCTGTTGGCAACTGATAGATTTCATCTGAGTCCCTCCTTGCTTAGAGTCACTAGCTGAAGGGAGACTCCTTGCCCAGAATGACACTCCTTTTCTAGGGCAACCTGAACCTAATGACTGGTCCAAAGCAAATGACACGAGTGTTTCCCAAGATCATGCTTCAATGAATATTCCGTAGGCACCTTGCAAAGTCTGTTTCCTAGAGCACCTTAACTACAACCATTGGCAATGGAAGTAGGATAAGAAAAATCTAGAATTCTAGTGAAAAATGTTGAGTATAAGTTGCAGTCTCCAGTCCAGATGCAGTGGTACGGACTGTAGTTCATTTCGCTCACCTTCTTCTTCTAAGTTCTTCTCAAAAAGGAATAACCATAATCCTGGAGATGCTGTTCCAAACACTGATTATGGAAATCAAGTGGATCTGAGTGGCCCAAGACATGGGCTATAGCAGAGATCTGGCAATTCGTGCAATTTCTCTCTTCAGAACAACATCCGTTTCTCAACTGCTGGGAGTGTTGGCAGCACACAGCCTGTGGCCGGCCTTCCACCAGAGTTTGCTCTCAGTGGAAAACCCTTTTCTCAACCAAGACAGTGCCCATCCCAGGGCAGCCTTCAGGTTGCCACAAGGATATCAAGTACCAGCCCCTCTCCCTCAAGGCAGGACAATTTTTGAAATGATATCCAGCTCTCAAATTCTCTGTAAAGGTCATCAGAACCCTTGGTGAAATTGTGCTGCAGTTCAGTTTCTCCCTCTGTCTTTTCCTGTTTCTCTTCCTGCTCAATTTTGTCATTTCCAGTAAGCCTCTTGCACAAAATATCTTAAGACTGTCTTTTTGAGAACCCAACTTATGACACCTATCATATTGGGGAAAATGAAAAAGAGAATGTAGAGATTTTATGTGGGAATAATAAAATAGGGCAGGATTTTATAATATATTACTAATAGAAATTTATACTGATGCTTCCTGGAGGACAATTTGACAATACACATCACTTTTTTTTTTTTTTTTTGAGAGATTTTCACTGTAGGGCGCATGCACTCGCCAGACAGACAGAGAGAGACATAGAGACAGAAAGCGAGAAATCACCCCCCAGGAGGAATGGTCACGCCGCAATCCCTTCTCCTCCATTCTCCTCTCGGGATCTTGGGCACGCATGCACACGTGCCCGGCATGAGTTTTTTAAGCCACCAGGTCCGGGACACGAACCGCGGTTGACTACGTGGGAGTCCAGCAACATAGCCATTACGCTAACTGCTGGTTCCCAATACACATCACTTTTGATGCAGTAATTCTACATGTGCCAATTTATTCTAAGAAAATAATTCTAGAGTATTTAAAGATTTGGCTATAAATATGCTTATAAATGACAATGTCCACTATACAAAAAACCTGAGCAAAAAAATACAAAAAATTTCCACAAATAGGTGAATCACTAAAAATAATATTTACATAATAATATCAAATACTAGTAATTAAAAATGATTTCATGAGAAAGCAATGGCATGGAAATGGAAGACAATACCTATTAAATTTTAAAAGTAGTTTCTAAAAATCATACAAATCATTATTTCATTTCTGTTGGAAAAGTAAAAGAAGCATATGTGCACCCAAGACTCTTCAAGTCTGCCATTTTCCTCCTAGTGGGAAGCAGATGGGATTAGCCAACTGAGGACACTGTGTTCTCAAGCCCGTGTGCTCTCGTAAGAAACTGCTTTCCTATATACAGTAAAGATGGGGAATTCTCTATAATCTCAGTGATTTTTTAAAAGCCGACAATTACATTTGTTTAGTTGTTCAGAATTGTCCCTTCAAGACGGATGCTTTCAGGCCTGGCCCCATTACACAGTGGTTAAATGCTATGCTTAGAAAGCCAGCTTCTATATGGCTGACCACAGTTTGAATCCCAGACCCTGCAGCTTGAAAACATGCTGGGCGACCATGCATACGTGGCCAAAATCCTGATGGGATGGAGAAAGAGAGAATCCAGGACTGTGGAATGATCGTGCCTCAAAGGGTAGTGCCTTCTCTCTCTCTTGAACACACACCTTCTAGTGAGTAAAATAAATAATAAATAAAAATTTGAGAATGGATACTTTTAGGCTTTTAAAAAATGTACAAATTTCTGCATTTATCAATCAGGGACATGATTATGTACCAATGTCCGCACATTCCAAAGTATAGGAAATTGGTATCATTGTGGGTCCATAGTTGTTAGCCCTGAATATAACCATACAGACAGGCAGAACCATTGCTGCACCGTCTCTGACAGAAAACCCCTGCCAACCATCACCTCTGCCAAAGAATTTCTTTTACACCAGCTCTGGGATCCTGGAAAGAATTCAACTGTTGGCACCAGCTTTATCAGGGACTGTAAAATGCAGGACTGTGAAGATTAGGATGACAGGGTCCTGAAATCATTTGGTGAGTCCTCTTTGCAAAGTCAAACAAAACTTGCAAGGGATAAAGAAAGAAAAAACTGAACGGAACTTCAGCTAACCACCAAGAGTCATTGAGCCCATTGACTATATAACTAGGCACCTCCCACCGAACCACACCTAAAAAAGGCAAATACGAGCTGTGGTTAAAGTGGCCATTGCCTTGCTTTTGTGTTGAGCCTAGAAAAGATGCTACTCTTGCTGCTACAGAGAAGCCTGTAACCTGCCATCAGTACATTGTATTTCCAAACTCATGAATTGTTCTTTGTTCAAATAAACTCAAAGCTCTTCTTTTGACAATAGATTGATAGATGCGAAAAGTGCTGGTAGTCCATCTCTATTAGGCTTGTCTCTAGTTCTGGCCCAAAGACCCATCTATGTTCCAGTACCCAAACTCCCACCTAGTACGATGGAAAAATAATTGTTAACTCTGGGGGTGGTATTGATGATATTTTGCATTTAAAAAATTATATATTCTAAATTGTCATATATTTTTAAATACATAGACACAAACACACATTGCTTTTATACTAAAAACTATGGCTTAAATATGATGTGACTATAGTTACCAATAGGAAACTAGCACAACATAGTCATAACAAATGTGACAGAGGATTCTTATACTTGCTTAAAAAGCTACACAAAACGCATACTTTTTTTATCACCATAGGATGCATGTATGCACTGAGAAGACATAGGAATAGAGACAGAAAGAGAGAAACAGAGGAATCAACTCCCTACGGGCCATGGTCATGTCGCCATTGCAATCCTTTTGTTCTCCGTTGGTTTATCCCATCAGGCTTTGGGCCATGCCTGCACATGTGCCTGTCATGTTTTTCAAGCCTCCAGGGGCTGGGACTTAAACCACAACCACTCATCCATGAGGGCTCTGACTTGCTATGCACAGGACTTAACCACCGTATTGGGCCAGCCCCTATATATATAATATATAGTTTTTCTAAAGTTTGTTCATTCATTTCCAGATAAAGAGGCACCCTCAACAGAGTCTTCACACTGTGCTCTCCATCCACCCTTGCAGCCAACCAGAATCACAGGAGTGACCACAAGCACCCCTGAAATGCTCAATAGGTGCAGGATCACAGGTGTGATCAGTCATGCCCAGAATGCTCGGGTAGGAGCAGGATCACAGGTGTGACCAGTCATGCCCAGAACACTCAGGTAGATGCAGGATCACAGGTGTGAGGTAGGATCACAGGTGTGAGGTAGATGCAGGATCACAGGTGTGAGGTGGATGCAGGATCACAAGGAGTGACCACAAGCACCCCTGAAATGCTCAATAGGTGCAGGATCACAGGTGTGACCAGTCATGCTCAGAACACTCAGGTAGATGCAGGATCACAGGTGTGAGGTAGATGCAGGATCATAGGGGTGAGGTAGGGTCACAGGTGTGTGGTAGATGCAGGATCACAGGTGTAAGGTAGATGCAGAATCACAGGTGTGAGGTAGGATCACAGGTGTGAGGTAGATGCAGGATCACAGGTGTGAGGTAGATGCAGGACACGAATCCAGAACCTTCCCACATGGCCTCCAGCAAGGCACAGCAGCAGACCTACTGCCTGGCACACTATGGCTGGGCCGCTAATTGTTTAAAGAAAAAACTGACATTAAAAACAAATTAGACCATGTTCATTAGCAACAAATTCCTAAGAGGACAGGATTACTATATATATATATACACACACACACACACATATATATATAAAATAAAATATATAATATCTATTTTATATATAATACATATAATATATAAAATACACACACACACACATTTCTTTTTCATTAGTTTTTTTGTTGTTGTTGTTACAGGGTGTATCCACTCAGTGGAGAGAGAACAAGTGAGAAAGTATCCCCCCTAAATGGGTGACCCCTCCAGAAGCCCTCCTCTTTCATCCTTCTAGGGATTTGGGGCACACAAGTCAGTGGATCTAAGACTCAGACCATGTGGGTGGCCATGACACCCCAAACACTGTATCACCAGCTCGCCTAACAAATCTGTTTCTGAATCTGAAGAAAAGAACTAAAAAACCCATATATGGTTTTACTTATCAAATTAGTAAAGACTGAAAGGAGCAATTTATAAACTATCCATCTTTAACTTCTTTTATTTTAGTCCCCTTGATTGAAATATTCTCAGAAAAACAATACATTTCTAGACAGCAATTGATGTAAATGAGCATTAATACTGATATTAGAAGAGAAAAATAGAAGATCCCATTACAAACATTTATATAAATAAATGCATACCCAAATGATTTGGCATGATTAAAGTGACTTATACAAGTGGTTTTAGCTAAATATATATTGCAATGTATATGTGAATGTGTTTGTGTGTATGTCTTATGTTTATATGAATACAGATGAACAGTATAACAAAAGTAGCATAGTTTTTATTATGAACGAAAAAACAAAACACATGTAGACAAAACTCTGGAATGAATAAATCCAACCGTTAACAGTGGTTTCCAGTAAATGATAGCGTTATGGCTGCATTAGTCTCTTCTTATTTATATTTTTTTGTACTTTGAAAAAATTATTTTCCTTAAGGATATATCCTTGGGAAATCAGAAGTAAAATATTGAAAAAACAAACAATTAAAAAACCCCACATGCTTTTCACAGACCCTCATATCCAGTGTGTATTATTAAACTAAGGAAATAATATTATAATTAGCTCAATAGAACATTAATCAACATTTCTGGATTTTAATCCTTGCTCTGCCGTTTCTAGCAGTGTGATTGTACTTTCACCTGTTTACGGATTGTTTGATAATAGGGGATTTACTTCATTCCTCTGAGCTTCAGTTTTCACATCTTTAAAAAGATTATAATGAGCATTTTGCAGGATTGTTGGAGAGATTAAATAACTTGAAAAGGGAGAAGCACCAAGCCAAGTGCCTGACACTCTCCAGGTGTCCCACCAATGTTTGTCGAGGGTGGACCAGCTGGGTGGTTCCACCACTGGAAATGCCATTTTCAAAGTGTAGAAACAACCTTACTCCACAGTTCTGGGTCACAAACTCCTATCCAGACGAAAGAGTATCCTAAAAATATCTGAACCTCTGGATACTCACCAATAACTCAGCAGAGCTAATGGCAGTGAGAATATTAGTCCTGTCTTTGAAATGTTTCTTTTTAAATTTTTTTCTTTTATCCTTCGTTTTCTCTTAGCCTTTATTGCTATTGGCTTGATTTGGGGAATGATTATACTTGGATCATTTCTCGAAGATTTATTCCTTGCTTTGTTTCTACGTTAATGAACAGTGGTCTTTAATTCACTCCGCATCTACAGTGATATATGCATTAACTTCATATGAAACACTTCTTCAAAAAGGAGGAATGAAAAAAAAAAAAGTAGGAACATCTGTATTCATTTCTGGAGAATGACGGACATTTCAGACATGGTAGTTCCAAAAGACTGCAAAGCAAAAATTAATCCCGCTGCCTGTGGAGTTCTAAGGATGAGCAGGGCAGCAGATCTCATTTAGAATCCTCCTTTGCCATCTATTAAGAAGTGAGCATGGCAGAGCTGGCCATGGGGGAGGCTTTTTGATTCTCAATTCCTCTGAACATTGTCAGTGTTTAATCAATAGCTAGTCCGGGCATCATTAAACATGTGCTCTCAGTTCAAGGTCCTCTGATCGGGATGGTTGAGGGAATTGCTCAGTTTTGCTGTAAAGTGCAAAAAAGAATGCCTACATTCAGGTTAGCTGACTTAAAAGAGATACAATTTTAAACCATATTGCATTAAATAAGACCTGTTTTAATAGGTCACATGGAATATCAATTATTCTTGATCTCATAATTTTTGCTTCCAATGCAAGATATAGCCTACTGAATGTGAGACTCTGCACTTACTAATTTATGCTTGCCACAAGGATAAGGGTTAGCAAATATGTCAGTCACTGGAATAAAGGAAGCCTGTTCTTCCACATCTTGAATTTTGTAGTTCAATGATTTCGTACAAGTTTAAATTCCTTGTACCGTGGGCTTAATCAACTGTATAACAAAGGCAGGAGGGTCTGTTTCAACATTTGTGGTCAGGCTGCAGAGGCTGAACACACGATTTTTTCCTCCTAGTTTTAATCCGTTGTTCTGATATGTTTGTGACATGACATCCAGCAATACCTTCGCTGGTCTCTCGGAAATACTAAGAGATGAAATAGTGCAGTTCTTATACCATGGGTCTCATAAAAGTTATAATGAGAAATAGGAAAGATTATTAAATCATTTTCTTTTAGAAGTAAGACCAGGATGAAAGTAGACTGTTTTCAAACTTAACGAAGTTTTAAAATGTGAGTTGTAGGAATCAGGGAATTCACAGAGAAAAGAGGACTGATTAATAATTTCAGTATAAAAATAAATTTACATTCCCTCCCCTGAATCCAGGAGAAATGTAGAAATCTTGAGTATTTTTTGAATATACAATATAGAATGTTAGAAGCAGAAAATCAATCCAATTATTGCATAGCAATTGCTAAAAGTTTGAATCCTATGCTGTATTCACTTCTGAAAAAACTGAAAGTGGGCATTGCGATTGTGGTAAAGCAGGATAGGCAAAGGCACGCTCCATGGAACTGGTTTATACTCTATGAATCACAGGTGGTAGTGGCCCATGTGATAAAGGTTTTAGTAAATTCAAAACCATAAAACATAAAACCATCAAATCAAATTTTAAACAACGTCAACAAGAAAAAGTCATGGGATGCTTTTTTTTTTATTACATACCGTTGCTTATTATTAAACTATACAGCAAAGTTTTACAACTTGATGCAAATCTTCATGTACTTAGAATTCATTTTTAGATCATTAAATTGACTTTAATAATGTTAATTTAAAAATGTATAAAACAATTTCAATAATTTGACATGATCTATATGACACTTTATTTTTCTATAAAATAAAATGTCTTTGTCTTGAGTATGCATAGGAAAAAAGACTACAGCTTCCTGCATAAAACCTCTTGACTATTACCATTCTTATAGTTTGAAGTGCCCGAATCTCTCACTAGTCCAGTCTTCATGCAATAATCTCTTATGGGAGATTAATTTTCTGCAAGACTCTCCCTGATTCTCTAAATGCCTAATCATTTTCCACACAACACTGGAACACTTTTAACACAGCCCTTCACATTTTAATTGGTCTCTTTTCCTTCCTGAAAAAGTTTAACAACAAAATCCAAGCACCTCACATTTGAATAGACATAGTTTGCTGTTTATTTTGTCACAACCAGATTCAACTGGACAGCTATGTCCATAAGGCACGCCCAGGCTCTGTCACTTATGAGCTAAGTGACCTTTGTCAAGTTGCTTGAACTTTCTACATCTCAATTTTTTTCAGAATGGTAAAATACAGACAACAATAGCACCCATCTCACAGGGGTTTTGTGGTTTAAATGAAACAATAGATCTAATGTGCTTAACACAGTACCCCCACAGATAACAAGTACTCCATAAATACTGGCCATTGTTCATGCCCACAGTAGTAGGTGCGAAGCTGGGATTCTAATTTAGAGCTTCTTGGTGCTAAGCCTTATGCTCTTTCGGCTATGCACTCTGTATATCAGATGTCTTAAGGGAGATTTGGATGGAAGTTGGCGCCCATTCAGTTCACATCAAATCTTTTAACAAGGGCCTATAGTGCAGAATTTTTGTATTGTTGCTTGAAATGAGAGCCATAAGATTTAGAGACACTAGGGAGTCAAGGTTGACATTCTGTTGTGAAAGCTTAAGAGTCTGAGTTGTATTCCTGCCCAGACAGAAGGCCAACCCACTACAGCCCAGACAGAACCAGTAGGGATGTCTGCAGAGTGAGCCAACTATTTATTTTACAAGAGGGAACAAGAAGATCTTACACTCTCTAATTTAGGAAGGAATAAGACTCTAAATTACCATACAGAACCATAGACCCCAGAAGAGTTTTCACAAAGATTGCATGGCAGATGTAGTCAAATGTTTATCCATCTCCTTTCTCATTTAAAAATATAAAAAGTGGGGTCAACAGGTGGCATGGTGGTTAAGGCATTAGACTCCCACATGGCTGACTATGGGTCAAGTGCTGGACCTGACAGCTTGCTTTCTTACTCTCCTTCTCGCTCTATCTCTCTCTCTCTGGTCAAATTGAACAATAATATAATTAAATAAAAATAATTCTTTTAAAAAATATAAAGTACACTCAGTACACTTCCCTTTGGTGTTTATTGATTTAAAAGCTGTACTCTGTTGAACTATAATCTCAAATATGTGATTCCAAAACTAAAAAATTATCTTTGTGAACTCTGGTTCCAGTACCTATCAAGTGATAATATCTCTGTCCTAAGACTATTGTGAGGATTTTATATAATATTTTACAAGTTATATTAAATATTATTACCAACAAACATATCCACAATTTCCTGTACACTACATTCTAAAGTGTGAAGCTCTGGATTACAGTGTCTGAAGGCAGAGCACTTGAATTGTGCTTGCTCAGCTTCTTAATAACAGATCAGTCAACAGGATTGAGCCCTGAAGAGCTGTCTTCCCCAGAGAGTGCTCCACATGCTAGCAGTCTTGGTCTACCCAAACCAGCAAGTCTGCAGGGTCAGGAGAAATGCGGTCCTGATGGCCTGGTCGGTAGATTCTTGCTTTATTAGTACTGAGAAGATTAGTCCCTAAAGCTTCCAATGTCAGTTCAAAATTTGTCTTCTACCTATCTCTTTTTTTTTTTTTGAGAGGTTTTTGCTATAGAGCGTGTGCGCTCACCAGACAGATGGAGAGAGAGAGACAGAGAGACAGAAAACGAGAAATCATCCCCCAGGGGGAATGGCCATGCCACAATCCCTTCTCCTCCGTTCTCCTCTCAGGATCTTGGGCATGCACACATACGTGCCCGGTGTGAGTTTTAAGTCACTGGGTCCAGGATGCGAACCACGGTCGACTACATCGGAGTCCAGCGACACGGCCATTACGCTAACTGCTGGTCCCCTTCTACCTATCTCTTTATCTTTGGCTCAAATTTTAAGCCTAACTTGAGCCTAAATTTGTTAACACCACTTCTGTCTTGCCTTCCAAACTCTAATTTTCAGAATCTGTGCCAGTTTAGATTGGCTATTCAGCCTGAACCTCTGAACTATGACTCGAGACCTTTCACTCAAGTATTGTGTCTTACAGCTTGCTCTTATCCTGCAATTGGAAATGATGACCTGGACTCAAATAACAGCTTTGGCCATTATTTTCATTAATAGCCACATGTGTCACATCTTTGTGAATGGCTGCTCTGCACAGGTTCTAGGCTCTGTGAAGTTCTACGTATTCATCCTGCTCTTGTTGTGTGGAGGCTGGTTCTTCTGTCTTGATGTCCTTGTGACTGCAAGACTCAAGATTTCAGAGGACAAATATGGGAACCATCCAAATAAACGACAGGCTCAGTTTTTGGTAGAACTGTGTTTTAAAAGATTATCTATGACACCACTTGGTTTTTGCAAAGACCCAGGTGATAAAGCTAGGCAAAAATCTCTCCAAAAAAAAAAAAGAAAAAAGAAAGAAAAGAGTTGTAGAAAGCAATAAAAGGTTTCAAACATGGTAAAATAATTTTTAAAGTACATTTTCAGGAGATGGTTCCACTGATAGTTCAGATAATAGATTAAAGTGGGGAAAGTGAGAAAAATAGTACCAGCTAAAGGTAATTGCAATAAACCTTTCTGGAAGAGGTCATGAGGGCCTTAAAAAAACAGCCATGTGGAGCCAGCTCTTTGGGAACTACGCTGGAGGTAGAGCCCAGTGGTATTACCTGGGAACTGGGTGTGCTCACGCAGAGAAGAGAAACCGTGAGGGAGTCCACCTGCACACACTGGCCTGGGGAACGGCTGGGCTGAGGTGTCTGCAACCACCAAAACGCAGTAAGGAAAGAGGAAGGAAACCTCAGGGGGGTGGAAAGAAAGATATATTCAGATTTAGACCCATTGAGTTTTCAGTGTTAGGGGGACATTCTCAAGCAGGGGCTCAGACAATAGCTGAATCTAGGCACCAAGATAAAGAGTGCTCTGATTTAATAGTATTAATTTGGGCTTCATTTAAAAAAAAAAATTTATTTCTAGCTAATTGTAATAGGCATAGGTTTGCAAGCGGAAAAGATCACACAGGAGGAAGAAGAGAAAGATCAAACTCAGAGCTTGGAAGGTAATCAAGATTTGAGGGGTGGCAAGAAAGAGAAAGATCCCTACAACAAAATGACAGAGTATCATAGAGGTGGAAGAGAATCAAGAGAAAGCTGTGTTCTATCACCAAAGGAGAAGAGACTGTCAAAAAGGACGAAGAGGTTGCTGCTTTCAAAATGTTAGGTAATATAAAAACTGGAAAGCGCTTCTTGAATTTAACAGGAGATAATCTATTTATAACCCTGGAAAGATCAGTCTTAGGGAGGAGTTTCACTGTAAGAGAGAGAGATGTGCATGGTAGAGAAGAGAGGATACGGTAGAGCTAGGCTCTAGAGAGGGTAGGACAGGACCCCACCGAGGGGTGACAGTTCACCTGCAGCAACAGTGGGGCACTTTTTCATCTGAGTGAAGAGCAAAGCAGGCAAAGCTGAGTCAATTCGAAATCATTTGAATGGAAGTGAAGTTAAGAGTCCTCTTAGCTCAAGATTTTTCTGTTTTCTCTTCAAAATAATAATAAAAAAAAAACCCTCAGTAATAGATTATGAAACCCTGAATTCCTCCCCATCCAAAGATGTCCTTATGCTTGTTGTGTCAGAAAAGGCAGACTCTAACTATCTGGCTCATTTCTGTCGGAGGTTACTCCGAGATTCTTGATCTGGATTCGAGTTTTCGGCTCCTAGCTGGTGTTTACAAGCACTTATTCTTTCCACTGCTTCTGAACATAGACAGTGCTACTTTATGTGCAATGTCTTCTTGCACTTTGTGCCCTCTGAAAATGGATAAGCCACCTGAAGCTTGCTGCCTGCAGTGCTTTTGGAAACATGGAGATACAAATCTTAACCTAGCAACAAATGAGAACGTGATTATTATACCAGTCAAACTGTAGTTGTGACTATTGCTCTAAAAATCCAAAACATTAAAAAATGTAAAAGATTAAAAACAAAAGGAGGAGGGAAATTATTGCTAAAAGAGTCAATGAATATTTTAAAAATCTATTGTCTCGGGACCAGCAGGTAGTGTGGTGGTTGAGGGTGCTGGACACCCACATGGCCGACTGTGGTTTGAGTCTCAGAACTAGCAACTTGCTTTCTCACTTTCTCTCTCTCTCTCGTTCTGTCCCTCCTGAGTCAAATTCAAATAAATAAATAAATAAATAAATGATAGATAGATAGATGATAGATAATAGATAGTCTGGGATACTAAAACAAAGTACCATAGAGTAGGCAGTTTTTACACAGCAAACATTTATTTCTCACCATTCTGAAGGATGCTAAATCCAAGATTTAGACACCAGCCAACTCAGTGTCTGGTGAGGGCCCTTTCTTTCTTTCTTTTTTCTTTTTTTTAAAGATTTTTATCATAATGCCCATGTACTCACTAGAGAAACAGAAAGAGGGAAAGTGAGAAATCACCCTCCAGGTGGATGGCCACAGCATAATCCTTTCTCGGGATTTTGAGCACACACCCACACACACACACACAAACATGATGTGATTTTCATGCCACCATGTCCAAGACTCAAACCATCGTCAACCATGTGAGAGTCCATCACCTTAACCACCATGCCACCTGTTGGCCTCAAGGGTCCATTACTTAAAGACTGCATCTTCTTGCTCCATCCTCACATGGTGGACGGGCAAACAAGCTCCTGTGGGCCTCTTTCACAAAAATACTAATCTCATTCATGAGAGCGCTACCCTGATGCTCTAATCACTTCCCCAAAAGGTCCTACCTCCTAATACCATCATCTCAGGGTTATGATTTCAACGTATACACTTTGGCGACACATTCAGACGATAGCCACTATCAACATGGATGTCCAATGGAAGCTAGATATTATTACCAATGCAAGTTTAGACTTGTAATGTCTGACCCTCCATGATCTTATTCAGTCCTAGAGCTATGGCCAAGTTCAGGCATGAACTGACATCAATACCAAGGCTAATAGTTCTGAAGTGCTTGCTTGTGTTTATTGAGGCATTGTACTAAGGATTCCACTTGTTCTATCACTTTTCCTCTCGGCCCTCTACATAGAAAGAAACTGGGTAATTGAACAGTTAAGTGACTAGCTCAAAGTTACACAGTGTGTATATGTAAAAATGATGTGATAAAGTTTACATTTACCCTGGAAAAGGGAGCTAATTTTTGCCAAGATACACAGTTCTCAGATTAGCGTTATTTTTCTCACTATCCTAAATCCTGTGGTATATTTTTTAAATGAATTATTTAAAACTGAACTTTTATGTTTCTACTTGTACACAATGAAAACCTTTCCACTCTCAATATTTCTGGGCGTTGAATGGGTCCTCTGATTGTGGGAAAATCATGTAAGAGTAGATACATACTAGTTATAAATGATTGACCTAAGCCATTTATTATGCTTTCACTGTGTGGCAGTCACTGTTTTAAATTTTGTCACATTTAAATTCATTCTATGTGGAGTATGTCCTATAATGCACTATGAAATTTTTAAGGAAACATAAGAAAACAAAATGAATTAGTGCTTAATATTAAGACTTTATTATTTGCTACAAAAATTTGAAATTGTTTAAAATATCTTACCAATGAAACCAGAAAACAAACCTAAAAATTATTCTAAGACATGTGTTGGGCCAGTTGGTGATGTGGTGATTAAGGTAGCTGGATCCCATATGGCTATCCAGGTCCTTGACCTAGTGGCTTGAAAAACATTCTATGTGCATGTGTGTGTCTCAAAAGTCCCTAGAGGAGAACGGAGGAGAAGGGATTATGGTATGGCTATCTGTGCCACCCGCCTCCCCACCAGCGGTGTTTTCTCACTTGTCCATACGTTCTCTCTCTCTCTCCAATGAGCACATGTGTCCGGATTATGGTACGGCCATCTGTCCCACCCCACCTCCCCACCAGCGGTGTTTTCTCACTTGTCCATACGTTCTCTCTCTCTCTCCAATGAGCA
This sequence comes from Tupaia belangeri chinensis, assembly GCF_000334495.1. NCBI lineage: Eukaryota > Metazoa > Chordata > Mammalia > Scandentia > Tupaiidae > Tupaia > Tupaia belangeri. The sequence goes on from NW_006159764.1 coordinate 1,254,166, forward strand.
CATGTGTCCTATAGCAAAATTACAACCAAAAAAAAAAATGAAAATACTTTCTATATAGAAGAAATAAAGGTAATTATCAAACAAAAAGACTGTTGTACCAACATTTCATTGTTCTGCTTTTGTTTTAATATTGGATCTACAAGGTCGAGTTTACTCTCTTGCTTAGTTCAAGGAAATTCTTTTTATGTTTAGGTAGGGTCTTGCTATGTTACAAACCTCCCATTTCAGCATCCCCAGGGAGCCGGGACTACAGGCACATGACTGCACCTGGCTTTTTAGGGTAGGTTGGAAATTGAACCTGGGCCTCCCATGTAGCCTTAGTCTGCCAAGTAGCAGCATCCATCAGAATGCCACCATGGCTGGTCCTCAAGGAAAATATTATTACCCTCTGGTCCTTGGATGATTTCTTGGGTTGCAATTGGCATTGTGGTTAAGGCACTGGACCCCACATGACTAACTGTGGTTTGAGTCTCCAACTAGGCAGCTTGAAAAACATGCCAGGCACATGTGCATGTGTGCCCAAAATCCCTAGAGGAGGGTGGAGGAGAACGAGTTGCAGTGTAGCTATCACCCTCTGGCATAATTTCTCACTTTCTCTGTCTCTCTGTCTCTTTCTGTCTCTCTACTGTGAGTGCACATGCCCTATACGGTTCAAAAAAAGAAAACAAATACAAACAAACAAATCCCAAACCAAACAAAAACAATAACTTTTCCTAATTTGTTTACTTTTAGCCTCAGAACCCACCCTCAATCAAACCCATGCCCATGCCCTTTGGGTGACCGTAGTAGTGCATTAAATACTTTCTTCTTTGTATGATATGTGTCCCGGTGCAATGTATAATAGTGATATTTGTACATTATGATCCTGATTTTATTAGACATAAATAAAGATACAGAGACATAGATAGGGATGTTATGGGCTTTGAACATCAGAGACACTAAAGTGAGCGAATGTCACGCAATGTTTAAGCCAGAATTCCAGCATCAGTCTTCATCTACCTAACGTAGTCAGTCTTTTCTTCCTGAGTCTGCAGCTATTGGGGGGGGGAGTGGAAGAAAAAATAATGTGTTCCCTGAAACTCAAATAGTTAGAAAAAGTTATTGAATTAGGTTACATTTAACACTCCAGATGAAAATTTGAGAAGTTCATGATTTTCCCCAAGGCCAGAGATTAGGATAAGGAGGGCAGAAAGGAAGTGTTCCTTAATTCAACGTTGGGTTTTTAAATTTATCATCTACCACACAAAAGTGCTTAATCTTGCAAGGGTGACAAATTTGATAATGACTGAGAGATGCCATCAACCTGACAAACTAAACAATTTTTTTAACCTGACATAGCCCTATTCAAGACATCAGCTGTCATCTGAAATGAATTCTGTTTCTAATTTGTCTTCATAAATAATGCAACTAATTGAAAGGTACTTACAATGAAAGTTTTTAACCTCTTTTATCTCCAATTTTAGGGCAATATCTTTGCATTCCCTAGAAAGAAAGTTCCACTCCTCTTATCAAATAAAAATTAGACATTACTTATCAGAACACTGAGATCAAAAACAAGGCATCCATTGTGTGAAGACCACCACATCGATTGGTTTTCTCAATCTTTTTACTTTAAATTTAGCATTATCTTAAAATGTGAAATGCCTAAAATTCTGCACAAGGAAATGTATTCAAGCTCAGAGTTTCACTAAGAATATACTTATTTCAGTGAAGTTTCTCAGTTGTACATCTGCCCCCTTCTTACCAAACAACTTTCGCTTATTTGTAATTAAAGCACAGCTGACTCTACCATGTCACACACCACTCAGAAAAATTTTCAGAGTATAGTTTCCGAGTCACTTCTCTTCTTTTATATTCATGTAGTGAGAAAAAATAAGGTCATTGAACAAAAACAGACCCTGACCATTCCAAGCAACTAGAAATGAAGTTTTGTATTAGGCACAGAAGTAAGTAAATGTTGGGAACCAGCAGTTAGCGTAATGGCTATGTCGCTGGATTCCCATGTAGTCGACCGCGGTTCATGTCCCGGACCCGGTGGCTTAAAACTCACGCCGGGCGCGTGTGTGTGTGTGCCCAAGATCCCGAGAGGAGAATGGAGGAGAAGGGATTGCGGCGTGACCATCCCCCCTGGGGGGTGATTTCTCGCTTTCTGTCTCTATGTCTCTCTCTGTCTGTCTGGCGAGCGCACGCGCCCTACAGTGAAAATCTCTCAAAAAAAAAAAAAAAAAAGAAGTAAGTAATGGTTCTTCGTCTGATGCTTGCCTATGAAGACATCAGGTTTCATTTGTTTATCTATGAATGGTTTGTAATCAGCCTACATGCTAGAGATATAAAAGACAGATAAGAGAACCATGCAAGCATTATATTTTCCAGTCACCTCTCTGGAAACCTAAGTTCAGTCAATACATCAGAGGAGGAACATGACTATGAACTGACAAGACAGTTACTAAAATTAGAAATGTAAGATAGATTTCTGTGAGGTATATTAAATTATAATTAAAACCTTACAGTTAACTTAAAACGCAAATTCCACAGCTAAACACTAAAATTTGGGGTAGCATAAATCATTTTGGTACCTGTTAAAAAGCACCCACTGGCAACAGAAGGAGTTTAGTCTCCGTCATCATTTCTTATGTTCAGTTACATCTGGTAATATCTATTCCTTATCAATGAGAAAATAACCAATTAAAAGCGATCAGAAGGTAATACATGTTGTATTAGAAAATAATGATGAAGTTGTAAAGCTAGAAATACTGAAACAAATTTGAGGGTTTTTTTCCCTAACAAGTAAATACATCTTACTGTAATCCTTATGTTTTCTATTATTCTGTTACAATAGCTAATATTTCAGTATGGTTTACAATGTACAAAGTAATATTTTAGATCTTTCACAGTATTTATTTATGTGTAAAAGGAGAAGAACAACAAAGAGATAGGCTAGAGTTGGGGTGCATGACAAGAACAGAGGAGAGAAGAAGATGGCCCAAGCTCACCACCCTGGGAACCAGACTGGAAGGACAGAGAAGCAATAGGAGAGAGTGGAAAACAAGCTATCACGAGGCCAAAGGGGAAATTTACAAAAATTCGTAGTTAACAGTGTCACATGCCATGAAAAACAAAAGCAAAACACACACACACACACACACACACACACACACACACACACACACGAAAAACAACAGCAACAACAACAAAAACAGAAAAGATCCCACATAGAGTTGTTGATTATTGTAAAAATTGTTTTAACCCTTAACATACTTTACTAAAATAGAATGTGAGCATTTTATTTTGCAGTGCCTTCATGATTTTTCTTAGTCTCTATTTTTTATGTTTATTAACAATTATTTGAAGGCATTGAGTCAAGAGTGAAATTAGGCAGATGTTTCTGAAAACTATGTTTTTCTTTCTCAGAGTATAAATAAATCACTTGACCTCTTTGGCTCTCAGACTTCTCATTGCTAAAATAAGAGACTGGCTAGATTATTCCTCAGATTCTTTCCAGATAGTGTTCTATGACAGAAAACATGATTTTCATAACAGCACTAATATTTATATATTTTTAAAATGTTAAGCTACTCACTTGCTTTTATTAAACTAGATCATAAAATTCTCAAACTCTCTTTTTATGCTCGGACTTTCTAAAGTCTGAATTCTTTAAACACTTTAGGAATAAAATTAGAGCTCTATGAAATATTCTACATAATCCAATTGAATTTTTTTAAAAATACAAGTTAGCAGATGATTTGTAATGAGTAAGTAATTTTGGAAACTGCATAAAATTATAACATTTTAGAGATGACATAATTTTAAGTCCACTTTGTCCAATTTCTACATTTTCTAGATGAAGAAACTGGAGAATTGAGACATTAAGTGACTTGCTGAGAGTCATATAGCAACTTGGACCTGCTGATGCACCAATCTGCATAATCTGAAGAAAATCAGATGCCTCTGCCTACAGAAAGATGACATGCATTCCAAAACTTTGCCAACACAAAGATCCACTGAGTTCAAGATCTCTAAGTTTCACGAGGATCATACTGTATCAGCAGTCCAAGCAACTCTTCCGGTTGAGCCAAGTGGCCTTTACATGCGTACTTTCTGCCACCTAGTCAGCCATACTGCATACTCCTCTCACACCACCGCCTGCACCTTTAGCGTTCGGACTAGTAACCACTGCATGTCTATCACTGTAAGAGCACAGTCCTTAGGGAGGGAAGCTCTTTAAGATGAAGTCATCCAAACTCTGTTAGTGTGTGTGTGTGTGTGTGTGTGTGTGTGTGTGTGTATGTGTGTGTGTGTGGGGGGGTGCAGGAGTTCACTTTACTGTAGCTTTGATGAAGAGAAAGTGCAAAAGGCAACAGAAATCAAGCTCAAACTCGAAAGTCACACTAATCTAAACCTATGCCTGATGCGCAGAATGGAGAAAAGAGAGAGAGGAAGGAGGAAATGAAGGCAATTTCAACTATCCCAAAGATACCACCACTCCATCCTCTCTTCTGTGACTCTAGTATGGATTACAATGAATTTCAGTATAGTACAACCTCCCATTCAGCACCAATCTCTTTTCTCAGTCTTCTGTCAGGTCAAAACACTAAGGGGAAGTGACCTAATACGATTTTTCTGTTTTAAAAAAATTTTCAAACCCTTCTTACAATATGCACCAAACTATAGATGATTGTGAAACTCAGTTTTCAACAATAAATTCTTTCACAACAAATAAACTGTTGTTTTCCTGATGTTCATATTAGCAGTCTTTAACTACAAAGTGCTTACATTTTTCTTGAGATTATTCTAAAAGATTGTTGTGATTGTAAACTGTGTCAACTAATATACTTAAGGCCATTCCTTTTTAAAAATTATTTATATACATATATATTTTTTTCTTTTGAAGAGGTTTTTGCTATAGGGCACGTGTGCTCGCCAGACAGACAGAGAGAGACAGAGAGATAGGAAGCGAGAAATCACCCCCCGGGGGGATGGCCACGCCACAATCCCTTCTCCTCCATTTTCCTCTCGGGATCTTGGGCATGCACGCACATGCGCCTGGCGTGAGTTTAAGCCACCGGGTCCGGGACTCGAACCACGGTAGACTACGTGAGAGTCCACTGACACAGCCATTACACTAACTGCTGGTCCCTATATTATTATTTTTTAATTTGACCAGAGGGAGGGAGTGAAAGGGAAAGTGAGAAAGCAAGCTGGCAGGTCTGGGGCTCAAACCACACTTGTCCATGTGGGAGTCCAGCACCTTAACCACCACGTCACCTGCTGTCCCTCTTAAGGCCATTTTTTTTTTTTATAGACCACAAATTAGTTCATGTTTAACACCCATCATGCCATGAATTCACAGGGAACAGATTCCAGTAGCTCACGCTCCTTTCCATGGGTTCTCACACAGTGGCTTCTCTGGGTGGAGCAGGCTGGCACTTCAGTTGAACCCAGGTAACTTTCTCTTTGGATTCTTTCTTTTCTTGGTCATTTTCCTTCACAAGTTTTAGGAAGTTGTCTCTGCTCTTAGAATGCTTAATATGTTCAATACACACATTAATTCTCTTGGCAAGAATCTTGTCCTTAACTTCTTTGTTCATAACAATGCCCATGCTGGGTAACACTGTAGACTCTTCCAGTTTTGCCATGGTGACATTTGTGGGGAATTCCTTTTTGAACGCAACTGACGACTCCGGAGACGGTCTTCTCTTCAGCACTTTATTTCCCCAGGCTATGTTACAGAAGTTCTTCCCCCTTTCCCTTTCCCCGGGGTCTTATAAAGGGCCCCTAGCCAATCAGATCATTGTCCACGTGCACGGAAGCCAGTCCTCGAAAGAGGATTTGTTGCATGCGGTGTTCCCATGCTCTCCACGCTTCCCACTGCTCTACTTCCTTAAAGTTGTTTACTGCTTTGAG
>NW_006159764.1:1261868-1300835 GCF_000334495.1 Tupaia belangeri chinensis
TGTGAATAACCCTGCCTCTATACCGAGGTCTTGTGAATAACCCTGCCTCTATACCAAGGTCTTAAATTATGAACGGTGTCTCTGACCTTCTGAGACTTTACCAGCCGGCTGCCCTGGAGTGCTAGAGTTCTGGCCGCTCTTGACGCAGAAGAAGGTGCCCCGTACGGGCCACCACTTATCGTGCAACTGATGACTCCGGAGACGGTCTTCTCTTCAGCACTTTATTTCCGCAGGCTATGTTACAGAAGTTCTTCCCCCTTTCCCTTTCCCCGGGGCCTTATAAAGGGCCCCTAGCCAATCAGATCATTGTCCACGTGCACGGAAGCCAGTCCTCGAAAGAGGATTGGTTGCATGCGGTGTTCCCGTGCTCTCCACGCTCCCCACTGCCCTACTTCCTTAAAGTTGTTTACTGCTTTGAGCGCTCAGCGGGCTTCCATTGAGTGCCATTTTGAAATAGGCGCTGAGGGCGATGGGCGGGGGCGCTCCACAGAACAGTACCTATTCCCTTAATGTCTACAATATCACCTTTCTTGTAGATTCACATATATGTTGCCAGAAGATCAACTCCATGTTTTCTAAAAGGCCTAGAGAACATACATGGGGGGCCTCTCTTCTTTCCCTTTGTGTTCGTCATTTTGGTTAATTACTGGAAGTTCAGCCAAAAGCTTAAGGCCATTCTTTAAAACCAAAACTTCAGTGCATACATCGGAGGCAGGAATAAAAATGTCCATAAAGTTCAAGTGCTGGTTTCTTGAGCCAGAACCTTCTCTAGAATGGCCAGCCCTCAAGAGGTTAGATGCTTTAAAATTTTATACACACACACACACACACACACACACACACACACATACACACACATTTAATTTGTATACTTATGTTAAAATCCTGTAAGGAGTTCATAAGGAGATCAACACATGAAGTTGCAAATAAACTCTTACCATACTGTCCCCATACATGTACAATAAGAATCAACTTTGGAGGAATAGAAATAGAAAATATGAGTCATGATATCCTTATTCAACTCCTCTTTTGACCTGATAGCATTTTTAAAAATGTGAAAACTCAAGAGCACCGGTGGAGAGGAATACGGAAACAGCTTAATGATTTTCCTGAGAAATAGCTAATAACTTCCAGGGTTTAGAAAACTAATTACACCTGTAAATACAATTTAATTGGTGACTAGAGTGTTTATTTTGCCTTATCGCAAAGACCAGGTATCACAGGTTCATATAAATCACTACTCCACAGAATATTTTTATATCAGACATAAAAATTCACTAGCTCAACCTTTACTGATAAATTCCCCATCTGCATATATCAATAAGCCCGCGGCTCCTAAATATTTTGTGACTGACAGAAGTTCTAGTGGCAATTTAAGGATGCTACCAGCTGAAGACCTTACAGGTTGGGACTGGAGATGCGGGAGACGTCCCTGTTGCTAAAACCAACAATCCTGCCAAAAGAAGGGGATGCTGAGATTAAAGATGGAAGCATTGATACTCCACAGCTTGTGCTTGCTGTGGATACAGCCACGGTGATTCTGGGTTCCCTGGAGACCAGGGGCTGGCCTATTCGCAACTGCACTTTGAAAAAGTCCTTTTCTTTTGCTCTTTGACCCTCGATTTCTCCTCTCAAATTCAGACCTATGACTAGGACTTCTTTACCAGTTTGCCTTGACCTTCCTCATTTTGTGTAAGACATTCCAAGAAAAAGAAAGAGGGAATATATGCTACAAAATTAGGTGACATTGGCTGACTTCTGTTCATGTTTCATAATTATAAAATATTTGGTAAGATTCTGATCATTTTGTGTTGCTGGACTAGTTAACAGATCATACATAAATTAAGTCAGCAACTGACTTGTGCTATACACAAGGTGGTACTTTTTAAATATAATATGTATATTTTTAAAAGGGGCTTAGAGATATCATTAGGTCACATTTTTATAATATCTAAGGATCATTACACAATAAAAAACACTTCTATGTAAATTACTTCCGTTAAAACAACAAGGTACATTTTTAAATCATACCGGAAACATAGTATTTTAAAAGTTTACTCATTTTCCTAATTATAAAATTCAGAAATAAAGAAGATTAAAAATAATGATCCTACCACGCAAAAATTATAACAAAGAACATTCTGAAACACAATAAATGCATAGTAATTTCAGATTTAATGTTTGTAGTTTTGACTACATTGGAGCAACCATAAGCTCCTTGGCATGTACAATCTGATATGAATACGATTCTGAATCCAGTTCTAAGTCTGATTTAAATGAGTGAACACAGTAGCTAGTAATTATAACAGTCCAGCACTCTCACTTCATTGTGACTTTGTGGTATGCTTGTCGGATATAAGCAATAACTAGAAAATTTATATTTCACTGCATATGGTAGAAATTATATACTGTGGAAATATGCATATATTTAGGGATTCGAGCTTTGCTTGTGAATGTTAATTTCCATATCCCCTTCTCCATCTTCTTTGTCTCTTAGTCTTTTAAGAGCAAAATATTTTATTCTAAGAGAATTGTATTTGAAAACTGTCAGCTTCTATCAATATTTTTACAATAGGAAAAATCCTTTCCTTCCTGCCCCAACATGGGCAGGTCGATTTTCATTGAAAACAGCTTCAAGCTGGTTCTAATATTTACTCACTTATGCAAGTGCGTTCGTCAGCGTGGAGTCTGTATCCCGTATCACATTCACAGCGGAAGGTGCCCAGACTGTTAATACAACGCAGCTGGCAGCCTCCATTCACCCCCACACATTCGTCGATATCTAGAGGAGGAAGACAGATGGCCAGGATTACAATGTCATTCCAATGTCAGCTTCGAAAAAGTGGCACAATGGTTCTTTGATACACGGTATGCGTTACATTGTCCAAAGGCACTGTCCCTGTTGCCACAAATCTTTGCTTGTTTGATCCATTTTGCTCCACCGTGTAAACAAGGAAATGCAGGCAGAAACTTTATTGAGTTTTTTAAAGCCCAGCAACAATGAGCATAGGATTGTCTCACAATTTTCTTTTCTTCACTTACTGGTTAATTAGACAGGTCTGAGATCTAGATATTTCCTCGGGGAAGGAAAGCTGGAGGGGAGAATTACAATGAGCTACTGTATCTGGAGCAGCACACCGTAGTAGATAAACACCTATTATTGGTCTGATGTTGCTGAATAAAGCCAGTAATAGTGTTAAGACCTTGAATCTCCTTCTTGTGTACCATGGTAGACATCAAAGCCGAGCGAAATAAATTCGAATAGAACAACAGTTTGGGTTCCTTAAAAATACATCAAGGCATTGGTTCCATTGATTGGGTTCCGTCGTTCTCAGTCAAGTGGCCATTTTCTGAAATATCATGTTGGTATGAAAGATGACCTTAATTTTGGAAAAAGTGGGAAGAACTAAAACTTCACGACCACCTCTGTCTTATGAACAATTAAGGTCATGATAAATGCATACAGCATTCATCTTTCACTAGGAAAGAAAAAATCGATTCATCTCTCAGAACTCACACCTCCTTGTATCCATATCATCAGTATTTGTGGCTCTACAACCACAAATGAAAACCGTCCTCAAACAGAGGGGTTTTCAGGTAGAAAACAGATGAAGAATTTCTACATTTTCTTGACTGGGGATTTTAAGAAATTGATTTCTTGTGGCAGCTTTAAAGTCACAATTGTTTTGTGGTGGGGAGGTAGACATTTGGCATGGTTAGGAATGGTCTCAGGCTCGCAATCTCGGATATTCCAGAAAAAAAACCAAACAAACAAGTTGGTTGTGAATATTCTTTGCTAACATAAGTGATTCTACCTATTAGATAATTAGCTTTACATCAAGGGGCATTAATTCCATTGGGCAAGGTCTTTGTCTAAGAAGACATCAAAATGAAGAACGCTATTGCTATGACTTATCATAGCACTTTTTCATGCCCAAATCCCATGCTCTTTAATGGACGTTTGTACTGTAATAAAGAAGAGAAGTTTTGACCTGAGGGAAACAAAAGAGTTTTCTTTTATTTGGCTTTGTTTTTTTAAATGAAGAAGAAAAAATTATGCAAAGAATATTAATTCATAAGTTAAGTCTTACATTTTAAAACTACTAGTTCACTATATTTTACATAATTTAATATGTTCCTTCAAAAATGAAATATTAGGGAGTAATTCCTGAGAGTTTTAAAGTATTTTAGAGATAAGAATTACTGCCTTTCCAATACACAGAATTTCTGTTACATTTTGAATCTGTGATAACCAGTCTGTTACATCTTTTTCATACAAATGAATATTAAGCAGGGCAGTTCTCATTTGTTACCTGTACCTTTTGCAATTTTTATTTTTATTTTTTTAAGTTCTTTTGCCATAGGACACATGTACTCACTGGAGACAAAAAGAGACAGAGAGAAAGTGGGAAATAACCCCCCAGGGGGATGGCCATACCACAAGTCCTTCTCCTCCATTCTCTGATTGGAATTTAGGACATGCATACATTTGTGCCCTTGTAATTTTCAAGCCACCAGGTCCAGGACTTGAACTGCTGTCTGCCATGGGGGAATCTACCACCTTAACTATCATGCCACCTGCTGGCCCAATTTAATTTTATTTCTGGCTAAATTTTTATGTTTCTGTCCTTAGGTATTATTTTGTAGAACTGAGATGTACTATTGAATTTTGTCAACTCCTAAATTAGATATCATTGCCAGATCTTTTATTTTAGGCATATAAATAAACTCTCAATTTCCAAGAGTAATATGCTTTACATGAAAATTTTTCCATCATTAAGAATTATTACAATATACCATATATATGTATGCATGTATGTATATGTGTGTGTGCATGTGTATATATACATACATATATATATATACATATATGTACATACATATATACATATATATACATACATATATATATATTTAAAGACAGTTAAAAGTGTTGTAAAAGATGAGTACAGATATGAATGCCTACTTCTGAGGAGAAAGAAAGAAATCAAGATGGTACCAAGCAGGGTGTGTGTGAGGTATTTTGGATAGACAGATCTTAACGATGTCTATAATGTTTCAGTTCTTCTTTTTTAAAGAATTTATTTAATTTTATCCATCCATTCATTTAATTTGACCAGAGAGAGACACACGCAGAGAAAAAGTGAGAAAGCAAACCACCAGGTCTGGTACTCGAACCATGGTCACCCATGTGGGAGTGTCCAGCCTCTTAACCACCATGCCACCTGCTGGCCCCTATAATGTTACAATTCTTACAAGAAAAAATTATCCAGGTGTTACCTGTAATAAAAGGTAATTACAAATTATTTATTTATTTGTTGTGATGTTCAGGCGGCCGGGTCTGAGCCATGAACTGTGGTCGACCATGTGGGAATCTAGAACATTTAACCATCTCTTCACCTGCTGGTTCCTAAAAGGTCATTGTTTTTTTTTTTAAAGTATGATATGATTACCTCCTTCAACCCACCCATCAAGGGGCAGCTGTTTTTGACAAAAGACACAAAGTTAATGAAAATAAGAAAAGTCCAAATATAAGAATGAGTGAAGATTTTGAGAATGAGCTTTCTTTGAGTATGTTTTAGTGTGTTCGCATTCTTAATCTGCCCCAGGATTATAACTGTAATACTCTACGATATAGAAACGCACACACAGGAGGGGACTTCAAAAGTTAATGAAAGAAAATAGAATTAAAATATGAGTTTATTCTGGAACAAAACATTTTGAAATCCATGCATTTTTTTTTTAATAATAGACTTTTTCATGTACTTTCTGACGACCCTTTTTATACTTATTCAAAAGCAAACTCAACGTTTTCTGCTTGTGAATCAGATACTCTTGGGCACAATATCTGAATGTTGAAATTTTGCTAGTAACCTTGCCTCTCTGAGACTTGGTGTCCTCAGTTCTAAAATGAGATAATAACAACAGCCACGTGTATTACGCTACTATTTTTTTCTGCTCCATTCATGCATAAGATTGTGATGACAATGGCGAATGCTCAATACTACAGGCAGAAATTAAACAACAGGTATTTTATTCCACCACCCAGTAGGGCTAACGATATGAGAACACAAAGTGAAAGTCCATGACAGGAGCAGTGAACAATATGGAAATTCAGAGGAGAAAAACTATTTGGCTTAGGGTAAGAAGGACCATTTGAGGAAAAAAAGTGAGAATTGAATGCTTAGAGAAGGTGGGCAGTCCACGGATACCGTGGTTAAAATGTGCAGTTTTTGTTTGCTTGTTGGAGAGGATTTTGCTATAGGGTGCATGCGCTGTCCTGAAAGACAGAGAGAGACAGAGAGACAGAAAGCGAAAAATCACCCCCTCCCCGCTGCGGGGGGGATGGCCACGCCGCAATCCCTTCTCCTCCATTCTCTTCTCGGGATCTTGGGCATGCGTGCACATACACCCAGCGTGAGTTTAAGCCACCGGGTCTGGGACTTGAACCGCGGTCGACTACGTGGGAGTCCTGCAACATAGCCATTACTCTAACTGCTGGTCCCAAAATGTGCACAGTTTTGAAATGCAGAAGTTAGCTATGTCAGCCTGGAGAATAAGATTGGCAAAAGGCAGTAAAGTTGAAAAACAAATCTAAAATCTTCTTTTTAATTAATTTGGATAGTAAAGTGTTTCTCTTCTTGATTTACAATATACTTCTGGGCAGGTTGAGACATAACAGGCTGTGTTCACACAGTACCAAAGCAAACTTATTAAAAGTTTAAAAAAAAAATCAATCTTTTATAGAGTGGTACAGATACTAAGTAATTAGTTTGACTTCCTTTTTCTATCTTGCCCTTTCAGAATACAATGAATTTACTGATTGTTTGGGTACTGTGTAATCGATAGTTCTCAAACCTGGGAACATACCAGAACCACTTAGCATTTAAAAATACTGAAGCCAGTACCTTACCCTTAAAGAGTTCAATTTAATTGGTCTAGGGGAAGGTTTGAGGATCAAAATATTTTAAAGGTCCCCTAAATGATTCAGTGTGTAGACAGAGCACTGAATGCCTGGTGTGGTGAGTACTTCAATTACCTAAGGATCTTGTTATAATGCTTAAAATGCAGATGCTGATTTGGTAGCAGCAGATCTGAGAGCTGAGAGTCTGCATTTCTAACTAGATCCAAAGACATTCTGATGCTACTGGCCTGTGGATGATATTCCAGGCAGCAAGAGAGTACATAGTTCTCTAATTGACCATAAATGTCACTCGGATCATAAGGTCCATTAGCTCAACTTCTCAATTGGCCGAATTAGACCAATTCAGTGCAAATGTCTAAATCAATACTCAGACCCAAGTAGTTAAATATATAGAGAAATATACTTGTGTATATATTTACTAGAAAAAAAAGGATAAAATGTTTTTAACTACTTACCAGAATTCCCCCCAAATAAACCACCAATATTCTCCACAACACTCACCCTAGCGATGAATAATTTAAAGACAATTTTAGCATTATATGTTATAAAAAGTGATTTGCTTCTAAACATGTAGGAACCTTTGTCTCTTTTTTGATGGAATACCTCTGATGTATGGTAAACCCAGGTTAAATTGCCATGATATTAGACACTCATGCTGAAGCTGTCACAAGTGATTTTCTTTTCCATCGAGATTCTACCCAACAGAGCTAAAAACCAGAAATGTCAATATCACATTAAAATGTTATTATCAAGTATACTTCATGGGAAGAAATGATTTCTCGAAAAATTCTCTGAGTTACATCTTTATGCTAGATGCTTACAGAAAGATCTGCCCTTAGAATTACAGCTCTAGGACACCTGCTGCGGATAATGATAAAGTGATTAGGATTTTTTTCAGCATTATCACTGTGATATGGACCCAAGATTTCATGATTACATACTACACAAGCCTGTCAAAAAGTCAACTATGTCAGGTATTTTTTGTTTTAATGCTTTCCCAACTATTTCTGGTATACTTATTCTTAAAATTATTGCCATAGATGGTCTCAGGATATTATAGTTTAAAATAATCCACATTATTATCAAATGTATTTTGCACATAAAAGCTCTGTGAGACAGTGATCCACCTGTGTTCCCTAACAACACATTTATTTCTTACTATTACGTGACCATTTATCCAAGAACTAGAGTAAGATAAATTATTCTCCGATTTGCTTTTTAATTCACTATTCTCAGAAACCTGTGGACTGGAAATAAGTGTCCCTGGAGTGCTTCATGTTGAAGATTGCATTGTGGAACTGTGAAGTCTGGAGGAAATATTGCAGGGTATGGTGAAGATTTCCCTAGGTTTGCCATGTGGCCTCACTGTCTGTATTGCAGTGGTAATCACTCCATATATCAAAACTATCGACTTTTTGCTTTTAATTTTTTAGCACCTGATAGAATACACTGCTGAAGACAAAGATCCTGTTGTCCTGAACATTTTCTGGCATAGTGCAGATACTCTACAAATGTTCATGAGCAAATGAATGAATAGAAAACATCCTCCCTCAGTGGGGTGTGCTCATGCAACAATCCCTTCTTTCTTATTTCTTCATCCCATTGAGACTTTGGGCATGCACACACAAATATCTGGTGTGTTTTTTAAGCTAAGGGGGCCGGGATTAGAATTGTGGTCAGTCATGTGGGATTCAGCTTCCTTAACCACTGTGCTGCAGGGCTGGCCCTTGATACTCATTATTGACTATTCACATTTAACTTTAAAAGTCCAGGGCACAAAATAATTTCCAGGTTTTTTAACAAACAAATTTGAACTGTTTAGATAGTGAATATTGATTGGTTGCCTCTTAGGACTCACTTAATTTTCTTCTCTTATACTAAATAAATCCTGGGTCTTCCTTGGGGGACAATGTACTTCTCTCATTTTTGAGAGCCTACATCGTTTATGAGAGATTGATGACCACCACCCCTTCCGCCCATCTGGGGTAGGTTCTATTTGGCAGATTGCCACCTCAGTTTACCACAGTGATTGAAACAGGTTATTTCTACATTAGCATATGGTTTCTTTAGGTTCAATATAAGGTTGGGAATTCTAGGACATAGGTGTTCTATTGCTTTAGAAATAATAATACATAGATATAAGCCATTTTCAGTAGCTATTTTGCCTTCATGAGTGAAACTACACTAAAGATAAAGCAACAAAGATCAGCCAAACCTGAAGGACTTACAGAGAAGGACAATGAGAGTCCTGATTGACCCTTAATGCTCCCTATCATTGAACTCGTCGATTAAGTAAGCTAATAACCCTCTTATTATTGAAGGATATTGAACTGCATGACTGTTACTTGTAAGTAAAATTATTTTGATACATGCATGCTGGAGAGCTGGTGTGTAGATGGAGCCAACAAGCACAGCTCAAATCACAGCATCTACTTTTTTTTTTTTTTTAAGAGGTTTTTATGCTATAGGGTACGTGCACTCGCCAGAGTGAGAGAGAGAGAGAGAGACAAAGAGCGAGAAATCACCCCCGGTGGGATGGTCACACTGTAATCCCTTCTCCTCCATTCTCCTCTAGGGATCTTGG
The DNA here is from genome assembly GCF_000334495.1 of Tupaia belangeri chinensis. Classification (NCBI taxonomy): domain Eukaryota; kingdom Metazoa; phylum Chordata; class Mammalia; order Scandentia; family Tupaiidae; genus Tupaia; species Tupaia belangeri. The sequence goes on from NW_006159764.1 coordinate 1,271,378, forward strand.
ACACACATGAACATGTGCTCAGCATGAGTTTAAGCCATTGGGTCTGGGACTCGAACTGCAGTTGACTACATGGGAGTCCAGCAACATAGCCATTATGCTAACTGGTGGTCCCAATTTTACTGATGCCCGTTGCTTGCTTGTAGTCTTGAAATTATTAGTGAAGCATGATACTGTACAGATCCCTGATTTGCATGAACCTGATTTGAGAATCTGAGCTTTTGTGTTCACTCAGAAAAGAGATAGGAAAAGGGGTCATGCTGCATGCCTGCATATGACTTGCTTACCCCTCTGTTTCTATTAATAGTACCTTTTTCAGTGCATGGCCCATAGCAGGTACACAAAAGATACTTACTAAGAAATCTTAAGAAAGAATAGATGAGTGTGTATGGCTAGGTTGACAGAGGAAGAGACAGCTAAATGGACAGAAATGGGGACTAAGAAAGAGAACTGAGAAGGTGAGGGAACAGAATCTTTTTTTCTCTATAGCTTGTTTGTTTTATACATTCAATCATTGCATATCATTACAGCTTGTAAAATGGATTTTCTCAATATGAACACGCTGCACACCAGTCCAGTTAAAGGTACTACCACACACGCCATCAACAGATAATTTTCCATTTTTGCATCCCCCACATGTTTTCTTCCTTCTTTTCCCCCTAGATTCCTTTCCCCTATTCCTCACCCTCTTCCCACAACTTCTCTAGTATCCACAACTGTCCTTTATGCTATTTATTTATTTATTTATTTATTTAGAGAGGTTTTTGCTATAGGGCGTGTGCACTTGTCAGAAAGAGAGAGAGAGACAGAGAGACAGAAAGTGAGAAATCACCCCTCAGGGTGGATGGCCATGCCACAATCCCTTCTCCTCCATTCTCCTCTCGGGATCTTGGGTACGCATGCACACACACCTGGTGTGAGTTTAAGCCACTGGGTTCAGGACTTGAACCACGGTCAACTACATGGGAGTCCAGCAATGTAGCCATTACACCACCTGTTGGTCCTATCTCCATGATTTTTATATCTGGCAATCTTTCAGTTTCTGAAATAGAGTGTGGATATTCGGTATATATTAAGTGGGGACATACAACGTCTGTCTTTCAGTGTCTGGCTTGCTTTCCTTAGTGGTAATTCTTCCATGTTCATCCACTTTCTATCAAACTCCAGAGTCTTGTTCCTTATGGCTGAGTAGTATTCCACAGTGTATGTGTGCCACACTTTTTCAAACCATTTAGCTGTTCATGGACATTTGGGTTGGTTCCATGTCTTGGCAATCTTGAATAATGCCTAAATAAACATGGATGTACAAATACTTTTCCAACTGAGTGTATTCCTATCCTTTGGGTAGATACGCAGCAGTGAAACTGTAGGATCACATAGTGGTTATATTTGTAGGTCTTTGAGGAATCCCTGTATTGTTTTCCACGGTGGCTGTACTAATTTACATTCCCACCAACAGTGCAGGAGAGTTTCTTTCTCTCCACAACCTCATCAGGAATTATCATTTTTAATGTATTTAATCTTAGCCATTCTGACTGGGGTTCGGTGGTAACTCATTGCACTTTTGATTTGAATTTCCCTTATACTAAGGGATATTGAATGGGCTCTTACAGAATCCTGGTGTACATGGAGGATAGTATTTCTAACCGAGAAAGATAAACATTATTGATACTTCTGAAAATAAAATAAAGTGGGACTGTAAAGAATATGGCGGGTTTGGAAATGATAAAATCTTTCTTCTACAGTGTAGACTGAGTAGCAAGTTGGCCTTCTGGGACTCTCTAATTCTTTTTTTTTTTTTTTCCCCAAGTCTAGAATAACCTATTCTTTCTTCCTTATTGAAAATAGGGCTGCCAAGGTTATGCTTGCATGGATCTATTATACTGCTCTCATCCATAACATGACTGGAATCATCCCTAAGGCCCCCAGTGTGACAAGGCACTGGTATACTGTGATACAACACTGTCATCATGGTATCTCTTATGGGGAACAGAAAGCAATGAAAATAAAAGTAAGTACCCAGATCTTACTACAAACAACATTTTGACATATATTTAATGTTATACAAAGTTGTTTTGAATTTTCAGGATTAAGCTCAAATGGCAAAGGACGGTCAGTGAGCCACTGAAACTGAGCCTGAGCAAGAAGCCATATAGCTCGTTTTGCTTAGCTAATTTTTTTTCTACTTCCAGTTCACTTCACACTCAAAATACACTTATTTTCTTCCAGTTTTTAAGGAAGAGCCAAATCTATAGTGGGCAAAGAGCTAAAGAGGCTATTACTAAGAGTAGATGAAGCATTCTCCCTGGGAATTGTGTTAAAGAAACAGAAACCTTGAATCAAACTCACAGATCACTCCCTAGGTCAATGAATGGCATACTCCTTCAAGATTTTAATCTTATAGACAGCAACGTTCAATAGAAAGTATGAGGCTAACACCAGAATTTAAATGGCAATTAGGAGATATTTTTCAAGTGAATAGTGACTGGAGGCAAGTCTGGAGAAAAAGAGGAGGTGAAAGATAGTAAAACCAACACAGGGCTTGGAAATTGGAGGCAGGTAAGAATAATGGTTGTCTGGCTGACTACCTGCCTGCCTGAGATAACTGAATTGAGCTAGATTTTGTTCAAAAATTCTTGTGCAGGCCAATGAATGCCTAAATAGAGAGTCAAGTAGACAGGGACACTTGGAGCCCTAGATATTCCTGAGGTCACTGCTCCTCTTCTCTCAGGTATTTGGATACAGGACAGAACACAAATGGAATTCTGTGAGATTTGGAGAAATACAAGAAAGTACTCCAGGCCCAAGCCTCTTTTTTATTGATTATATGAGCCAATAGAAAACATTTCCTAGGAAGGTGAATGTATGGCTAGCATTCTCATTTCAGTACGATTTGTTTTAGCTAGCTTTATTTTCATATATTTGAGATTCAGGGAAAGTGTAAGATCTCTCTCTCTAATGAAAAAGAGAAGGAAAAAGAGGCAAGCTGGGACATCCTTGAGGTCTCATGGAGCTCTAGATCACTAGGGAGCCTGGGAGCAGGATGACGATCTGCAGATGGGAACTAGACTCACAAAAGTGGTTCTGTAACCAACTTCTCTTTCTTCCGTTCCTCCAATTAACCCTATATATTTTTAAAATTTTGTTAGAGGCTGCATGTGCTCTCTGGAGAGAGACAGAGAGAGAAAAGGAAAATGAGAGAGTGTCTGCCATAGGGAATGGTCACCAGTTAAAAACTGAAAAGAAACAAAGAAGGTCACTATATAGTATTAAAGGATTGGGGCCAGCAGGTGGTATAGGTTATGGAGCTGGATTACCACATGGCTGAACCCAATTCAATTCCTAGACCCAGAGGCGTGAAACTCACACTGAGCATGTGTGCATTTGTGCCCCAAATCCCAAGGGGAGACGAGGAGAAGAGATTGCAGTGTGGCTATCCCCCATGTGGAGCGATTTTTCATTTTCTCTCTTTCTGTCTTTCTGGCAAGTGCATGAGCTCTATAGCAAAAATTTCTCTCTCTCTCTCTCTCTCTCTCTATCTATCTATAATTCACCTATAAGATATACAAATATAAATATTTATGCATCCAATAGCAGAGCACCCAAATACATAAAACAAAAAACTGCTAGACCTAAAGAGAGAGACAGATGTGGCACATGAATTATTGGGGATTTTAGCACCACACTCTCACCACTGGACAGGTCATCCCGACAGCAAATAAAGCAGCAGAGGAGCTGAATGAAACCATAAACCAAGTGGGTCTGACAGACATTTGTAGAACAGTTCACAAAACAATGATAAAATATACATTTTTCTCAGCCCCACAAGGAACATTTTTGAAGAATAACCATATAAAAAAAGCACAACACAAGTCTTTACAAATTTAAAAGTATACATCTAGTAACTTTTCTTATCACAATGGAATTAAATTTGAAATCAATGAAAGAGCCTTTGAAAAATACACAAATACACGGAATCTAAACAATTTACTCCTGAATGACTTTGAAACTATTGAAGAAATTAGAAATAAAACTTTAGAATTTCTTAAACGGATGCTAAAATAAAATGAAAACCTTCATAAACTTGGGACATATTGAAAACAGTCCTAAGAAGAATGTTTTTAGTAATTAGTGATCACAAGAGAAAAATAGAAAGATAACAAATAAATAGCATAATGACACATCTCAAGAAACTGGAAAAACAAAAACAAAAAAAGGAAAAGTCCTTCAAAAAAAGAAATATATAGATTAGAGTAGAAATAAATGAAATAGAGAATAAAAGAAAAATAAACACAAAAAAATCACATAATAAAAAGCTTTTTTTGAGGATAAACAAAATCAACAAAAAAATTACCTAGAATAAGAAAAAAATGGACCCAGAAAAATAAAATAAAAATGGAAGAGGTGATACTACAATAGAGCCTGCAAGGAAAAAAAAAATGTCTTTAGAGAATACTACAAGCAACTATACTTTGACAAACTGGAAAATCTGTGGTGTTATCGGTTGAAGATGTTTTGATCAACTGGACTGGGGAGAAATGTTCACATATTGAAATGCTCACTTTGTAAGCTAAATAATGTGATTGAATGTATATAAAATTTTTTAAAATATATTAAAAAAAGAAATGAGCAAATTCCTGAACACATACAATATACCTATATTGAACAGGGAAGGAATAGAAAGCCTGAATGAACCAATACCAAGCAACAAAATTGAATCAGTAATGAATAGTCTCCAACAAGGAAAAGTCCAGTTCCTGATGGCTTCACTTCTAAATTCCATAAATCTTTTAAAAGAATAATTAAACCAATTGTCCTCACACAATTTCTAAATATCCATGTGGAAAGAACACACCCAAACTATATCTATGAAGCCTCCATCATCATGATACAATGACAGACGAAAACACAACAAAAGTTGAAAACTACAGACAAATGTCCCTGATGAGTACAGATGTAAAATCCTCAGGATACCAGGAAAGCAAATTCAATAGTATATTAAAAAGATCATATACCATAGGATCGTTTGATATAAGTAAAACAATAAATGTAATACATCACATTAAGAGAAGGAAAGATAAAAATCATTTGATCATATCAGTAGATGCAGAAAAAGTATTTGATAAAATACAAACTTTCTTCATGATCAAGACTCTCAAAAAAGTAGTATAGAAGGTGATATATAACAAACCCCTAACTCACATCATACTAAATGGAGAAAAACTGAAAGCTTTCTCACTAAAAACTGGAACAAGACAAGATTGTTCACTGTCTGTACTCCTTTTCAGTACAGTATTGGAAGTCCTAGCCAATGCAATCAGAAAAGAGAGTGAACTAAAAGACATTTGAATAGGAAATAAAGAAATTAAATTGTCTCTATTTGCAGCAAACATAAGTACATACATAGGACACACAAAAGAATCCACTAAAAACACTTCAAGAAGTGATAAAGTAATTCAGTAAAATCACAGGATACAAATATACAAAACTCTATCGTTTTTTTATATACCAACAATGTATGGACTGAGACAAGATTGAAGAAAACAATCTCATTTAAAATAGCCACCAAAAAATGCCCACAAATAAATAAACAAACAAACCTTAGGAAGAACTATAACCAAAGATGTGAAAGACCTCTACAAGAAAAAACTATGCAAAACTGGAGAAAGGAATTTAAAGTGATTTTTTTTTAAAAATGGAAAGATATGCTTTGTTCTTGGGTTGCAAAAATCAATGTAATCAAAATACCAATTCTACTGATATTAATTTACAAATTCATTGTGATTCCATCAAATTACTAGTGACATTCTCCATAGAAATAGAAAAAAATTATCAAATCTATCTGGAACCATAAAAGCCCCCATATCACCAAGGCAATATTGTTCAAGAAGAATAAAGTAGGCGGCATCTCACTACTCAACCTCAAAATAAAGCTGTGATAATCAAAACAGCATTGTGCTGGCATAAAAAGAGACATAGATCAATGGAACAGAATAAAGATTCCAGACCCAGAAATAAACCCTAAAGCTTATAGCCATCTGATTTTAGATAAAGGACTCAAGATAATTTAGTAGAAACAAGAAAGTATTTTCAGCAAATGGGGCTGGAAAAACTGGATATCTACCTACAGGAAAATGAAACTAGAAAAAAATGTAATTACAGAAAGCATAATAAATTCATTTTTACATTTGGGGCCAGAAGGTGGCATAGGGGTTAAGGTAGCTGGATCTCACGTGGCCATCTACGTGGTTTGAGTCCTAGAGCTGGCTTGAAAAACACGCTGGGCATGTGTGTGTGCATACCCAAAATCCCAAGAGGAGAATGGAAGAGAAGCAATATCTACCTGCAGAAAAACGAAACTAGATTCCTATCTCTGACCACTGGGGGTGATTTCTCACTTTCTCTCCCTCTATCTCTTTCTGGTCAGCACATGTGGCCTATAGGTGACTAAAGTCAGTTGCACACCAATTTTTATGACCTCTGGCACTCTCCACTTCTTGTTTCTTTCTTTCAGGCCCTGGTGCTTAGTTGTCCTTACCTTAGTCTAGCCAACTTTCTAGACAAAGCGGGATGCCCTTTGGACAACATAATTCTGTAATTCACAATGATGAATTCACGATTAATTGGACTTCATCTTGTTTCCACTCCATTCACTTTGTCGATCATGCTCTGGCACTTTTCAACCATAACTATTTTATATTGTTTTAAGAGAGATTTTTGCTATAGGGTGTGTGCACTCTCCAAAGAGATAGAGACAGAGAGACTAAAAACAAGAAATCACCCCCCTTGAGCGGGGGGGGGATGATCATGCTGCAATAACTTCTCCTCCATTCTTCTCTTGGGATTTTGGGCATGCACACACACATGCCCAGTGAGAGGTTTAAGCCCAGGGTCTGGGACTCAAGCCATGGTCCAGCAACATAACCATTATGCCATCTGCTGGTCCCCCGATTTACATCTTCAATACTCAACCTTTACACAATTTTCACTTCATAATTTATTCTTCCAACATATTATTCTTCCAACATATTATTTCTCTTGTTAATAACATCTATGTTGCCACATTGTATTTTTCTCATATTCACTTGAAAATTCGGCCTGAAATGATCTACTAACTTCTCACTCTATACTTTTATTGTTGAACTTTGCTAGTGAAAGTCACAGAGCCATCAAGACTCGTGCCTCTACTGATGCTTGATCGCCAACGTCAGCTGGAATTCAGGTGCCTATCATTCTCTCCCATAAATCTCACCAGTGACTGCAAACTGCATTCTCTTCTACATGCTCACAAATTCAGGATCTCGGGCTTCTCCTAAGAAAAACGAAGCTATAAACTTGTTGCAATCCCATGTACAGACTTTTTCATATCTATAATATTTTTTCTTTAATTTTGCCATAGGGCACATGCATTCACCAGAGAGAGAGAGAAAAGAAAGGAAAAGTGAGAAAGCACCCCAGAGAGGATGACTACACCATAGTCCCTTCTCTTCCATTCACCTTTTGGGATTCTGGACATGCATGCACACATGCCCAGTGTGTCTTTCAAGCTGCTGAGTCCAGGACTTGAACAGCACAGCTAGCTATGTGGAATCCAGTCACTTTAATCACCACGCCACTGGCTGTCCCCCTACATATATCTTAATTTCCTTTTCTCCCAACTTGGCTAAAGAGCTATCTTCCCACTTATGTCTTTATTCTCCAATTTTTTATTGTAAAAAAAAAGTTCAAATCCATAAAGTTTAAAAGAATCTTTGATAGGGAGTGGCAGGTGGTGTGGTGGTTAAGGGCACTAGATTCCCACATAGCTGATTGCAGTTCGAGTTCTGGACCTGGTGGCTTGCTTTCTCACTTTCTTTCTCTCTCTTTTTTTCTCTTTTCCTCTCTGGTTAAATTAAAACAAATAAATAAATGGATAAAAAAATTAAATTAAAAAAAGAATCTTTGATCAATACTCATACACTCATATTATTCTCATTTTGCATCTATCTCTCTACCTAAATTCTTTTTGTTGAAATATTTTAAGTTAAATTTCAGACATCATGAATAATTCATTATTTATCTCTTAAAAACAAAGCTTTGATTATGGCCAGATTATCATGAAGGAATTTAAGATTGACATAATAACATTAGAAAGTATATAGTATTACCTCATAATTTAAGTATATAAAGAATAAACTTATTCCTTCCTCAATCCATTGCTTTTTGGTTATGGAGTTATTACTCTAAATATTCTTTTGGGGAAATCACCAAGAAACTTGTAGCTGAATCCAAGAATACTTTTCATTCTGATTTTATTCCATCTCTCTTCATCACTGGACATTTTAAAACAGTCTCTGAATCATTCTTGCCTTGGCTTCCTCACCGCCATTGTCCCACATTCTACTCTGCTTTTCTCCGCTCCCTTACAGGCTCAAGAAAGAGTCTCTCACTTTCCCAGAGCTGTCAGTGTTCTCCTGGGCCCCTCACGGCCTTCAAACTCAACAGGGTGTTCAAGGTCCTTTGTGTCTTCTCCTGTCAACTAGTTGCTTATTTTGATGGCCCACTAGGTAATTCCACTTCTTTTTAAAATTTGCCATTTTATTTGCCACCATTCCTATATCTACTGTAGTCATGTTGAATTAATAATATTCACTAGCAGTTCTTGAGCATAATACCTACAAGGCACATTTCTAAACATGTCAGTTAGTTCATTTTGTCACTGTTTGGATATTGTCTAATCATGACTTTTCAGACTTTAACATGTATACAAAATACCAAGGACTCTTGTTAAAATGAAAATTCTAATTATTAGGTGGGCGATAGGGCCTAAGATTTTGGATTTCTAATATATTCCAAGTAATGCTCGTGTTCCTGGCTATGGATCACATTTTAAGTTTCAAGGATACAGTAAGTAACACTGAACGTATATCAGTGTATTAGAATAACATGGTTTACAATGAAGCTTTGCAAGTCTCATTCTCTAGTTATTCTGATACAGCATCCTGGATTCTGCAAGCTCTTCAAATAATTCTGCCATTATATTCTTAAGACCACACGTTATAAAACACAGCTCTAAACTCTAAAATTAAAAATAGTAAGTTCCCAAATAATTAAGAAAATAAGTACTTTATTCCTTTACTTAAGGCATCATATATACCTTGAGATTTCATAAAATAAAAAGGATTCCTGAAATTGCTCTTTGTTTACATAAAGAGCAAATGTTTGAGTTTGCTTTATATTTCTGTGAAGGCAGTTAAATTGTGTGTCACTTCCAGTGTCAGTTCTTTTTCTCTTCAGGTAAGAATTTTTATTAATGTGCTAGGAATCACTGATTTATCCAATTGTGGAATTTGAAAGAGCCTTAAAAGATAAACTACTTCAAACTCCTACACACTATGGGAATACCTTCTTCACCATTTTTAATAAATAGCTATTTAGGCTCTGATTAAATACTGCCACCTGTGGGGAGCTCACAATTTTATCTTTCTCATGTCTTTCTATCCCTCCTACCACTTCTCCCCCCCACACACACCTTGTTCTTTTGTATTTATGTAACAACCACATTACAAAATATTTGGTAGAGAAAAAAAAAATCAATCAATACCTAATTATTTGCATTAGAAAACAATTTATTTTAAAACATAAAAGATTACAAATAAGACAGTACAAATAAAAAATGCAACATTTTGCTAACTTATTTATGTAGCAAAACTGGTACCTTTCTTTAATTTGTACTATATTACTGTGGAGAGTAAATGTTTTATGTTTGTTTACAAATTACAGGGTTTTTTTGGGTGAAATGTGTGCTTACCTTTTTCATCAGTTATTAAATTACATTCTCCTGTTCTTTGTCTGCAGCTTCCTTTGTCTGGTATTTACCAAAACTAAAAACACTATCTTTTTCCTTTCCAACAGCTTTCAAACAAACCTCCAAGAAGGATCAATTTAAATTAAAATGCAACTCTAGCCTATCTAGGATTTAAGCATTTAATTAGAAATCCATTAAAATAATTGTCTTCTCTCTTAATGTAGTCACTTAACCTGTAGTTAAATGTGACTTCTATTATTATAAAATAGCTCATATATAATCTGATGCTATATTGCCAAAAATTATCTTGGAAACATTAGCACTTATGAATTAAGTAGAACTGTGCTGCATTCAAACCCTAAAGCTACTCTTCACAAACATTTGTGCATGGGTTATAAAATTTTAAAAACATTTAAAAATTCCTGGCGGAACAAAATAACATTCCTTTTTATCATTTCTTCTGTTAATCTCAGTCAAATAAATTGGAACTGGGAGTATATAATCTAGGGATTTTTCTCTCTCATGATTTAAGGATCATCTCATTTTCCCCCGGAAATTTATTCCCTAGGGGTTTGTTCATGAATTCATGTATGGTATTTAAAAAAAAAAAGGCAAATGAATAAAAGTAAACACAAAGTTCAACTGAAGTTTTAACATCATAAAATCTAGACCATTTCCCAATTTGTTTCCCAAATCCCATTTGTTTATTATTTCATTCCTCTTGACTACTTCCTTCTGTTTCCACTGTGGCTCTAAATCCCATCTCACAATGTATTTCCTCAAGACTGCCCTTCCCCCTCTCCACCCAGCCGGAGTTCCACGCTGTCCCCACTGGTCCTCCTGAATCCCTCTCTCTGCCCCATGGCATGTGCACTGTGCCAGTTCCAAATGATGTGAATGATGCTCACCATCCACCAAGGCCATTCTCCATTAGAGACTGCACTTTGGACACACGACTTTCAGAGGCCCATGTAGATGATTTACTATCTTAAAATCAGAAGAAAAAGTAAAGTTTTGGGTGGTAGAACATTTTTAATATAGTAACGTATTTGTCTACACCAATGAAGTCATAAAGTATACTTTTAATTATTCATTTTTTATTTTGAAGGAAAAGGTCTATTAAGGCAAAAGTGCCCAGAGCACTAAAAGTCGTAACGTGGTCCTGATATGCATTCACTCTGCCTTACCACCCAAGACACTGTCCAGCCTATCATTAAGTTCATGTTGGTTCTCTATGGAAATCAGCAGTGACTATTCTAAGTCATAAACACACACACACACACACACACACACAGTGCTGGCTGAGTGAACATGTGACTGATGTGGTTGCAAAAGGGTCTTGGATTTAGAATCACTTGTTTAGTGTTGAATGCTTCATGCTCACCATCTTGAAATATCTAATACTTTCATCTTGGAATTTGTATTGTTGTAAGTGCAGTCAGGTGGGACAATGGAGACTGCACCAGGGGCTTGGAGCCTCAGCTTGCACAGAGCTGTGCCTCTTACCGGCTCCCCTCTCTTCAGAGCTGCCCTGTGTTCTCCTCCCAACACCACCAGTGATCATTAACCTGCTCTCTGCTCCCTGCAACCCTTCGCGAGGATCTGAGTACAGTTGGTGAGGGTCAGCTGATAAAGATGATGGTCATCTGACCAATGTTCACAGGCTACTGCAGCAGCTAGCCAATCCATTTGAAGGGTGATCTCTCAGGGATAAGCCTTCCTCCCAACCCGAGATCCAGTGCTGCAAGGTTTCAGAGCAGAGGTAACAATCCCTTAGTCTTCCATCCCTGGAAGAGGAGCATGAGCTGGTAGGAAGGGGAGACTCACTTTCCTGCCCCTGGTTAGGGCACTGTATCAGGCATTTGTTAGTGGGCAAAGCGTTGAGGTGCTGAGTTGCAGGACAATGTTCCTGGGCACCTGCGAGCACTTGCCTTCTCCTAAACCAGGTATCCCTATGTGCCCAGGGCACAATGGCAAATAAAGAACACCACGACAGGCTGACAGAGTGAGAGCATGAAATGAAAGTTTTAAATATTAATAGCTTTGACAACTCTTTCGGTGCTGGTTTTGAAAGAGCTATGCATTTTCATTTTGTGAGAACCCTGCAAATTACACAGGACACCGTGCACACAGCTCGCACCTTCCAGGAGGTGCTCCCCTTTGATCTCCCCGTGAACTTTGTGCTAACTCATGAGAAATTTCATTTTCCTCTTTTGGTAACAAAACGCCTTATTTCACTCTTCTTCCGATGGGTTCTAAAGTAAATTCCATTACATTATACCCTCCATCTGACTCCCTTTCCATCCTTCAGGCTTCACAACATTAGTTATTCCCTTCAGCTTAAATCTTCCTCTCTCACTTGTCATAGGCTATATTTTCCTCTTTTGACACTATTTTCCACACTCCTTTCCTCCTCCAACTCTAAACTCCTGTGGTCCAACAATTGCTGTCTCTGCTCCATTTCCTGCCCCTCCTCTGCCCATTTTGCCATCCTACCCCTCACGCTGTTAAACTGCTCGGTTACCCATACCTTTGCTACTCCACCAAACAACAACAACAACAAAACACAGAAAGTTCTATGACATGATGTCTGAATGCTACTGGTTATTTGCTAAAAGTTTCTGGTAGATTGGTAAACTCCAAAATGCTCACCGCGTCACTAACGCCTACGGAGTGGAAAGCTGACTCCTGATACCCAAGTCAGTTCTCCAGCTCTGAGGAAGAGCTGTAAGTCTCTACCCAGAGCACTCACCAAGGTGTGCCACTCGCTATAGCAGAGGCTTTCTTCCTTGGCTCATTTAAAGTCCTGCACCTGGAATGGTCTTTCCATTTTCCACGAGCCAAAATTCTACCATCTTTGAGGTCCCAGCTAAGATCCTTCGTCTTCTATAAAAGAATTCCTTGGTTCTTCCTACTGGAAATAATTTAGTTTTCAGAGAAAATGCCTGTAGTATTTTTTCTGCCCTCTCTTATACACATTTTACCAGGCCTTACAGTATTTGTAAGTAACTGTGTATTCTCCTTTATTACCAGAGAAGCTGACCAAGGCTGGGAAGCATGGAGAGTTAATATTACAGTTAGCATGTTCACTAGCTGATTATGAAGTGATTTGGCATTCATTTAATTCTTGTGAACTCAGTGAAGAGTATACTATCAGCCTTCCTTGAGATCTATAAGGGAAATGAAGCTGAGATAGGTTAAATTGTTTAGCTTAGGTCACACGGCAACTAAATGGTATAGGGAAAATGGAAATTTAGTTTCTGATGGTAAATCCAACGCTCTTTTTCCTTCATACTATGTAACTTACAATCATTTTTATATGACCTAAAAGGAAATCACCCAGCACTTAGCTTGGTTCCTTGGGTACAGTAGATATCCCGGGGAGATGTCTTAATTAAAAATGAATAACAACATACATACGTGTAAATGAAAGTATGGAAACGAGAACTCAGTTAACATTCAGGGAGATTCAACACAACCACACGCGTAGCAAGAGACAAATCTCCAATGCCAAAGACTCCAGTGTTGGCAAGAATATTCTTGGATCACGGTAGGCCTATTTCAACACATGTCACAGAATGGACATAGATTTAAGTCTTTTTATTTTGGAGAGTGGTTCTGATTCAAAAAGGGAGAATGCTGTTAGCACCTGATGTGAGAATGGAAGGAAAATACATCTCGAGGTTTATCATTTAAGAGTTTCTGACTGCAGGCAAGCAAGACAGAGATGAGGCTCTCAGCGAGAAGTGAACAAGGATGAGGAGTCTGCAGGGGCTGCAGCGCTTCAGTAAAGAAAACATGCTCTGGCCCTATGCTCTTTCTTCCACTACTGTTCCGAACGTGATTTTGTGGCTTCACAAAGGCAGCACAAATGAAAGAGATGGGAAACTACAGGCTAGTAACATTCAAAGGGAAGTAAAAGCTGCCTGGATTCAGGCTGATAACGCTGAATTTGTCTAGGGACGGATTCTCTTGAAATTCGCACTTGACGCTCAAGAGGCTGTACCAAGAATTATCAGCTATAAGAAGGCACTCTAATTTAGCTTATGAAGCAGTTATTGCTCTGGTTGAATGGACATTGATTAGAAATTGGAAGACTGTGCTGTAGTAGGTCAGGTCTGTATAATGTCCGTGTCAAAAATGGCAAGTTTAACCGAACATACCAACTTTATTTAGAGGTACACTTTAATTTTTAGGATTGCACCTCTTTGTGAAAACCCTGGCATTTGCTAGTATAGAATAGATGGACATGCATTCTCAGAAAAGAGAAAAAGCACAGAAGACACCGCCTCAGAGAAAAGGAGCATATGGAAGAGAAGGATATAAAAGTATTTTTAAAAATAAAACAAAAGATTTATTTTATGATGAACATTCTAGTCTTTAAAGTATTCAAATGTCCTACTTGAATTTTTGCAAAATGTGAACATTAGATACAGAGGAAAAGAGATATTACTCTGATCTAACAAATAAAGATAGAAAATGATCCACCTATTTAATAAAATAAACTGTCAGAAATGAAATAATCTTCAAAGATCACTTCTTTACATACATTAGCATGGTTAAGCAGACAGAGTAAATCCATCCGATGGATGGAATACTATTCAACAGGTTTAAAGGATTAAGCTTACATGTGCTGGTATGAAAATATAACGCTAAGCCAGGGAAAGGGAGAGGAAGGAAGAAGGAAAGGAGAGGTGCTTAGGAATGGAATATGTACATATTACATACATATATATATATTCTAATTATAGTAAATATATATGGAATAATATGGATGTATACCCTTCCATATGCATATATATACATGTATACATATGCATATATATGCATATGCATTTAAGTAAATGTTTAGAATTTATACAAAGATATGCCAGTATATATGCATATACAGATTTGGTTTTGTAGGTGCTTAGAAGGAAGAACTAGGTGTCTACACAGAACTGATACCAGTGGTTAAGTCCAGGTAAAGGGAAAGGTAGGCACAAAAAAGTAGGAAGATATACTAAAGAGACAATTTCATCTTGTTTTTATTGCTTATGCACATGAAGGTAAGAATAGATTACTTCTTTTTTTAAAAAAAATAGCATGCATTGTGTTTCTAAAACTGGAGATCCAAAATCACCAACAGCTCTTGGATGCTAATCTCGATTTATTAGACAGTGAATATATTCATTGTCTTATATAAAATATCATAATTGGAATTATGCCTTCCCTATTTTTTTTTAACTTCTCTGTAATTTAACAGGAAGGATAATTATTGTCTGTGGAATAGCTAAAAGAATGTTCCACTAGCCAACTATCAAATGTGATTCAGATATAAAAGAAAAAAGTGAAGCAACAGTAAATTATGAATTACAGGTAATAATTTCTTGTGAACTTTTTATTTTCTGTCAAATGTGTAGGTAAAAGTTTAATAAGAGTAGCAGAGTCACTCTGCTCTAAAAACAACAAAAAATAAACAAAAAAACACTGATACAATGTTAACACACTCTATAGTGTCTCTATAGTATCTTTGTAAATAGTTACTTGGGAATACACTCAAGCTTTCCTGGGATCACAGGGAAGGTCTATTGTCTAGATTGCGAAATCTGAATGCCAGAAAAAAGAATCGATATTTAACACACAAAAGATTTTTCAGAATTTTGATATAATTAGGGAACGTATACATTTTTTAAAACTTTAGTGTATTCCCAAGTAACTGTTTACAAAGATACTATAGAGTGTGTTAACATTGTATCATTGTAACAACATTTAAGTGTTTTTTTTGTTTATTTTGTTTGTTTGTTTTTGGAGCAGAGTGACTCTGCTACTCTTATTAAGCTTTTACCTACAAATTCGACAGAAAATAAAAAGTTCACAAGAAATTATTACCTGTAATTCATAATTTACTGTTGCTTCACTTTTTTCTTTTATATCTGAATCACATTTGATAGTTGGCTAGTGGAACATTCTTTTAGCTATTCCACAGACAATAATTATCCTTCCTGCTATTCTGAATCTTTCATGCAAACCATATGGCACATTTAGAAATTTTGCAGGCTCTAATTAAAAGTGTCCATTCGAATTAAACAAGGTCACCAGAGAAACTACATTGAGTCCTACTGTAATATCTTTAGGGGAACTGCACTCAGACAGCGATCTAACACTAACAGCCCCGTGGTCAGTTAAACCTATCTGCAATCTTCATGTTAATTTGAAATACACAAAAGCTCAGACAACAAACGTGTCAAAAATGGCAAGTTTAAACGAACATACCAACTTTATTTAGAGGTACACTTTAATTTTTAGGATTGCACCTCTTTGTGAAAACCCTGGCATTTGCTAGTATAGAATAGATGGACATGCATTCTCAGAAAAGAGAAAAAGCACAGAAGACACCGCCTCAGAGAAAAGGAGCATATGGAAGAGAAGGATATAAAAGTATTTTTAAAAATAAAACAAAAGATTTATTTTATGATGAACATTCTAGTCTTTAAAGTATTCAAATGTCCTACTTGAATTTTTGCAAAATGTGAACATTAGATACAGAGGAAAAGAGATATTACTCTGATCTAACAAATAAAGATAGAAAATGATCCACCTATTTAATAAAATAAACTGTCAGAAATGAAATAATCTTCAAAGATCACTTCTTTACATACATTAGCATGGTTAAGCAGACAGAGTAAATCCATCCGATGGATGGAATACTATTCAACAGGTTTAAAGGATTAAGCTTACATGTGCTGGTATGAAAATATAACGCTAAGCCAGGGAAAGGGAGAGGAAGGAAGAAGGAAAGGAGAGGTGCTTAGGAATGGAATATGTACATATTACATACATATATATATATTCTAATTATAGTAAATATATATGGAATAATATGGATGTATACCCTTCCATATGCATATATATACATGTATACATATGCATATATATGCATATGCATTTAAGTAAATGTTTAGAATTTATACAAAGATATGCCAGTATATATGCATATACAGATTTGGTTTTGTAGGTGCTTAGAAGGAAGAACTAGGTGTCTACACAGAACTGATACCAGTGGTTAAGTCCAGGTAAAGGGAAAGGTAGGCACAAAAAAGTAGGAAGATATACTAAAGAGACAATTTCATCTTGTTTTTATTGCTTATGCACATGAAGGTAAGAATAGATTACTTCTTTTTTTAAAAAAAATAGCATGCATTGTGTTTCTAAAACTGGAGATCCAAAATCACCAACAGCTCTTGGATGCTAATCTCGATTTATTAGACAGTGAATATATTCATTGTCTTATATAAAATATCATAATTGGAATTATGCCTTCCCTATTTTTTTTTTAACTTCTCTGTAATTTAACAGGAAGGATAATTATTGTCTGTGGAATAGCTAAAAGAATGTTCCACTAGCCAACTATCAAATGTGATTCAGATATAAAAGAAAAAAGTGAAGCAACAGTAAATTATGAATTACAGGTAATAATTTCTTGTGAACTTTTTATTTTCTGTCAAATGTGTAGGTAAAAGTTTAATAAGAGTAGCAGAGTCACTCTGCTCTAAAAACAACAAAAAATAAACAAAAAAACACTGATACAATGTTAACACACTCTATAGTGTCAAAAAATAAACAAAAAACCACTGATACAATGTTAACACACTCTATAGTGTCTCTATAGTATCTTTGTAAACAGTTACTTGGGAATACACTCAAGCTTTCCTGGGATCACAGGGAAGGTCTATTGTCTAGATTGCGAAATCTGAATGCCAGAAAAAAGAATCGATATTTAACACACAAAAGATTTTTCAGAATTTTGATATAATTAGGGAATGTATACATTTTTTAAAACTTTAGTGTATTCCCAAGTAACTGTTTACAAAGATACTATAGAGTGTGTTAACATTGTATCATTGTAACAACATTTAAGTGTTTTTTTTGTTTATTTTGTTTGTTTGTTTTTGGAGCAGAGTGACTCTGCTACTCTTATTAAGCTTTTACCTACAAATTCGACAGAAAATAAAAAGTTCACAAGAAATTATTACCTGTAATTCATAATTTACTGTTGCTTCACTTTTTTCTTTTATATCTGAATCACATTTGATAGTTGGCTAGTGGAACATTCTTTTAGCTATTCCACAGACAATAATTATCCTTCCTGCTATTCTGAATCTTTCATGCAAACCATATGGCACATTTAGAAATTTTGCAGGCTCTAATTAAAAGTGTCCATTCGAATTAAACAAGGTCACCAGAGAAACTACATTGAGTCCTACTGTAATATCTTTAGGGGAACTGCACTCAGACAGCGATCTAACACTAACAGCCCCGTGGTCAGTTAAACCTATCTGCAATCTTCATGTTAATTTGAAATACACAAAAGCTCAGACAACAAAGCACATCCCTGGTTGGTTCTCTAAATATGCAAAGAAAACTAAATGTCAGCGAAGCAGAGAGGTAGGCAAAGAAAGCAGCACCTGCTCGGCAAGGTTCTGTGCCAGAGCTGAGCCTGTGCCTCGGCTCCAAACAGCTTGATTAACTCGCTGACTGTGGCTAGCCCTGCCGTGGTGGTAGACTTCACGCAGGGGATGCGACCAGCTCTTCCTCCCGTGGCCCCCTCAGAAATGAAGGGCTTCCACCCCAGGTGCCAGGCATGTGGCCAGAAAACAGCTGAAGCTGTCACCCTTTTTCAGGAACTGCCTCAGCTGAAAATGGCCTCCTGTCCAAGGACACCTCCCATTCCTAGTGCAGTCCAAATCTGAAGACTGGATCATGTGCAGCTTAGAAGTCCAGCCCCTGGCCCCCAGTGAAGTCAACTCCAGGGGGTCACCTCAGTTTCAGAACTTCACACGAGAGCGGGCTGAAGTTGTCCTGCTACCGTGTAACACACCGTTTTGTCCTGCCTCTTCCCGTCTCCCTCTCTTCCTGTCCACAGTCGTTGATCCTAAGGGTGCTCCCTAATAAAATGCTTGCTTATTTATCTCCACCTCACAATTTGCTTCCTGAGAACTCATCCTGTGACAGCTCATCTAAAAATCAAGCAATAAAATCAGTGTTGAAACCGAATAATTTACAAGAAAACATGTTCAAACAGTATAGTTAAATGTTCGTATTGGAAATAATTTGGCTCATGCTTTGGTGAAAATGTAACATTTCTTTGTTAAAGTTTTTTTTTTTTAAGAATTACTTTATTTCATTAATTAATTAATGTTTTAATTTGACAAGAGGGAGAGGTAGGCAGAGAGAGAGGGGAACGAGAGAGAAAAGAGAGAGTAATGTTTTAATTTGATGAGAGGGAGAGGTAGGCAGAGAGAGGGGAACGAGAGAGAAAAGAGAGAGGGAAAGTGAGAAAGCAAGCATTAGGTCCAGGGTTTGAACATAGTCGGCCATGTGGGAGTCCAGTGCCCTTAACCACCATGCCACCTGCCAGCCCCAATATGTAACATTTCGGAATGAATAGCACATTTCTGTGATATAATAGTTTATTATTAATAAATTTTGAGAAGAAGTCTATTGGAGAAAACTACTGAATTTACTCTCTGAGCTCTCTTGAGGACAAAACAATATATATTTATTTATAATAGAGATAAAACTGTTGCTAGGATTATTTTTTAGAAGAAAATACTAATAAGAAGTACTCCAAATTGTAGATTATTCTGAATTAAAAAAATAACAATGGCAGATAAACTTATAGTTAACTGAATCAAAAAACACAAATATTTACTAGTAACGCTGCCAATATGAAGTTCAGTGGAAGGCATAAACACTAATATTCTACCCCTCAATATCAAAAAACTTAAATGTAACTCATTAAAACCTTTCTAAGATAAGTTTTTTTCTTTCCCTGTTCTTTTGCTTCTTTTTAGGATTTTGCTATGGCACGTGTACTCACCAGAGAGAAAAAAAAAAGAGGAAAGTGAGAAATCACCCCCTGAAGCGATGGCTACCCCACAATCTCTTCTCTTGCCTTCTCTCGGGATTTTGGGCATGCATACACATGTGCCTGGCATGATTTTCAAGCTGCGGAATCTGGGATTTGAACCGTGTGGCGTGTAGAGCCTTAACCACTATTTAACCACTCTGTCACCAGCTAGACCAACCTTTTCTTTTTTCCTTAAGTTTATTAATATTAATTTTTATTTCTTCCATAAGAGAGAGAGATCCTCGACAGGGTCTTTATGCCTCAATCTACCCCAGTCTCAGCCAGATGGACCCATGAGATGCTCACATGGGCCTGGCATGCTCAGGGAAAACCTCAGGACATGGACCCAGGCCCTCCCACGAGGCTCTGCTTTCCTGCTGTGCCACCACAGTCCGCCTTGACAAGCCTTTTCCTGGAAATCCAAACCATACATAAACTATTTACATACTTTTAACTGCAACTGCATTTACTTTAACCAACTGAAAAATCGTAAAAGATCTTCCTCAACTTCACCTAATTGCTGATTTATGTTTCAAAAATAAAAGAACTGTACTATTTTGTTAGACTCTCGATTTGATTTATAGCAAATGCTTGATAGTTGTCATATACGAATCATCCATTATAAAAAAAAACTTAACTATTGTCAATCAACACTGAACACAATACTTCCGTGTTTCTTCCACAAGTCTTGAAATGAGAGCAAGAACATTTGTGATAAGCACAAAAATTAAAGAGTAAGCATAGCAAAGACTTATTGTAAAATTATAGTATTTGAAAGCAAATTTCAACATTTGGTGCCATTTTCTTTCTTTTATTAAAAATCTAATAATAGAACTTTACACATGT
Source organism: Tupaia belangeri chinensis (assembly GCF_000334495.1). NCBI lineage: Eukaryota > Metazoa > Chordata > Mammalia > Scandentia > Tupaiidae > Tupaia > Tupaia belangeri. Next base: position 1,291,900 of record NW_006159764.1, read on the forward strand.
AATTATTCGGAATATATTTTGAGGCCTGAAAAATAGATTACTTTTAAATATTCTTACATCAAAATATATATCTAATATTCTCATGAATATTTTCACAGAAATTTAATGCGCATATTTCCAATTTAAATCACACATTCTCAAAATGTCATCTTAAAAGTAATATGCTGAATCTTTCTATTATCAATTTTGAAAGGTCTTCTTTTGATTAAGAGCAACTTGAATATAAAAACAATACTGTTTATTTCCTCAAATCAAACACACAAAGTTTTAGATTTTGAGCATTCGGTTTTCAATTAATATGAAAAAAAAAAAATCTAGCAACTGGTCTTAAACACATAGAAAGGAAGAAGAAAATGAGTTTTCAATACCAAGAATACAGTTTAGCATGCTCATTAGCATCTTATCCAGACCTCTTAGAATACTTTACTAAAAACCTTGACAACTTCCCTAGGAGATGGCAATAAGGAGTCTTTTTATATATTCATTTCCTAAAATACTAAGGGACAGTGGAAGAGGATTTGTTTTATTTTCTACCTTCTCTCCCCAATTTCCTCATAAAACGAAAGGCAAAGATGCTGAATTCTTGGGTGGTTCTTGCTAAGATTCTCTTTCCAATGTTGCTGGTAATACTCATTCTAACATCTACAATACTAACTCTCTTTAAATAAGTCATTCAGTTCAACGAGACAAAAGAGAAGTGTAAAAGAACAAGGCGAGGCAGGATCATAGGATGAAATCCAATGGACGACTTAGGAGAAATTACAGCCTGGAGACCATTTGCAGTCTTGCGTCTTTTGATGTTTTTGTTGTATAAAAAGGAAAAATGTGAGTGAGCTGATGCAGTCTGTAACTACTTAACACTATGTCATTGTCTACAGGCACTAATATTCTTGTAAAGGGTGGCAAAGTTTATTCCCTTCTCTGATAAGCAGATGACTAGATAGAAAGGTACCATACTTTTAAAAACTAGGGCTTACACAATCTTCTTTAAGGAAATAGATCCATATGCTATGTTTTTTCAAGCTTCTCATGTGCATAAGCATTAAAAAAAAAATTTGTGATTACGTATAAAAGTAACATGTTACTATTGCTGATAAGGTGGACACTACGGAAAATAATGTTTTATAAGAAAAAGGAAATTAAATAGCCCATAAAGCCACTATTGGGTGAGAATGTCTGTAATACGTTGGTGTATTTCTTTCTAGTCTTTTCATATCTGATATGTATTTGTATCTCTCTCTTTATCAATTGGTTGGCAGTCTCCATATCTCTGTCCAGATCCATGTCTACTTTTACTCCTGTTTTAATTGTTTTGCAGTCTCTCTGAACACGCATGTGCCTATCAGATAGTTCGTGAGTCCTAAGTCAGCCTCTCATTTCGCTCTGTTTCTTCAATGCATCTTTGTAGAAAAGTCTTCTCTCACATTTTTTTTCCATAAAATAAAGGCAACGTTTTCATCTTATGTTGATCATCTTATGTATCTCACCCCAGCACAGCCGTCACCAGATGACTGACTTCTTAAGTCCATTTCAATTCTCTTTATGACTTAAATTGCATTTGCTGTATTTTATTTTCAGTACAGAGTACAGACCACACTGGGTAAATTTAGTCTGCTTTTTTTTCTACCATAAACATTTTCTCATGTCATAAGTATGTTGTCAAAACTACTATTTATCACCTTTATGTATTATTTATATTTCTAATGATCTTTATTTCCCTAAATATGTCTGTATCTAAATATGAGGAGCCGATCAGAAATCAGGACTACAGTTGCTCACAGTAGCTCTCAGAAATGACAGTAAAAATGAGGGGGTGGTAAAAGCCAAAAAGAAGACACAATACTTCTAAACAGCAGAGTATCATGTTACATTGTCTCCCTAAGGTAACTCTTTACTATATGAGGATTCTTCAACAAGTGGGTAGAATACATGTATTATGAAAAAACTATGCATGGGTTTCAAAATTATTTGCAACAAATTAAACTTGCAGCCTAATTCCATCTTTCTGCAAACTTCTTCAAGTTCCCTGGAGTGCCTGTAAGCACAATTTATTGACAGGCAAAGTTAAATCAAATGCATACCCTGTGTAAGAAGCCACGTAGGGGTGTTCTAAGTTTGCATTAGACATACATTTTATCTCACACCACAAGAGATAATAAATGCCAGTTTTTTCTTGCTAAACAAAATACAATCTATCCTGATTTCCATCTGACAGGAAATTTGATCTTGATCCTTTGGATGGAGAAAGTGACACCTATTCCCCAGAATAGCCCAAGTCATGGGAAAATGGGAAAGGGCTCTCGCTAATTGTTCATCTGTAATGGCCACTCACATGCAGTGTTCAAGGCCCCTCTGAAGGCCACATACTCCAAGGGTTTGAGCCTTTTTCTAAGACTGGGAGCATTTGCACCAGAGACCCCTTTCCTTGTGGCTCAGTCGCCTCCCAGTTCATTCTGTAGCCAGAGGAATGACCCTATTCTCATGAGACCCTCCAACCTATCCATGCCCTCTCCAACTCCCTCCAAACTTCTCCCCACTTCTTTTCAGATTGCCTTTATGTTTTCCTGAATTCTCACCACACTCTAAAGTCCAGTAAAATCCCTTTCAAATTGCTCAGGCTTTCAAAACCTACTGCATGGCAACCACATTATGAGACACTTGGACCCAAACCCAGGGAAGGAGGAACCTGTATGTAGGTGGGGAGAGCAGAGGAGACGAAGGGGTGAATGAGGAAGTCCTTCCATTCTTTTGAGACTCTTGGGCCATGGCACCAAGAAACGCATTGTCTTGCAATATACTATTCTGTTTCCCATAATTTTAAGTTAAAATGAAAACAATTTTGAGAGTAAGTATACTTCTAAAAGGCTTAGTTATTCTGAAGGACTAATTTCTGGACCTATCAAGATTGTCCTGGTGGGATCAGGAGATGGCATCCCGAATACATCGCTGGATTCCCACATAGTCAACCACAGTTTGAGTTCTAGACCTGGTGGCTTAAAACTCATGCCGGGTGCATATGCATGCCCCAAATCCGGAGGAGAATGAAGGAGAAGGGACTGTGGCACAGCCATTCCCTTGGGAGGTGATGTCTCACTTTCTGTCTCTCTGTCTATGTATCTCCAGCTAGTGCATGCACCCTATAACAAACATCTCTCGTAAAAAATATTGTCTTCATATCACTGCAGAATTTTTATAAATGGACATATGTTAAGTGATTGCTTTATCCAAAGATATGTCCCAATCACTCCGATTAGAATTCAAAGACCACAAATAGTTCATTTGGCTAATATTCCTTAAGTTGCTCAGCACACTACCATTTGCATGTTGTTGAAAATTTAATGAAAAATTCATGGAGGACTTGATTACACTAACGATTATGGTTATATTGGGCCTTTCTTTATAAGCCTGGATAAAATAACATTAATAAAACTAGCCTGCTTTTGCCATATACTATAGTACACTTTGCAACACTTCCGAATACAACCTGATTTGTTATAAGCATTCCTAGAATAAGAAGTATTAGATAGGATATTGATAAATAAGAAAATTATATCAATGTATGCATTGGTTCAGATTTGAATTCTTGCCCAGTCATGGACCAATAGCTAAATATATACCACACAATTAAATGCTGCAAATGTTTAGGATGATATGCATTGGCCCCCCAGCCCTGTCCTCATTCTTCCTTTTCACCTAGGTTGGCCAAATGCCTTTCCTTAGAGGCACACCCATCTTTGCCTTTTGTGTACTTTGATCTGTCTTCCTAGCTCAAAGCTCATCCTTCCTTACTTGTTTTTTGTCACACTGACTTCTCTCCCTCCCACCTTAAGAAAAAGTAGTATTGAGGTCAGCCAGTGGGTGGTGGTTGAGGTGTAGACTCCCACATGGCCGACTGTCGTCCAAGTCCTGGACCTGGCAGCTCGCTTTCTCATTTTCCCTCTTTCTCTCTGAGGAGTTAAATAATAATAATAAATAAGTAAATAAAATAATTCTTTTAAAAAAGATAAAGTACTATGTGTGGGAGTCTTCAAAAAGTTTAGGGAAATGAGTATTATGAAGAAAATTATGTATGTTTTTTTTAATTTGCACCAAAATAAACATATTTTTATTCAATTTTTTTCATGAACTTTCTATAGTCCTCTCACATAGACTGCAGAATTTCTTAATTAGGAATTTTAATTTGTCTTTTGAACTATAGTAGTGTTTTTCTGGTATGGTTGTTTCAGCTAGAACTCTGTCTAAAAAGCTGTATTTGTTTTTAGTGTTTACTGTTAGTGTTCTTGTTATTTTATTATTTTTTTTTAGGGCCTGGAGGTTATTTAGGAATCTATGTTACAGTAGAAATACTTGCACATCATGTTTTTAATTCTTTTAATACTTGATACTGGGTGAGATCTGCAGATGGCATAGTGGTTACATCGCTAGACTCCTACATAGTCCATTGCAGTTTGAATCCCAGACCCAGCGGCGTAAAACTCACACAGGGTGCATGTGCATGAATGCCCAAAATTTCGAGAGGAAAATGGAGGAGAAGCGATTGCAGCATGGCCATCCCTCTGGGGTGACTCCTCAATTTCTCTCTGTCTCTGTCTCTCCAGTGAGCACATATGTCCTATAGCAAAATCTCTCTAAGAAAAACAAAAAGAAAAAACTTTGATACTAGTTTTAGGTTTTATATGATTTCTCTGCTCGCCTACTCTCATTCGTGACTCTAGAAACCTGGACCTTAGTAGAAGCCTTCTTCCCACCAATCGTCGCTCTCAAATATGAACAGAGTGCACCAGGAACACTGCTCAGGGATTGAAGTCAACGTGAGCACTCCAATCCACAAATTAAAATCCCTCACCGCACACTGATCTCAGTGTCTCAGAAGCCTGATACTTGCTGAAAATGAGTTACATATCTTCCAACTAGGGGAAAAAAGAGAAAATGAACTTGTTGTAATGGGTATGGGTGTTACCAGGTCTTCCCTTCACCCCTGATGGAGCTAGACAGGCTGATTCATCGTAGAGTCACCTAGAGCAGCAGCACGCGTGTATTGAACATTTACCATGCATCAGGCACCTTTTCAGGCACTGAAACACAGAAAGAAGCCAAAAACCCCAGCTCTGCCCTTTAGAACAAAACAAAAAATGAAGTTGCATTGAAATTTCACAGTTGACGGCAGGGTTCTCAGACTTCATGACATCCAAATCAGCTAAAGTATTTATTAAAACAGATTGCTAGATTCCAACTCGTGAGTTTCTGATTCTTTAGGGCTGGGGTAGACCTGAAAATTTGCATGTCCAAAAATATCCCAGGGGGCTGGCTCCTTAACCTCACTAAGCTTTTATCGTTTATCAAATTGGAGCTCTGTAATAGTGCTAACCTACAGGATTTTCATGAGAATTAGAATCAGCCCTAACACCGAAACTGGTGCGTAGTGAGAAATCAATAAACGTTAGCGTCTCTCATTATTTTTATTATTTTCAGCATTCTGAAGGGTTTCAGGAAGATCCTTCCAAAATCACTTTCTCTCGCTTTAGAATATCTAAACCCCTTTAACCAAAGACAAACTGATAAAAATTTCTCTGGGAGAGTTTCCTTCCAATAATACAGGAATTAAAGCAGCAATCTTACCTCTCTTTCATATTCAGCTTTTGAAAAGGTAGAGACCACTGGTACCCGAAGGTGAAGTGATAGAGGGAAAAGTATTATCCTGAGGAGAATATGGAAGCCAAAACAAGAGCTTAAAGTAACATAGGGAAGTTAAGTTTTCTCCTGCGGTCTGCCCTATCTCCACTTAACACAAACACATTTCCATCCAGCGAGGCAAGTCCCACCTATACGCCACTTGTTTCTGTAAAGCCTGGTATTATGATAATAGCAGAATCATTATAGAAGAAAATGTTGGACTCCTTTTTCCAGCTGAAGGTCTGCTGTTTTGAAGCTCAAGCTGTGTCCTGCTCTGTTACATGACAGCCCCCCTGAGCATTTCCTCAGCAGGGTGTGATGCATGTTGAAAATAAGTTTATTGAATAAGCAATACAGAAAATAATGATTGATCTCCCATGGAAAAGAGCTGCTTTTTGTTAACAGCTAAACAAATGCCCTTTCACCGGATGCTAGCAGAAGACTTTAGGCTGTGTGGAAGTAAAGAAATAAAATCAAAGGCATATACAGTTTAAAAAGTACACAGTGAATGATCTCTCTGGAATAATTTCTTGTAGACATGAAGTATATACAAAATTCTAAGCAACGAATGCCCAAGAAAGAGGATCTTCCCTAGGTTAGTCGAAAAACGAAATATTTCTTACAAATGGGCTCTTCACCATTCACGAAAGAATGTAGGAAGCTAAACAAAATTAAATCCCAAATTATTTAAACATTAGAGTAAACAAGGAAATAAATATGGTATCCATGTTATAAATTACTAATATTTTGGGGTTTTTTTTGCTAAAAATGTTATGTCCTATTCAAGTGCATGAATATACTTTCATTGGATTTGCTAACTTTAAATTTCTTTACTAATGCTCAAAAATGAGTTTCTGTGGGTAAAAAGGTACCTAAAATAGATCCATATTTTAATCCCCGGATAATGCTCTAACTCTTGCTGTGGGGGCATAGAAGCCTCGGTTTGAGTCTCTGATCCAGCTTTCACAAATAATGAGATAGCAGCATATTCCTCACCATTTTACTATTTTAGTAACTTATTGATTGATTGATTTTTAGGTTTTTGCCATATGGTGTGTGTGCTCACTGGAGAGAGAGACAGGCCTACAGAAATTGAAAGAAGCAAAGTGAGAAATCACCTGCTCTCCCTACCCCCTCCATTCTCCTCTCAGTATTTTGGGTGCACCCAGCATGAATTCAAGTCACAAATTCTGGAACTCAAACCACAGTCAGCCATGTGAGAGTCCAGTGTCTGAACCACCACACCACCGATGGGCACTATTCCTCACCATTTTAAACATATTGCTCCATTTCTTTCTAATCCTACTAGGAGAAATCGGTTATCATTTTTGATAATCATTTTTTGTCCACTTAAAAGGTTTTTGGTTTTTTTTTTTACTTTATGATTTGCTATTTGCATGTAAGCCTTGAACATCTCTATTAGTGCACAGCATGTTTACCAAGACATGCATGGAGTATGTAACAATCAAATTAAGGATATTACCATAAGTAGCATTTTCAACAGAGAACTTCACAGTTTTGTATCTGATTTTACAACCTTGTGTCTTTATTTCCCTGAGCCCTTCCCACCCACCATCTACTATTCACTCCTTTCCTGTAGTTTCTGGTATCTGCACTTGTCCTCCCAACTACAGTAGCTATGAACCTTTCTAGTTCCGCCATAGAGCACTGACGCTTGGTTTACATTGAGCAGAGATATGTAGTGTTTTTCTTTCATAGCCTTGCTTACTTCATTTAGCATTAAATCTTCTATAGCCATCCACATTTTAGATCATCTTTTATATCTTACTGTTCTTAGAATTTTCTTTTTACCTTGATGTGCTTAAGTTTTACTATAGGAGGTATGCGTTTAATTCTAATTACCTCTTCAATAGCTAGTGTTCACTTCTAATCTGAAAATATATATCTTTCTCTTCAAATATTGTTTCTTTGCCATTTCGCTGTTTATGGAACTTTCAGCACACATATATAGGAATCCTTCAATAGATAATCTGTTGAGGCATTGGGGAACTCATGGTGTGGTTTTGTATGCAAAAATGTGTCATGACTTTTCCAACGACCCAATATGTATTTTAAATCTTCTTTCATATTTTTCATCTCTTCGTATGCTTTGGTCATGTACTAAATGAAATCATCAGCACTACCCTTCTTCCGTGTGAGAGAGAAATAAACAAGGAAAGAGAGAAAAAGACAGGCACATTCAATATTGTCTTCACTCTGTGACCCACTCGCATCTCAGCCAGGCCCGATCTTGGGCATGCATGTATATACCCCACATTCTCTGGGAAGTTCCAGGATGTGAACCTAGACCTTTCCTATGAGGATCTAGTTAAATTACCACTGTTCTACTACCACCTGGCCTATCTTTGAGGATCCTGACTAGACTTATATAAAAGTCATGCATGACTATTATATTATTTGCTTGTGATGCAATTAAATTTATCCTCTAATTGTTGGGGTGTTAGCTTTTTGTTTGTTTTAGTTTTTGCTATAGGGCTCACCAGAGAGAGAGACAGAGGGAAAGTGAGAACTTTCCTCCCAAGGAGGGATGGCCATGACACAATCCTTTCTCCTCCACTCTCCTCTTGGGATTCTTGGGCATGCATGCAGACATGCCTGACATGATTATCAAGCTGAGGGGTTCGGGATGCCAGCTGTGAAACTGGCCATGTAGGATCCAGCCTTACCTCTGCACCAACTGCTGGCTCATAAGCTAAAAAAGTTCTTTTCCTCAGCCTTGACTTTCTTTTTTCCTATGTGCATCAGAATTTTAGTTGGCTACCTCGGTTTACATGAAAGCATTTTTCTTCTTTGCTCTTTCTGAAGCCATCCCTTACTTCCTGTCAGTTTTAGTCATTTGCACCTGGACTGGCCACAAGAGGTATTGCACTGAGGCCCTGTACTCCTAGAACGGGACTAGCAAAGATAGTCTTCGAATAGCAGATGGTTTGGCCTCATTCGGACTTCTCACCATCTGAGGTATGCAAAATAGAACAGGTTGAGTCAGCCTCCTTTCCAAGTGAGGAGCATTCTGCCATAGCCTCGGTTCCTGCAATGAGCCTTGGCCCTCTCATGTAATAGGTTGAACTATGCTACCCTTACCCTGCTCCCCAAATTCATCCACTGAAGTGACTTGAGAATCTCAGGATGTGACCTCATTCAGAACAGGCTTACTGCACATGCCTTTAGCTGAGGTAGGTCATACAGAGACAAGGTGACCCTAGTCCAAGAAAACCATAATCCTTCTAAAATGCATACCATGT